>NC_051070.1:45066570-45370608 GCF_004664715.2 Peromyscus leucopus
ACCTTCTAAACACAATAGGACCAATGTGCAGATGAACTCCCAGAGACTTATGAAGATTTTTGTTTGTTTCAAATTGCTTTGCTTGGGCATTTTTTTTCCCTACTGGTTTTTTGCTTTTGGTTTCTAATTTTATATTTTTATAGGTGTGTGTATGTGTGTGTGTGTGTGTGTGTGTGTGTGTGTGTGTGTGTGTGTGTTGCATTTCTTGTGCTTTTTCCTTGTATTTTTTTCTTTTATTCTGCTTTTTTGTTGTTGTTTGAGACAGGGTTTCTCTGTGTAGTACTGGAATTTGCTCTATAGATCAGAGATCTACCTGTCTCTGCCTTCATGTGAAGAAAGCTAGTTCTGGGATTAAGGTGTGTACTAACCACACTCAGCATTATTCTGGTTTATTTTTTTAAATTTGTTTTATTATTGTCTCCTGAAGAGAGAGAGAAAGAAGACATAGATTTGGGGGGGGGACAGGGATGGGGAGAATCTGAGAGGTGATGAGGGGGGGAAACCATGATCAGAATATATTGTATGAAAAATTATTTTTAGCTAAAAACATTAAGAATTTTTTAAAAAGAGCTTAGATTTCTGAAATGGAAAACATGGTGCTAAAAAGCTTACCGCAATCTCACACACAAACACACCAAGATGTCTTTGCGTATCCACAATCACTCTTGAGAAACATTGGCCTCATAGCAATTTATCTTCCTCCCCCACTGAGTCTGGTTCCAAGACATCAATCACTCTCATATCCTTAGTTCCTGATGGCTCTGAAGCGTGGGCCGTGGTTGCACTACATTGTTCTCGCAGGCAACCTGGACTTCCCAGATGTGGGCCAGGCACCGTCCCTGTGTTTACTACTCTTTAGGTATGTGTTAGAAAGCCTCTAATATTTGTCATTTTTGTTGCTGCTGTGACAATGCACCCGACAAAAGAAACTTAAAGAGGGGGTACTTATTTCGGATCACAGTTTGAGGGCACAGTCTGTCCAGCTGGAGAAGTCACGGCTGCAGGCACTTGAGGCAGCTGGTCACCTGGTAACAGACATCATGCAGCAGAGGACACTGAGTCCTGATGCTTAGCTCATTTTCTCTGTATTCAATCCAGGAGAATGGTACCATCCACAGTGAAGGGGGCCTTCCTATTGCAATTAACCTAATCTAGGTATTTCACACAGGAGTTCCCAGAGGCATCGTCTCCCAGGCAATTCTAGAGCATATCAAATTGGCAATCAAAATTAACCATCTGATGATCTTCCAGCAAGACTTGATATAAGGGAACTATCAATTTTCTGGATTTTTTGGTGGTGTTGGGAGAGGGAGGGCCAGGATAAAAAAAAAAAGTCCTGAAATTGCTTCAGAAACTTCCTGCCTGTTATCTTTCAAATGTGAACATTGAGGAGGGTGTCAAAGCAATTATAAGTCACTTACGGAGTGATCGGTTTCATATTATAGTATCTGAACCAGGAAGAGACTACTTTTGGCAGAAAAAAAAATCATTTCAGCTTACATTGAAATCACTCTCTAGCTTTAGATGAGAGCCACACATATATCTTCAAAGCATCCTTCTAACAAAAAGTCCTTTGTGACAGTCTCAATGTCTCCAGAAAATAATAAGTAATTTATAATAATTGTATGATTTTTTTTCCCAGGGAGCTTTGAAGGATATAACCCATTTAACCCCGAATCACACCTTCACTCCAATTTAAAATAATACCCAGCAAGTCGGGAGCCATTCAGAACATCCCTAGCCAAGCATTTCAGAAAAACCTCTTATATACTTCATCATCTGTGTCCGAATGTATACATGCTTTGTGCACTTATTTAATATGTACTAATTAGTCTTGTGTTGTTTTTCAGGGTTTATGTGGTGTTCGGCTATCTAGATAGGTGTAGAAAAATGTCCAAACTAAATCCAAATGACGATGACTATTGAGTCACCAGTGGAAGACAGAAATCCCCTTATTCTACATCGCATTTAAGTAATTTTCACAGGAGTAGGAAGTGTAACTTCTTCCAGCAGAGGAATACAATGATATAAAGTGATGTGACAGATGGCTATGCCGTAACCCACCCTAATTATCACTCATTAGCATATCAGGTTGTATTTATCAGGCACTGAACACAAGGTGTGCCACAGAAGCAATGTCTCCATTAACCTCTGGCAGGAAAAAAAAAAGCATTGCTTCACCTTGGTGTGAAGCTATGATAGAGAAGTCAGGTCAAAGGCTCAAGTTCAGCCATCCTATACTGAGGAGGCTTCTGAAAAGAAAGGGGCTCAGAAGGGTGCAGGCCATTGTGAGACAGGAAGAACCCCAGGGATGGGAGAGGGCTCAGAAGGGGAAGAGAGGAAAAAAAAATGTTTCTATCTTTGTCCCTGAAGAAAAGTCATTCCCTAGGACTGAAGGGGAGACCTTTGGTTTACATGACATTTCTGTGTATACTCTATGTTATCTCTGTTGTAAAAAGTCTTTCTCTTTAGCTGAAAAGAAACCAGTGTTTGTGGGGGCAATAAGTGTACATTAGCTCCTGTTTTCCTGGGAAGATAAGATAATGTTTAAAGAAAACAGATTCAAGGAACCTTGAGCATGAGAACATACAGTATTTCTTTTTAGCACTGCTTTTCAGGATGGAGTTATAAAGCCAACAAAACATTTTTCTTCTAGGACAGCAAGATCATCAGTTGAAGGGAAATGGCTTCTGCCACTTGATGATGTCCAAATCATCTTTCTAATTTCAGAGCCTCCCTTGGAGGTTGACACCAATCTATCTGCGGGCCTGTAGGGTACTCATTCATTCAGGCATCTGGGCATTTCTGGAGGGTGTGCCTGGGGCAGGGACTGGGTAGTAAAATACCCAGGATTTGTGTTGAATTTGGGAGAGAGACGAGTAAAAACAAGTTTTCACACAGTTGGAGAAGAATGAACTAAACCTGGAAGGGCAGGAGGCACCCCGCCTTGGTTTGTGGGGATCAGGGTGGTCATGATATCAGAGGTAGGACTTGAGGTTTGAGAACAGGTTACCTAGAGAAAGTCCAGCCACAGGAGGCCATAGGATGTGTGGGGAGACATGTTGGGACTGCAGTCTTTTCAAATGCCCAGAGAGAATAGGGTTTCTCACGCATTTGATGAGGATTTGAGTTGGCTGAACATCTGGCGCTCTTCAAAGACTAAATTCTCTATCCTTCTCCCTTCTTATGAATGGCACTTGCCATCTTCTTATTTGGAGGGAAACAACACATCTTCCCATTTTTCTTCTTTTTTTCTTTCTCCCCTTAAGTCCAATAATCCACCATCTTTCTTCTCAGGGCCTCACAAATGTCAGTCCTTTCCCCTAAGACCCCCCCATTCCTCTCATAGATTGCTATGACAACCCTATACTTACCCCACCTTTGCCTTGATGCCTGCAGCCAATAGTTTTCATCATTGTTGGAGTGCGTTGTAGAAAATTGAATCTACCATGTTATTTCTCGTCACTGACTACTTCATGTTTACTCTCAATCCTCAGGATCAGCAGTCCCTTCACCTCTGAGCATAAAGATCTGGTGACTTAACTTCTGTCCAACTTTACAGACATCCTGTGTGTGTGTGTGTGTGTGTGTGTGTGTGTGTGTGTGTGTGTTGCATGTATGTGTGTGCACATATATATATGTGGGTACATGCATATCTCTGGAGGCTGGAGGCCATTGTTGAGTGTCTTCCTCTATTGCTTTCCACCTTATTTCTTACTTTGAGACAGGATGTCTCACTGAACCAGGAACTTACCATTTTGGCCGGACTGGCTCTCTAGCAAGCTCCTGATATCTGCCTGTCCCCATTCCCTCAGCACCAGGGTTACAGATGGTTGTGTGCACAGGTCCTGGACAGCCAAACTCAGGTCCTCACCCTTACACAGCAAGCACTTTACCCAAGGAGCCACGCCCCCAGCTCCAGGAACGCCTCTTTTCATCTACTCCTTAGTAAAGGTTCTAAGCCTCCCCACTCTGCGGACTGCATTCACTTATCTTCCCCAACTCTGAAGTTCTATGGTGTGTGTGTGTGTGTGTGTGTGTGTGTGTGTGTGTGTTTTCCCAATGTCCACCTAAACTTCCTGCCCATTAATTCTTTCCAGGCTAAAGTTCTCAGTGGTGACATCACAATCTCTAAAAAGCCTCCTTCAAAAACTGCATCCCAGCCAAGGTGGGAACCCGTACATGCCCTAGCCATGCTGTACTAACCTCTTCCCCAGCACCGGCCACACAGCATTTTTATAGTAATATGAAACGTAATATAGATGGGGTCAGACTCTCCTTCCATAAAATTATAATTTTAAAGGAAACTGTATCATTTACATATAGAACTCATTTGTATTCTTCATACAGGCTCAGAGCACTAGAATTAACAATTTCATCACATATTAATCTGAGCTTCATACAGCTCAGATACAGTCCTCAGGTACACATTGACAGTAGATCTCTTTCTCACTCCTCAAAGACATTCAAGATATTATCTCCAATGTGAGTAGTTTTGCAGGATCAGGGAGTTTGTTCACTTCAGCCTTGATATACAACAGGTGCCCAAATAATTGTGTGTTTGTTGCATGAATGAGTGAATGAGTTTGGTGTCATTTTTTTAAAAGGTTTATTTATTACATATACAATGTTCTGCCTGCATGTATCCCTGTAGGCCAGATGAGGGCATCAGGTCTCATTACAGATGGTTGTGAGCCACTATGTGGTTGCTGGGGATTGAACTCAGGACCTCTGAAAGAGCAGCCAGTGCTCTTAATCCCTGAGCCATCTCTCCAGCCCCTGGTGTCATGTTTTTATTCTGGCATTGGCCCAGTATTTCTTCACCAGGATTAATTTTTATCTTTTTCAATTTCTTTGATATGAAAATTTCCAGTATGTTGTCATTGGCTATTTGACATTGAACAAATTATTAGGACTCTCTCTGGCTCAGTTTCCCCTTCTGTAAAATGATGAGCTTAAAGGAAACCACCTCATTAAATTTTCATGGGTGTTAAATGAGTTTATCTATATTCAGTGTTTAAACTACCAAATGTGTGGTAAATGCCCAGTATATGAGTTCCCCTCTTCCCCTCTTCCTCCTCCTCTTCCTCTTTATGATTAACATAAAAGTACTTCCATTTAAGTTTTATATATGTCACCCCTTTAAAACAATCCTTTAATCCATTTTTTTTCCTCCCACAAAGTATTCAAGAAGTAATTGTTTAAGTAATTTAGGGTCTATAGGGCTGATCATGCTTAGTTCTTAGCATAATGCTAGGTGGCTATTGGGTGCCAGACTAGAATGGCTCTTTGAGGTTTGTTTTTGTTTTTTGTTTTTTGTTGTTGTTTTTAAGAATTCTTATGCTTAGGTCATCTTTTTCAGATTCCCAGCACTGCTTTGTGGTATTCAACAGAAAACAGGTTTTGGTGAAATATTCTTTGCTTGTTTATCCTCCACTTCAGTTTGAATAACATTTATGAGCAGAATAGCAATGATATTCTATTTTTTGTACATCGATTTGCTTTTTGAAACTGACACCCAAGGCAGATACACTTCATCTCAGATTTAAAAAGGAGCTTCCAAGGCGGTGAGAGGTCCTCATGCACTCTAAGAAGTACATGAGCACATGATTCTTATGATACTTTCAGGGAGCTTCTAAAAAGCCATGTTTGGGCTTGGAGAGGTGACTCGGTGGCTAAGAGTACTTGCTGTATAAGCGTGATGACTCAAGTTCAAACCCCCAGCACCCACATAAAAATCTGGGCATAGAGCCACACATACCTGGTACCTCAGTATTGTGGGAGCAGAAACTGGAGAATTTCTGGCTGGCAGCAGAACTCCAGATTCAGTGGAAGACTGTCTCAAAGGAAGTAAGTGGAGAGTGATTGGTCAGGACACCTGATATCCTCCTATGGCCTTTGCATGTGAGAAACAAAGACATTCACCTGCACACTCACATGCACATACAACACACACACACACACACACACACACACACACACACACACACACACACACTTTTTTTTAAAATAAGGCCAGTCTGAATGTTCTGTGACAGGTAAGTTGAAAGGTACAGATTCCACACTCTTTTACATCATGATGGCTTGCATTGTCATAGACAATAAACACTTTTATGCCATGCAAATTAACTAATGATAAAAAATTGCATCTGTGATGAGGCTGGTGAGGGACCAAGCTTGTGAACCAAAGTTCAACAGGTATGTCTGTGTGATGTGTTGTTTGAGCATCGTCCAAAAGATGGCACTGTTTGTATTTCTATCAAGTTTAATTGCCAACTTTATACTATCTGGGTACATTAATGAAGTAAATTAAGATGGAGCAGAGATATCATCCTCCACACAAATCAAACTTCCACTTTATTATAGGCCTTTTCAAACTCTTCATCTTGTTCCCCGGCAAATGAATATGCCCAAGCCATTAACAGCAATAACTGCGCTGTCAGCAAAACTTTCACTCACCAAATACTTATTTCTTCTATTTTAAAGGAGATTGTGAAATACACTTTAAAAATCATTACAGATGTTCTGCAAAAGATGGGTAATTGAGACACATTTAACTTTTCAATCTTGGAAAACTAGATTTTCAGATGTACTTGATAATCTTTTAAATATGACTACTCAAGAAACTCACATGGACAGCTGCAGGTCACTGGCTATTTCAGAGACAGTCCTTTGAACTTGCTTATAAAGCAAAGATGAAAGCTCCAGAATAACCTGGTTAGGACAAATAGGAATGAGCGCTGAGGGTGGTATATAATCCTGAGATAGAGTGCCGGTACTTCTTCACAGGAGTGGGACAGAGTGAGGGTGGCTTTCTGGGGTCTTCTGGCATTGTAGTCCTCATTTACACTGTTGACTGCCCAGCATGGCTTCAGATCATCACCTTCCTCATGCTAAGTCCCTTCCATTCACTATTGATTAATTGATACAACTAAACGGGAAATCTAAATTCAATGAATCAAAGAAATGCAGGTGTTCCAGAACTTCTGTGTTCTGGAATGACGGGAAGCCAAACATCCAGATGCTGAGGATAGTTGTCCTGAATGTAGGGGAAGAACACGTGGTTCATTGTGAGGACACAGAAAATTCCTTATGTAGACCTTTCTCTAATGGCAAGAATCATCGTGAGGAAATGACATGGAATATACCTCAGTGCACACACACACAATGTGTGGGAATAGTCGCAACTTCCAATCTCATGGTCACTTACAGTCTCCTTAAGATCAGAGCTTTATAGATGAGAAAACGCTTCTCTTTAGTGCAGAAATGCTCAGGGAACTAGTCTTTCAGATACTGGTGGAAAACAGTGCTGAGATGTGTTCCTTCCTGGAGGAAGGATTTGAAATGTGCCATTTGTCTAGCCGAGTAGGGGAGCAGGAAGGGTACCAGTTGCCAACGGCCATGCAGCAAATAGCTTTTAAAAATCCAATAGGGATAGCTCTTATGCATACTTAATAACCACTAATATTTTTTGAGAGAAAATGTCAGAAAGTGTGATTGTGTCTCTGTGTTCTTCCCATTTTGCTTCCTTTTACTTCCATCATATCTATAACTGTGACATTTTCTCAGTGGCTGAGGAACAGTTAGTAACATGCACTGGAGTTACCTGGTCATATTTTATAGTTTCTAAAGATGCAAGCAGAAAGAAACAAAGGTAGGTGTCGTCCTTGTTCAGCTCATGTGTAGGCAGCTATGTGGGTGAGACTTTAAGGGTGCAGCTTCTGACATGACCAGGAGATACCATCTTGTGATGGAGGTGTATGGAGGGAGCACACAAGGGCTCAACCCTACACAAAGAACTACAAGAAACTGAGGAATGCTGAGAGCAGGACACATAGTCTTCCTCCATGACGAGCACACCAGTTGGTTATCCAACACCAAGTGGTCAGCCCTGAAAATGTACATACAAGTAACATTATGCAGACTGAGCAGGTTGTATTTGTATTTATTTTAGATATGTATGTTAGTAACAATTAATTTTTTTTAAAAAGAGGCCATGAATTTGAAAGAAGAGTATAGAGGACAGTTTAGAAAAGTATGTAGGACAGAAAGGAAGATTATATAGGACACTTCGGCAGGAGGAAAGGGAGAAACGTATTTATATTAAAATCTCAGAAATAAAAATAAAAGAAATGAAGATAGGATTTGACACAGGGAGATTCCTTAAATGCAGAAGCATCAACAAAATGTTCTTTGTGGACACAGGACAGTCCTAGGTACAGGCACACTCAGCTTAGGCTGTAGAAGGTTACAACGGGAGAGCCTGTTTGGGGAATGGGTACCTGTTCTGATCAGCTGCCCTGCCTCAGACTGCCTGTGGGTTAGCGTTTGTGTTCTCTCTCCCAGAAATCTAGGCTATGACATTCAATAATAGCACTTAAATGACTTAAAGAAAAAGACCTGCAACTATGGACATCCATCAGTCCCTCAGCATGTAATGAACTCTTGGCTATAGAGATGAATGTTTCATGTTGGTATATTTCCTCCACCCATGACACATGAAACTCTTCAGGATCCCAATCCCTGCAGTTACATAATGAAGGAGCAGGAGGCAGAAGTGATGCTTAGTGTGACCTAAGCAACTATGATTAGGAAAATCAGCTTATGATTTCCTCTCATGCCCTGCCAACACAGTCAAGCTTCAAACCTGTCTTTACATTCATTAGCACCTCATGTAATTAGCCAAGGGGAAGACTGTCCTCCAAGAGGCCCTGGAAAGTTCATCTATTTGTCTTTAGAATTTGACTCCTCCTTCCTGTCACCCAAGAGGCCTCATTCTGTACTGATCTCCTCTCAAGTTTAATAAACTCATTAATGATGATGATTTTGTGCAGCCTCCATGAACAAACAGCACACTATATCAAGTCCTGTGGTGATATATTGTGTACCCCAATAAGGCTTACCTGGGGATCACAGGACAGAGCCAGCCACTAAATTAGACATAGAGGTCAGGCAGTGGTGGCACACACCTTTAATCCTATCAGTCAGGAGGCAGAGATCTGTGTGGATCTCTGTGAGTTCTGGGCTACATGAGAAAAACAGAACCAGGCAGTGTGACACATGCCTTTAATCCCAGGAAGTAATATGGCAGGACACAGAAAGATATATAAGGTGTGAGGAAACAGGAACTCGCTCTCTTGAGGCTAAGGATTTCGCAGAGGTCAGTTAGTGACTGGCTGTTCCGCTTCTCTGATCTTTCAGCTTTCACCCCAATATCTGGCTCTGGGTTTTCTGTTAATAAGACCATTTAGCAATTCATGTTACATCATCCTATGTCTGGGAAGCAGTTTCTGGTCCTTTCCTAGGCGAGGAGATGGAGGCTGGAAGCCCGGCTAACAATATCCAGAAGAAACCTGGGATTCAGAAGCAGGTCTTTCCCAAACCCAGCCCTTTGATCAACTTTTCACATCTTGCTCAACCTGCTTACACGCTAAGAATTGCTTTCTTCAGTCTATTTTAAGTCTGAAGGTTAGTTCCACCGAAGTCTACCGAACTATTAGAATGGAGATTGTGAAATTCTTTGAGATCATGAGTACTGACAGACCAGGGCTCTCTTTCCATGTGGGCTGCCAAAAACCAGGAGCAAGATCTGGCAGCAAGATTGTGGGAGGAGGTGCCCTCTGGTCACACCTTCCTACCTTTTCAGGCTGACAGTTGACTTCCTGTTTCTGGTTGTTGTGTAATTTTCCTGGCAGATAAACACAGATGTCCATTTACCCAAGATAAAGTATTGGTAGCTACCAAAAGACACATTCTACTCACGACTGGGTTGGTGGACCAATGAGTTTATTGTGGTTAGCCTCAGGAATGTATTTATGATAGTTAATATTAATTGTCAGTCTGACAGAATAGAACCACCTGAGAGACAAGCCATTAGTAGGCTATATCTGCAGGGAATCATCTTGATCATGTTGAGTGATGTAGGAAGAGCCATCTTGCCTGTGGACAGGGCTGCTCCCTAGGCAGGGGATCCTGGACTGTCTAAAGTGGAGAGAGTGTGCTGAGCACCAGCATGCATTCTCCCTTCTCTGTTTCCTGACTGTGGATGTGATGTGAGCAGCTGCTTAAGCTCCTGCTGGCTTGACTTCCCTGCTATGACTGACTGTGCCTTGAACTGTAAGCAAAAACAAATGCCTCGCCATTAAGCTGTTTTTCTGTGGTTTTGTTTTTGTCAGAATATTTTATTACAACAACAAGACAAGAAACTAAGGATGAGAGATAATTTGCAGGTGCATGTGTGATGCTGACAGCTGCGTCACTAAAATCCCATCCCAGCATCACTGGAGCTCTTTGCAAAACTTTCAGGCATCACGACAAGGACACTTCCCCCTGTCAGCGATGATTTACAGACTCCACGGTGTGTATGTCGGGGTAAGGGATGGAGTGGGGAGGTAGGACGGGGGGAGGAGCTTTATGAGTCCTGTAACTTTCCTGTGAGTTTCATGAGCTTCTCTCTTGCATTCACAGGGAATGGTCCAATCTGGGGGAAACAGCTACACAGCACACCATTTAAGATATTTGGAAGTGGCCACCATCCCATCACCATAACAACCATCACAAAGTGAGACAAACTGTGGAGTCAACAATTCTTAACTTCATGTCAGGCAGCTGCCCACCACTATGACAAAGTACACAGATAATTAGCCTAATAAAGGAACACATTTAGTTTGCCTTTTTCAGAGGATTCAGTCCATGGCCCTTGGTGCTATTGCTCTTGGCTTGTGGTGGCAGATTATACAATGGATGGAGCATGCGGTAGAGGAGGCCTGCTCATCTTTTCACTACTGTACAAGAAAAGAGAGATACAGGAAGGCTTGGGATGTCAACATCTCTGTCAAGAGCTTAATTTCTTTCCACCAAGGTCCTACCTTCTCCTACTTGTATAACAAACTGCGGACCAAGCCTTTAACACATGGGACTTTGGGGGTACACTCAAATCCAAACTGCATCAATTCCCAAATGGAGTGATGGCTCAATTCTGAGATGTACAACGTACCAGGGAATACATCTAGGAGCAAAAGGGAATCTACGCTGGGGTGAGGGACTTCTGATCTGTAGTTGACAAGGCTGGGAGTCAAGAACTCTGTGGGAGCCTATCATGGGGGACCTCTAGGAGCTCAATATAGTACTTACGGTCACCATCAGAAAAACATGCATGTGTACTCCAAGCATGAAGAAAGGAAAAGAAACTGTCTGGACATATGTGAAAACATTCTGTTTTTGAGAAGGCTTACTCCCAGCAGAGATTATTGAACCAAACCTACCATGTTGGATTTTATCAGAATCTTAACTGTCCTGGAGGAAGAGACACGACACCCAATTCCAGTGCATATAGCCATCCTGTTACACTTTGAGAGCTTGGGCTGTTGAAGGACACTTGGGGATTTCATAACATACAGGCCCAGGCCCAGAAAAAGGTTAACCCATCATTTTATGACTGCAGAAGGCTTCACTTGCCCTCCCTCTACAGCACTGCCGAGTCTGCTCTTGGCACACTGTTTACCAATTACCTGTTTGTATAATATCATGTCTGGCTATCAAGAAATAGATGATTACAAGATGCACTTAAAGGAAAAACTCAGTTTGAAGAAAGAGACCAATACTCAGAATGGGATTCAGATATGTCAAGGATGATGGGATGAACATATAAAGAATTTCAAATACCTATAATTGATATGTAGGGTTTTAATTTGTTGATAGTATTTGAGAAATGAAGGTTGATGTAAACTGATGGAATAAAAGACAAACAGCATAAAAGACAAAATAGGGTGACAACTACTGCATGATCCATGAACATGATCTCAAGAGAGGAATGATGGTTGCCAGGGGCAGGAAGAGGAGAGAAATGGGAAATTATCAATCAATAAGTCAATAAATCAATCAATCAACATAAAGCTTCAGTTAAGGATGAAGATGTTCTGGAAATCTGCTGAATAGCATTTACCTATATCGGTAGTAACCTGTGCACATTTAAAAATTCATTGAGGGCAGTTCTTAAGTTCTCAGTTGAATTGTTCTTACTGCTTGTCAAATCGGCAAGACTAAGGACAATGACAAATTGTAACAGAAATGATGGATGTCTTCAGTGGAGTTATTAGTAGACTAGACACAGCTGGATAAGAAATATCTTGGCTTGGAGATAAATTATTAGAAGCCCCTAAAACTGAAAGTTGAAGACCAGACTATCAAAGAACCATGTGACAGCTACAAATGACTCCACTTCATGGGAATGTAAGAGCAGAAGACAGTCGGAAAAAAAAAACAACAGCAAAGAATACCTGAAACAATAATGTAAGACATCAAACCAAGGAGGGAAAAAAGACTCACACATGTACATAACATGTTTATATTCAAGCTACAAAAATTTGAGGTAAAATAAACCCTGAAAGAAACCAAGAGGCTGGAGGGAAGTCATTTCACTAACAGAAAAGCAAGAATTACACCCAACTTCTCAGAGGTCATGCAAGCAAGAGAGAAGAGCGAAGTATTTATAGTGTTGAGAGGGAAAAAAGGAAAGGCATCCTGGAGTTCTTATTCCATGAAATTATCCATCTCATGAGGTGAAGAAATAAAGACTTTCTAAGACAAACGAAAATGGAAGCAATCTGATGCTACTAGACCTGCCTTGGCAGATATGCTGAAGCAGTTCTTTAGAGAGAAGGGGAAGGATAAAGATCAGAAACAGATTAAGACAGAGAGAGAGAGCACACAGCATGTTTTCACACTTCCCCAGGCTTAGGAAACTGTAGAGTCACAATCTGAGTGCTCGGAATGAACTCTGGAGAACCATTTCCGGTATGATGAGCATAACCTTGCCTGCTCATCACTTGGCCCCCTTAATGCTGATGACATTTTTCACATTAAAAAAAATACTATTTATAGACAATTTACTAAAATAAATGCGAAACCACCACAGGATCCAGCAACTCCATTTTTGAGACTATATCCCAAAATAACAGAAAGCAAGAGTTTGTGAACCCATGTTCATGACATCATTGTTCACAATAACCAAAATGTAGAAACAACCAAAATGTCCGCCATGCTGAATAGATGCAGACAATGTGGAGTCTGACTACAATGGAGTATCATTGAGCTTCCAACAGGGATATAGTTTTACTATGTGGCACAATGTGATGGCTTGCATATGAAATGTGCCCCTAAAAGTGGCCCCATTTGGAGGCGATTGGATCATGAGGGTGTTGACCCTCTCAGTGGATTAACTTGTTGATGAGCTCATAGCTAAGTGGGTTATTAGGATGTGGAGGCTGGCTGGAGGAAGTAGGTCCCTGGAGTGTCCCTGAGATACCTGCAGCTTGTCCTTGGACCCTTCTCTGAGCTGGCTCACCCTGCTCCCAACTCTGTGCCCGAACCTCTGAAGCCAGAAGCCAAACTACTGAGTTAACGTCCTCAGGTATTTTGCTACAGTGACAAAATTTTTGGGCAAATGAACCTCAAAAACATTATGCTAAGTAAAATGGGACAGACATAAAAAAGATGGATGTCGTGATGTGTCTAGAATAAGCAGGACTGATAGAAAGGAGAACGGTAGGTGCCAGGCTGAGAGGCAGGCAGAGTTCCGAGTTGGTGTGTGATGGGTACAGGGCTCCTGCTGGAGATGGCAAAAGAGTCCTGGAGCTGGTGCAAAGTCATGCAATCGACTTGTCACTGGGTTACCAGTTAAGATAGTTAAATAGTTCACTTTGTAGTTGTGTATGTTTTATCACACATACACGTCGAGTCTAATATAGGAGCCAGCAGGAGAGTCTGCTCTGCCCAACTGGATCAGGGCAGGGAGTAGGGGACCACACAATTCCAGCAGCCCAGCCTGCCCTCCTGACTGCCCCACACTTTTAATTAGCACTAGAACCTGCCTTCCTTACCACCTCAACGGGAGGCTGTCAGCCCCTGTCAGATCCTGACTGGCCTGCAGAAGCCACAGTCCTGGGCTGGAGTTGTCTTTTCAGATTACCTTGTTGTAAATGTGTAATCATTTGCTTGAACCTGATTGTGTCCCACTGCATGCCACTGGTGCATAATAAAGCATGACTGGAAGGCAGCTGACTTAAAGTCTGGCCCCTTGTCTCACGTCCCACACCCATCTCTCCCTTCTCCTGTCTTTGGCGGTGTTACAGCTGCCACTCCTTGGTCAGTGCGGGCCAGTTGTCGGGGCAGAATAGGCATCTTGGTGCTCATGCGAGTGTTCTGTTGATGGCATCCGTATCAGAAGAAGCCTGTCGACTGTAAATCAAAATGATGTTTCCCTTCCTCAGCTGCCAGAACTGGTCTTATCACGGAGAATCGAATCTGTTCTGTAAGCTCATATATCATCATTACCTGCGATCTAAATTCCGAAATCAAAGTAGACCCAGGAATTTTATTGATGCTGAGAGTGGAGCAGAGCCCAGGTCACCCTGAATCAGCTGCACTGGCTTGGCTTTGCCGACAACAAGCATGTCACTGACAAAAATTACTAAAGAAAAGATGACTCTGTGAGTTCAGTGGAGAGGGAAACTCGTCAATGACAGAGGTGGGTATTTTCATATTTCTGACTCACTGCTAATGAAATCGGTAAGGATATCATCTGACTGGAAGTGTGCTTTCCAGAGAGCCTGGAGAAGAGGGAAGTATTGAAGTCAGCTTGTTTTCAAAGCCATTTTTCTCAATCCGGCCATGATTTAATCAAGGGGACTTAACAAGGGCTGAGGAGTTGGGGGCCTGCAGCAGTAACCAGCAAGGCCAGGTCTGTTACTTTGCAGTGTAGCCCATGGGCAAGTCTGGGAGGCCCAGACAATCTGTCACCCTTGGAGCTCAAATTTTCTCATTTGTGCGGGTGGGAAGAATCACACTCCACAGCCCTGAACCATTTAGAGGATGAGACTCTATTTGTCAAGTGATTTCAGATCTAAGAATAGAAGAATTCTAAACACAGGCAACCTCGGCCATGTTACAGCTATGGATGAGTTGGAGGTGGGGTGGGGAAAATGGCTTTGACTTTGGGAGCCTGTTGTTTGCCTCGTTAATGGAGTTGGGGGGAATATAAAGGAGAAGACATCAGCTGTACCAGAGGGGTGTGTGTGTGTGTGTGTGTGTGTGTGTGTGTGTGTGTGAGAGAGAGAGAGAGAGAGAGAGAGAGAGAGAGAGAGAGAGAGAGAGAGAGTATCAAACATGAGAGGATAACATGAGAAAATAAACATGTGTCTACCCTTGAGCTCTGAAAACCAGTAGGTGACTCAGATGTTAAGCTAGGGGACGTTAAAGGACCACTGAGCAGATGAGCAACCATGTGGGAATTGTGTATTTTTAATGGCTTTAGCTTTCCAGCAGCCCCAAAGCGTTGCTGGGTTTCAGCGTATTTACAGTTGCCCCTCCTCTGTATGGCATTGACTGCCCTCAGTATGAAAAGAGAAGGAATTTGGTCTCTTCTTCTCATGTCCAGGCTGCAGACGCGAGTGTTCAAGCCCTGGACACTCCAAAGGAAAGACTGGGTTTTTAGCTGTAGAGGCTTCTGTCCGTGGCTGTTGGGCCTTATTGCATTGGGTCTGTGGCCACACACTACATCTTGGTGGAAACACATCCCGGAGGAGGCCTGCTCACCTCCTGGCAGCTGGGACACAAGAGACAAAGGGACAACTGAAGGTCCCAAATACCCTGTAGGTTCATATGTGGAATACCTCCCAAAGGCTTGCTTTGAAGGCCTGGTTCCCTAGCTGGCGGCATTGCTGGGAGATGCTGGGAGCTTTAGGAGACATGACCTTGTTGGAAGAAGTAGGCTGCTGGGATGCCTTCAAAGGGTACATTAGAATTACGATCCTTGATCCTAGCTCTACTTTCTCATTTCCAAGATGTGGGTAGCTTTCTTCTGTCCTGCCCTTTGGCTAAGTTTCTATCTTGCCACAGGCCTAAAGAAGAGGAGGAAGTCAACTATGAAGTGACATCTTTGAAACCGTGAGCCAAAATCAATGGTCCTTCATTTTTCCTATTTTCTTGGGTATTTTGTCACAGTTATAGAAACCTGACTAATACATTTCTCCCATGACTTATTAACCTCATCCCAGCAAACCCTACCCACTAAAGATTCCCTCAGCTTCTACTAGTACCACAGCCTGATGACCAAGCATGAACTTTTAGGGGACCTTTATCCAAACTATAGTAACTAATTTGTACCCCCAAAAAATATGTACAAATAAAATTTGTCAGTGTATAATATATCTAAGACCTATATATTCAACATGACTGCTGATAGCTTTAGCAAAGTCACTTAAGCCCTTAAATATGTCCTCACTGGCAAAATAACTTCTCAAGGTTGTGAGGATTAGAAATAATGATGTAAAGAACCTGGTGCTTGGTGAGTGTTAAATAAGAGGTAGCTTCTTACGAACTTATCCTCCTTTTCCTGTTAGTTTTTTTTTTTTTTTTTTTTTTTGCCTGCAGGTTTTCTGTTGTTGTTGTTGTTGTTGGCAAACCTCCTGAGATTGTGATTGACAGGTGCAGGAATACAAATGTACAAATGACATCTAAGAATCTGAGCTGGTCACTTTGTATAGTGGACGAGAGCGTAGGTGGCTAAGGTTGCTGTAAGTCCCTTGGTGTATTTGTGTCAGGGCCGATGCTTTTCCCTAATGAGTACCTCCGGAGTACTGAGACAGGCCTATGTTGGAATGTAACGTCCACCTGACACGTAGTTTCGGCTTCACAGACTTACTGATCTTTGCTGCGAACTGCACTTAGTTGAAGATCTTTCCTCTAATCCAGCCTCCCTTCCTTTGTTTCTCTAGGATTGGGACAGCACTGAGGTCTCACCACTTTTCCAGGCTGCTCTGTACCTGGTCCTCCTCATTTTCTCTCACAAGTGTTTTCTATGCTGAGTTTCTTTTTCTTTGAATATCCTCGTAGGCATCTGCATCTCTGAGACTCTGTAAGGTGGTGATTGGTGCCTCTCTCCCAGAGAACAGCCTATGACTGTGGTCTTCACCCTGCTGTCCATGTCCCCTGTACTTGTTCTGCAATGGCCCACATGTGTAGGGAATGGCTCAGCACTCTCTTCTCATTCTTCCTTGGAGTTCTTGGTCACATCTAGAGAAGGAGCTGGTTCACACAAGGTAGCTTCTAATTTTGGTCTTGAGGTAACCTAGGCAGAAAGAAGTTCCCTAAGGGTGTTCCTGGTGGTCGGGAGGTGGGCTCAGACAATCAGAAGTTTTGATATGAGTGTTTATAGTTAATCCTTCTTTTCTTGAAACCAAACGCCTCGCACCAAGGAGCATTCCTCCTTGAAAGAAATGCATTTTAACGCAAATTCTTCACCGTTCACCTTTTCTGCCTTAATCAATAAGGTACCGAGAGCAAATACCTTGACACCCGTTAGATAAATCAGTGTGAAAACATTGTTGAGCTTACTGGTGGGCCTCCAAGTCTGCTCAGGGAACTGAAGCTAATTGAAACTATTTTAAGAGCCCATGAAATTGGGACAGTTTTGTGCCACCAGTCTTGACTGGGACAGCCATTCTTTTCCGTCTTACTTGAACGTGACTTGCAAAGTACTCACACTCAGCTGGTATCTTCTACTGGTTTCTAGATAAGCACCTCAGTCATGACTATGGTCCAGGCAAGGAAGGGCTTTCAGCTGGAGTGGAACTCCGAAGGGGAGGGGAGGACTCAGAGTAAGCTCCTGAAGGACCTTGTAGGAAACCCCGAGACAGACAGCCGGGAACAGGGACACAATGGGCCAACAGCTCAGCCTGCAGGTTCAGGGCCCTGGTAGATGGGAAAAGGTTGAGTCTAAGCACAATGGTCCCCAAGCTTGTGAAGGTCAGTGCTGTGGCTCTGATTAGCATTTGACCTGAAATGCCAACCCACTTCCTGGCTCATGTTTTGAATACTTGCTGTCCAGTCCCTAATGGTGATGCTGTTTTGGGAGGTTGTGGAATCAGTGGGAGGTAGGGCCTGACTAGATGGAAGATGAGGTCACTAAGGAAGATTCCTGGGGCCGTATTATTCCTGGCCTCTTCTTTTTTCATTCTCTGCTTCTTGGTTAGCCGTGACATGACTAACCATCCTGTCATACACTCCCTCCACCACCATGATGTCCTGTTCAAGCACACGGAGCCAAGCAACCATGGATCGAATCCTCTGAAACTGTGAGCCAGATGAAACTCTTCCATCCTTAAGTTGTTCCCATAGCAACCTAGAGGCAGATGATGCAAGTGCCACTCCCTAAGAAGGAAGGGCGTGGCCAGAAGACTGGCTGAAGAGCAAGGCAGAAGGCCAGGTAGTAGAAATGCATTCTGAGGCCTGCATGGCTGGGACAGCGATGGGACAGTATTCAAGGAAAACCAGTTCATCCTCTTGAGGAGGGAGAGTAGATCAGTGTCAAAATGCAGGGTTTGTGAAGTGACAAATTCCTAAGGCCTAAGGGAGTAGGGAGAAGGGAAGGAAGGTGTTAGGGAAGGAAGTTAGAAAATGCTCAAAAGGATGCGCTGCAAGCAAAACATTACCATTAAAAAGAAAACAACAATAAAAAACAGCAAAGGAGTCCAATGCCTTTTGGGCCCCCAACATCAAAAATGTCACTTCAGATACAGGTTTCTTCCTTTCAGCTCTCCAGCCCTTTGAGACTCTTTAGGGATGGTTCCGGCACAGGGGATATGGAGGTTAATGTGCACACAGAGGAATCATGGCTGGTGTTTCTCTGCACCTAATTTGGTTCTGTGCAACCTGGTGGTTTAGTCTCTCTCTCAGTTGGGTGCTACGACGTTCTTTCATGTCCCAAGACCAATGACCACCTAATGCCGCTCCAAACATGGAGTTTCCATTGACATCGCAGTGATAAAAGGAGCACCCATCTTAGGAGATCTGTGAGTAGAAGACTCACTGACTGTCCTGGCTGGGTTTGTGTATCAACTTGGCATAAGCTAGAGTCATCAGAGAGGAAGGAGCCTGAGCTGAGGAAAGGCCTCCTTGAGATCTAGCTGTAAGGCATGTTCTCAATTAGAGATCACTAGGGGAGGGCCCAGCCCAGGGTAAGTGGTGCCACTTCTGGGCTGGTGGCCCTGGATTCTATAGGAAAGCAAGCTGAACAAGCCAGTGCAAGCAAGCCAGTAAGCAGCTCCCCTCCATGGCCTCTGCATCAGCTCCTGCCTCCAGGTTCCTGCCCTGCTACAGTTCCTGTCCTGAGTTCTATCAATAATAATCAGCAGTTTGGAAGTATAAGCTAAATAAACCCTTTCCTCCCCAACTTGCTTTTTTTTTTTTTTTTTAAAGTTAGGGTTTAGAAGACCTAATTTAAGACACTGACTGTTGTGTGCCACCAAAGCAGTAAGCTGGTCTTTTGTCTTTCCAGGGTACATTCCTGCTTCCCTTTAATAAAGAAGTCAGAAGCATTTCCCTTTGTTCTCAACAGCTCCTGCTACTACAACTACCATGATGCTCTGGGCCTTATGGCTCCACCCATGCTCCACCCCCATTGGCCACTCTGCCTTTCCCTGCAGGAATCTCCAGGTGTTCAGGCTCTGCTCCTACAATGACACCCCACTGTCATGCCTTTGCAAACTCTTTCTCCTTTCTGAAAACTTCAATATTAGCTGCTCATTTGCTTAATTACCCCTGTTGCTGATACTCACAAAAAGACTGAAGATGTAACAGATGGTGCCTGGGGATGAATGGATGTTACCGAGGCAAAGCTGTCAACTTACCTATCTCCAGCCCATTTTAACGTGCACATTATGTCCCCCTGTGGACTGTTGGCAAGGAGGTAAGCTGATGCGTGCTGCAGGCGCCCGGATGCACATTGAGCTTAGTAATGCTTTTTTTTTTTCCCCTCCCGTGATTCTCCTCATAGTTGGCTTCCCAGGGCTTTTATAATGATCTCTGTTGCATCTTTAAAAACTATTCCACCTCATTTAAAATGTGGCATAAATGATGTGGTTTTGACAAATTAAGTAATAATAAGAAAACATTTTCAATATTCTGTATTTTTCCATTAAGCTCCAAAAAATAGTGATTATAAGAACGCCATTTTCTCTCCACAGTTAACGATGTGTTGGGCCTGGTTTCATTAAAAACCTCATTATTCAAAGATTTATAACTCAGCCCAAGAAATCTCTTTTGAAGTTGTAAACAGATCTGAGCTCAGTTTTGAAGCTCACATTTAAAGTATGTCGGAGGGGGTTGAATATCCAATGAGGGCACCTGGATATTGGAGCGATGAAATGGTGGGCCAAAATCAATACAATGAAACCATACAGACCCTGTGGGAGTCTGCCGGAGTTTAGCTCCAACCTGCTCCCACCTATCAGAGGGTTCTTGGGTGGAGGAGGGAGGAATGAAGAAATATTAGACAGAAAGATAGAAAGAGACAATAAGAAAGACAGATACAGGATAACTTCGGGAGGGCCCTGTATCAATACCCAGCCACCTAGAGCTTTATTCAAAAGGGCTTTTATAATATGCCAAGGGGAGAGGCAAAAGGCCTCCCCCTTGCAAGATCAAAGCACACGTGATACAGCCAAGTATAGACCCTTCCAAACACCTGGTAAACACACCCATGGCCAAATCATCTCCTTACACAGCCCTGCCGGGTAAAGCAAGCTCAGATTCTCTGACCCTGAGTAAGGTCTCTGTGGGCCACCACAAGACCCAAAGGATAAAGGGTTAGGAAATAGAAAGAACAGATATTTGGGAGTTAGGCGTGGCTTTGTCATGGCTCTGGTTCCAGATGGCTGCTTGAGTTTGAGTAATTCGTATAAAGAAGGGTGGGGCACAGGACATCTGAGCTCCTCGTAGGCTTTGAAAATGGCAATTGATTATAAGTGAGGATGCAGTTCCCTATTGTTAGGAAGTAGGGGCCCTTGGGGCATAGCTGGTGCTGGGTCTGGTGTCAGATAGGAGGTGAGCATAGACTGCTGTGCACTACCCCCAAACTGAAGGAATGCACATAACATGGCCTGTGGAGAGGATGCCAGAGCCAGCTTGAAGTACTGTCACTGGCCAAAGAGGGGACAGTCTAGCAGAGAGGGGGTGGGGCTCATGTCATAAAGCAAGTGGAGAAGGATCTAATAATTGTCACTATGGGTAAAGAACACATGGGCACTCTTTGTACTATTATCCTGAGATGAAATTATTTTCAGAGGGGGGGGCACATGCTGGCATGTATATAACATGCAGCTTCAGAGCGCCTCTGCCTTCAATTTCAGGTAAGAAAAATAAGACGACTGGATGATAAAATGTACACTATGGATCAAACAATTCAACGTTCACGAAAGCATTCCTTTAAATGGAACATCATAAATATGGAGAGGGAGTAAGGGCCTGCTGAATGGGAGAAGAAGGCTCATAGGACATTGCTCATGAATGGGGGTGTGAGGCATGGCGCTAAGTTTGCAGAAGGGTGACAGAGCAGAGAAGGGGAGAGGCACACGCTGGAAAAGGATGTTTGGGAAATGAAAAGGGGTCCACTGAGGTGTGCATATGGAGATGAGAGTTACTGTTAGGTATGTGAAGGACTGGCTTTTCCAAACGTAACCGTGGTGGTTTCAACGAGAAGGCCTTCATAGGCTCATATATTTGAATGCTCGGTCACTGGTTATTGGGCTGCGTAGGAAGGGTTAGGAAGGGTGGCGTTGCTGAATGAGATGTGTCAGTAGCAGTAGGTTTTAAAGTTTCAAAAGCCCAGACCAGACCTTGCTTCTTTCTCTGCTTCTAACCTGCTGCTAAGATGGAAGCCCTCAGCTACTGCTCCAGCACCATGTCTGCCTGCACACCACCATACTTCCTGCCATGATGGAAATGGACTCAGCCTCTGAAACTGTAAGCCAGCCCCCAAATAACTGCTTTTCTTCTATAAATTGCCTTAGTCATGGTGTCCCTTCACAGCATAGAAAAGTAACCAAGACAGTAACATTTCTTCATGTTAAATCTAGAAGAAGATAGTATTGTAGGGGAATTTGATGGCCTATGAGCAATCTTCTCCCATTAGATTTTTTTTTTTTTGCCATGAATAAAATAGAAACCTCACCAAGTAGTAAGCTTAGTTTCCACAATGATTAATTAGAAATGCAATTCAAAAATTTCTTACAGGTGGGAGATGGTTGGTCTGAATTGGTTTTCTTAGCAGACTGAGTACCTGAACAGGAGTAATTAGATTATTTCAAGGGGTGCTCCAGTTTTTGTGAACCTCAAGTATAATATTTCGACCCAGTAAGGACCATGTTTTCCTCCACTTGTAGATGATGGGATTCACCACCCATATGACATTACATTTTGCTTCAGCTTCTATTGCTATCTGTCTACACAACTATAATCATGCCTAAAGTCTGGGTGGATTTTTATTCTTTTCCTTTCTCTTTTTCTCCAAAAAATTAAAAATATGTTATGGAATAAAGCTTTAAAATAGAAAAGAAAAAAAATACATAGAGGGAAACATTCTTCAATATGTATAGCTCTGGTTGTTCTGGAACTTGTTCTGTAGATCAGGCTGGCCTCGAACTGGCAGAAAGCCTCTTGCCTCTGCCTCCTGAGAGCTGGGATTAGGCTACACAAAGAAACCCTATCTCAAAACAAAACAAAACAAAAAAAGAAAAGAAAAGAACAACAAAGAAAGCATACACCACTGCAGCCTGGCTGACAAGTTTATTCCAAAGTTTATTTTATTTTATTTTATTTTTGGTTTTTCGAGACAGAGTTTCTCTGTGTAGCTTTGTGCCTTTCCTGGAACTGGCTTTGGAGACCAGGCTGGCCTCGAACTCACAGAGATCCACCTGGCTCTGCTTCCCAAGTGCTGGGATTAAAGGCGTGCGCAACCACTGCCCGGCTCAAAGTTTATTTTTAATAATTTAATATCAATAATGCCCCCCCCCTTTAAAAAGTGTGTAGAACTGTTTTCCTATCAAATGGCCATTGCTTATACCGGTTCAATGGAGTAAGCGAAGAGCTGAAGAAAACAGGAAGTCAGGAAGAGGAAAAAGAATCTCAAAGCAGAGTCATGAACTATGTGAGCATGTGTGCAGAGAGATTAAAACAACTTGAGGTTTTTGAATAAAAGGACAAGCACTCACAAATCACTAACAGGGTAAAGGGTCAGGTTCAGGGCAGACATGGCATGACTCACTCCCAGTATGCTTCTAGACCCTGATTGTCTCCTCTCTCACGAGCAAAGGAGGAGATCAGCAAGCCACCCCAACAGCAGAGCCCAAGAAATGTTGCCATGGCTGTGGTACAGGAGTGAGGAAACTACTGTCTCTGCAGCCTATGTTCTAGCTAAAGGACCAACACTGGGCTGTGGCCGCAGGGGAATCCCTGTCTCCAACATCTTCAAAGTTCTATATGAGCACGCCTACCTGGCCTGACCCACCATGTGCTGAAAATTATAGCTGCAAAAATGGTTCTTAGTCAGAAGAAAAGGTTGGGGACAGATTTACTATTGGGGAAAGCAATGGCAATTTAGTTATTTCTGCTCTGTGAATGGATTGGTGTGCCACTTACACTCAGAAGGCTCAGCAGCGCCACGGTTAAGGACCCCTGGTTTAGATCAGAGCTAAGTCAACTTTTCCTGGAAAAGGTTGGTTCACTCATTGCTTAGGCTGTGTGACTCATGGTCTCCATGGTAACTAGTTCTGCTACTATAGCAAGGAAAGAGGTAATTCACAGGTGAATGAGCATGACCAGATTTGGCCCATGGCTGCAGTTTCCAATCCTTAGTCTAGATGATAATTTCTTCTGTTGGAATATTATAACCCCCCAAAATGTGCTGACATTATTGCTAACTGCTTGTCTGTTTTTTTTGTGTGTGACTTTATTTATTTATTTTTTTAATTTGGAAATACTACTTGTTACTCAAGGTTTTCTCTCTCAAATGCAGATCGTTGCTTCTAACCGTTAAATATGTATATCCAGGTGGGAAGAAAAGTGGGCAAAGACCATGATGCTGGAAAGGGGCCAAGGAGACTGGAAACAAGGAGGCTTTAAGAGAGGAAGGAGGATGAGGAAGACAACAGAATCCAGTGGGAAGAGGGAACGGTAGGAATGAAAAGGGTTCAGTGGAGGAAAGCAGGGTAAAGAGATGAGGCGGTATGGCAAGGAAAAATCAACTGAGAGGAAATATGTGTGAAAACCTCATACAGAAACCTGCTGCTCTGTAAGCTATTTTGAAACAAAAGCACAGGCCCAGTGACTCCTCCAGAAAATAAAGAGACTTTTGGCAGTAATTTTTATCTGACAATGAAATACCTGGCTTCTAGTGTTGTAAGGTTCAAAAATAAATAAAATAAATAAAGAGATCCTTAATGTGCCGTTCAACTTCCAAATCTCTTCGAGCCTGAACACTTCATTAACTCAGACATTTCCAGTGGGATGCGTGACAGATCAATGGCACCTTGCTCACGTCTTTACCCTGAAAAAGGGAAGAGGAGAATCTAAAATTGCTATGTTTGAACCAAATCACAACCTTATATAAAACTGTCACATTCCATCAACATTGCCAAAAGAGGCCAGAAACAGTATCCCTTTGAGGGAAACGAATTTTTTTCATCTTGTCAACTTCAATGTTGTCCTGGAAAATCACAAGCTTATTTTCCCACATATTCACACACACCATCTATCATTCTTTGATTATTAGCAAGGATGACATTTACCTCCTTTGGGAAGGTCAACCAGTTTGTATGAATTTATGATTTATGGTCATATTTTAATTACACAGTATTCAAGGTTCTTAATATGGAACTCCAGAGCATACATGTTTAGGCCCAGGAATGCCTGATGCCCTCACCCAAGTTAGTCTTAGTTCATTTACCCAACTTGTAAGGTCAGTGAAAAGGCCAGGCAGACAAGGCAGAGGGTGACCTCTGACAATGCATGCATTTTGGGGATAGGGGAAGTATTAGTCAGGGTTCTCTAGAGTCACAGAGCTTATGGAATGAATCTCTTATATATATATGGAAACTTATTAGAATGACTTACAGGCCACAAGTCCAACTAATCCAATAATGGCTGGCTGCGAATGGAAAGTCTAAGAATCTAGTAGTTGCCCAGTCCCACAAGGCTGGGTGTCTCAGCTGGTCTTCTGTATATGCTGGCATCCTGAAGAAGTAGGCTCCAGTGCCAGTGAAGGAATGGATGTCTAGCAAGACGAGGACAAGCAGGTGAAGAACAAAACTTTTCTTCTGCCATGTCCTTATATAGGCTGCCAGCAGAAGATGTGGCCCAGATTAAAGATATGTCTTCTCGCCTCAATATCTGGACAGAGGTGTGTCTTCCTACCTCAAAGATCCAGACTGGATGTAGATTCACCCACTTTAAACCAAGCAGAGTATCTCTCACAGGTGTACCCCCTATTTCTGGATTGTAGTTCATTTCAGGTATAGTAAAGTTGAAAACCAAGAATAGGCATCACAGGGGACCTTCAGAGGACATCACTGCATCCATCAGTCTATCATCTGCTTACAGTTTATGGTAGTTACAGGGCAGAAAGTGTCAGAGAAAGAGATGGAAACATTTCCATTTTGGGTTCACAGTTGGCCACTGCTGGGAATGACCAGTGAGTGCTCAGTCAAAGACTGTCAGGTGATGGACACATCTCATTACTGGACCATTGCTAGCAGTCCATGGCTCTGAGGAAGGCAGGAATCCAGAGAAACAAACTGCTTGAGTTGCAGGGACCAATAGCTTTAGTTTCTGCAATCATCATTACCAGATGCCATGTCCATGGCTAACACAGATCAGGAATTGGACAACACAACAGAGATTCTGGAATCAGTTGTCTTTCTGAGATGGAGTAGACATGAAGTTATGAAGGGCCACCCTGTCTTTGTAGAATGAGAAACTGAGGTACACAGAGGTGACCTTACATAGTGTCACGGTATGAGGGTCGCCTGAATGTTCCTAAAGGTCCCTAGTGATCCTAGGCTATGGTGATCACTAGGAAAGTCCTGAAACCTTTGAGAGGTGTGACCTAGAGGTAGCTCTTTATGTCACCAAGGGATTGAAGTAGAATCATGAAATTCTTTTTTTTTTTTTTTCAGAGCTGAGGACCAAACCCAGGGCCTTGCGCTTGCTAGGCAAGCGCTCTACCACTGAGCTAAATCCCCAACCCCAGAATCATGAAATTCTTGTGAGAGAAATGTATTAAAAGGAACAAACTTGGCCCTACCTGCTGCCTTTTAATCTGAGATGGCATTTGATTGCCCACCACTGTTCGCCTATACTAACAACATGTGCTTGAACTCCCCCAGCTGTGGTTTAAATAATCCTTTACTCTATATAGAACTATATGCTTTAGATATTTCAGTATGCTATGGAAATCTAACACACATAACTTCTTGGTAGAGTTCAAGACCAAATATCTAGGCATTCATTGATTAAATCTTCTAAAAAACAGTTGTTTAAATACAACAAACAACTTCAGAAGTGTTTTTAAAATATGAAGGGGTGAGAGAAAAGTACACTTACTTGTTTTAAAGACTTTGATTAAAACTCCGTTTTCAACATAAGCTGTTCACTTTTCTCTTGTAGACATCAGGTGGGTAATTACACTTCAAGTCAATGCAGATTGCTCATGCATGGTTTTGCAATGTGTCCCCGGTTTGAGTACTTCATTATATGCAAATGACCAGGTGTCTGCAACAATAAATAAAGCCTCAAAAGTAATACTTCAAACATAAAATCAAAGCATAGGGCTAAGAGGCTGTTGTCTTTTTTATGGGGTATATGGACAAATAAAAAAGTTCCTGTTTGTAGGAAAACAGTCCTCATGTCTTACTGACACCCAACCACACACCGTGGAGTGACTTCCATGTCTGTCACCACTGGGGTTGAAATGATTCATGCTCTGAGCATCAGTAAGGGAGGACTCTACCCTGGCTGTCCTCTTCTCTGAAGGGAGTTCTTGCCAACTTCTTTGGGCTGAACATTTGAGAAAGGATCTTGTCAGCAAAATCCAGGAACTGGTTATCTTGGTAAGTAATGGGAACATCTTGTCTCAGGAGAGGAGATTGATGCTACCTCTGTGCAGTGGACTCTTGATGTCTGGAGAAAATTTAATACCAGAGGCCAAAGTTTCAGTAATGTTCCTTTGAGAAAGCAGAGTTTGCTTGGAAATTTCAACCACAGAAACATGTGGTGCAGGATAGAAAAATCATCCCTTATCACAGAGTGGAAAGAGATCTAACTTCTGTTGTATTAAAAGGTTATTAGTTTTTCTAAAATGGAGACACTGTACACTTGTGTAATTAGATGTGTCTAGCAAATCTGAGGAAAATACAGAAATATCACCAACATTTAAAAGAATGTCCTTGAGAGATGAACATGAAATATATCTAATATAATGTTTATCAAATGGATATAAATACAATAAATTATATAATATATAGGACATAAAAATGGGTCAACAAACCAGAAACACTTGTTTTCTCAGAAAAAGTTGGGAAGCTAAAACTTAAAACTTTAGAGATACATGAGATTTGGGATGATTTATTTTACTAGAATTAAAAAGAATGATAGCCTAGGTTTTTGTTTTGTTTTTTTAAACTGGGAAAACTTTCCTCTTTTAATTGAATATTTTGCAAGAAAGAATATTATCATAGGGCTTCACCAAATCTATATGAACCTAAGAATTTATGAATAAGTTTAGAGATATCCACAATACCATCTGATGGCTCATTTATATGTATTAAAATGGTGTCAAATTCTAAGAATGGAACAAAGGAACAACACTGAAAGGTTGATCTGAAATACAGAGTTTTCAAGAAAGGGAGAAGTTGACCTCTAACTGAAGACTGAGGATTGCACATAGCCCCCACCCCACACCTTCCTCAAATTACAGTGGCACTAAGTACAAATAGTAATGGTAGCAATAGCAATAAAGAAGTGAGACCATCAGAATCCTGAATTTGTGGGAGATACAACAAAACTGTATGATATCATAGCTAGTGAATATCAAAATGAGGATATTTTCAAACAGTCAAGGAATCTGCCAACATTCTTCCCATAGGAAAATACTGCTTTAGGAAACAGTTGGGCAAGCCAGGAAGGGAACTGGGAAATGAGAGGCAGTGTGTTCAGACTCATGGACACAAGGGAGGTAGTTAGAAATTAATTGAAAGAAATGCTAGCACAAGCTCTGTACAGCAGCCACAGAAGGTACTACTACTAGAGTTCACAGTGCCTCTGGGCTGGTTGTCTCCAAGAAGAAAAGACAGCGGAGAACACAACACAGGTGTTTTAAATAGCCAGGTGAAGACAAGCCTTTTTAAAAAGGCAAAAAGAAACTTTTCATGAAGAAGAGAAGGCTGGGAAGAACATCAAGATTTGTAAATTAAGAAAGTAAAATGGATATCAAGAAAACAAATTACCCAATTAAAAAATGGGACACAGATTTAAACAGGGAATTCTCAACAGAGGAAATGCAAATGGCTGAGAAATACTTAAAGAAATCCTTAACATCCTTAGCCATCAGGGAAATGCAAATAAAAACTACTTTGAGGTTTTATCCTACACATGTCAGAATGGCCAAGATCAACAAAACAAGTGGTAGATTATGCTGGGGAGGATGTGGAGCAAGGGAAACAATCCTCCATTGCTGGTGGGCCTGAAAACTTGTACAGCTACCATGGAAATCAATGTGGCAGATCCTCAGGAAGATGGGAATCAATCTACCCCAAGATCCAGCTATACCATTCTTGGGCATATCCCAAAGGATGCTTCATCCTACCTCAGAGACACTTGCTCAACCATGTTCATTGCTGCTCTATTCATAAAAGCCAGAAATTGGAAACAATTGAGATGTCCCTCAACAAAAGAATGGATAAAGAAAATGTGGTACATTTACACAGTAGAATTACTCAGCTGTTAAAAAAATGACATTATAGACGTTGTAGGCAAATAGATAGAACTACAGAAAAATCATCCTGAGTGAAGTATCCCAGACCTAGAAAGACAAATATGCATTTGTTTATATTTCAATATTAGCTGTTAAGCCAATTATAACTAAGCTACAACCCATAGAACCACAGAGGGTAGGTATAGAGTAAGGAAGCAGAGAGAACAGATAGATCTCATTAGGAAAGGAAAATAGAATAGATAATAATTATGGATGGATGGGTGGGGACTGTAATGGAAGGATCAAAAGCAGGGGCAGGGAGAAGGGGCTGTGGGAGGAATGCAGGGAGAGACAGTTAAAATTGGGGCGCATTTGAGGGGAAGTATGGAAACTTAATATAGTAGAAACTTCCTAATATATAATATATAATATGAAAGCATTATATAAATACATATAATATATATATAATATGAAAGTAACCTAAATGAAATTGCCAAATAATGGGGGGGGGTGAGCACGGATAGAGTCCCAACTGGCTATCTCTTCAAAGCTTGCAGTCATGGAATTGGGTTGTACCTAATTGAGGTGTTGGCCAAAGGAGCCCCCCCAGGAATTCTCAAACAACCCAGGCTGTTGCCAAGACTATAAAGTTGCTCTCCACAAACTGACAGTGAGGCCCTATTGTTGAAAACACCACTGACACGATTCACTGAACTTGGAGATGTCAAGCATGTGCCCACATGAAGAAGCCCCCGCCCCTACTTCCCAGCCCTTTGGTACGGGAAAGAACTCTGCACACTTCCAAAAGGGAAATGTAAGTGCCAAGCTAGCCACGAACCCTGTATCTACAATGGTGTCCTGTCTGCGAGATACACTGGGGCAATGGTGGCACAAAGCCTGTGGGAGTCACCAACCAATAACTGATCTGACTTGAGGTCCACTCCTTGAGATGGACCCCATACCTGACACTGCTTGGGTGACCATGAACCTGAGATTAGATAGCCTAAGGACCTAAAACCAAATAATATATAAGGTAAAACTAAATAATACTGGGTTAAAAAATGAAGGTAAAATATAGTATGATTATGGATATACATAGTATAAGAAGAGACTTAACATTATCTTAGTAGTTCATACATTCTCTTTGGAAAAGTGTAAACATGGCTACATGGTTGTATTTTCTTCTTAATGAATCCAATCACAGCCCATCATTTTAAAATGTAAGAATTCCTTACATAGTGCAAAATAAACTCTTTGAAGGTTAGAATAGGTTCTGTATTGTATCTCTATAATGGTAGGCCGGCAGTTGGCATATCACAGACACTCAGCAACTAGAGTCGGTCTGCATGATTTTGGCAGTTGGCACTGCTTATAAAATAGAGATTGCACATCGGCCCTGCATCTACTACACAGTAATTTGAAAGTCAGATCTGAGTATGTGATGGCTAATTTTGGCTGTCAACTTGACTGCATATGGAACCAGCAAAAATATAGGCTGCTGGGTGCTCCTGTGAGGGCTTTTTATCAGATGACTTGAAGCATAAAGACACAACCTGCCTCACAGAATGACCAGCTATCAGCTTCCCCAACTTACCAGTATGAGACAGCCATTGCTACACTATCAGAATGCATCCTGTTAGCCTAATAAATGTCTATACAGATATGTATACGTACACACATACACACACACACACACACACACACACACACACACACACACTACACATATGTAGTAGGACAGGCCCATAGGATGGAGGAAATTGGCTCAGACCAGTAACCAAGGCATGCACATAACGTGCTCCTTAAGAGCCAACCTAGAGTCTGCCTGAGGGCCTAGCAACAGTCACTGTCAGAGTTCCTAGCCGCTGCCAGAGTTCCTGATGCTGCAGAGTCTGCCTGAAGGCCTAGCAACAGTCGCTGTCAGAGTTCCTGATCATGCCCAGCCAATGAGGGAAGACCACACAGACTGGGTACTGGGAGGAAGGTATATAAGGCCTTCCCTGTTATTGAATAAATGAGTTCATTATTTGCTTTCAATGAACTACTGGTGTCTGTGACATTGATGCTGCACCTTCTCATCCCCCCTCTACTTCCTCACCCCCCTAGGAGCTGTTAGAATCTAAGCAACATCTGTGGCCCAACGTAGGGTCCAAACTGACAGTTACGTTCTCCTTGACAGATTTCATGGGGCCTAAACTGAGAGATTTCTCAAGGCCCAAACTGTCTGTCTCGTTGGATATCATAGAGATATCTGACAGGGAACTGGCAGGAGTGATGAAAAGATTACCCATCTGTTCAATGGGATGAAAATTTGTATCGGACCCTTATGTCCTGTGCTTAGTGGGGGACTTTCGTGGTTTTTTAGGCCATGACTGTATGTCACATGGTATCTACAGATGAGGGACGGTGATCGGGAGCTGAGATTTGGTTCCACCTCCTGGGGGATCAATCCTTATGTGGAGGTGCTGGGCATGTGCCTTCCTAATGGAATGGGCAGACAAACATGATTGACAACACAAAACAAGGATGTAAGTGGGGATCCCAATGCTTACCTGCCAAAGGGACCAAAAGAACACAACACTGAGAGCCTTCTCACCAAAACACACCATCTTGGGGGTGCTGTCAAGCACTGTGAGTGAAGAGGGAATGACCAGAACCTGTGCTGGGAGGAACAAAGTAACAGAAACCCCATGTTTAAGAGCCAGATGTTCTAGCATATATATAAAATGTTACATATATCTGATATATTCTATCAGTTCTGTTCCTGAATAGTACAGAGAGTTAATTCTTTTAAGTTACAGATTTAGCCTACTTTGGGACCTTTTTGACTTTGGCTTAGTCCTCTTTTCAGTATTTTTAGAACTTCAGTGAGAGACCTTCTGTCTACTATAGAATTTGCTCCTGGAAGGAGCGGCTACTAAATTTGGGGATTTGCTGAGGCAGAATTAAAGAAGATATGGAGGTTCATGCTTTCCAGGCAGGGAAGTCAATGGACCCTGCCTATTAAGAATGACAGGCTACCAATTGTGGCCCTCCTGTCTCAGATTCACACTATTTGCTAGAGGGAGTCAAATGTTACAATACAATAGGAAAAAAATGAGAGTATTCCTGAAGACTTTTAAGTTTGTCAATAGAAAAAGGAAAGACTTGGCTACAGACTGAAGTTCATCTAGCCTAAAAGCAGAGCATAGAGAAAAGACAGGTCTCTAAAGAACTGTTCTTGCTGGTAGCAGTTTGCAGGAGGTAAATAAACACCATTAGGCAAGCTTCATCTGTCGAGGCAGGGAGACCCTTACCCCAAACGTGCTCTGTCATGGCTGGCGAGGTTACACATGCCTCAGGTGGAAGTAGAAGGCTGTGTTGTCCACATAACTGAAATGCTGGGGAAATCAAGGCAGGCTTCACTGGGTAGTGGTGGATGAGGGAAGGCGACAGACTTGAGTTCTATTGCGATTGGAAGACAGAGGCCCGGGTGAGGGTTTGTGGATATTGCTGGACTCACCCAATGGCCCCAAAGGATGGGATGCCCTCGTTTTCTTCTCACTCGGTCCAAATGTGAGGCACAGAAAGAAGAGGCAGGGATGGGGTGACAAAGCTTTTTTTAATGGAACTAGGCTTCTCGTTCCCAAAGCTAACGTTTTATGTCCTGTTTCCACTAGGGGAAACATTAAGGGATTCAGAACCCTGACTTAGTGAAGAGAAGAACATTCAGACTTCACTATTCTTGAAAAGGATCATGGACAAACATCAGAAAGACAGGAGACAGGAATCTCCAAAGGTCACATCTAGACAAGACAGCTGCCATTAATCATTTTATCATTATGTTATTGTCCCTAAACAGATATTATAGAAGCCTATTTAGTTACTAAACTATGGCACTGGCCTGTTAAGGAAATACTATCCTTGAATTCTCTAAAAGGAAGTAGGCTGCCAAATCTCTGTTGTAACATGAATTGCTAAATGAGCTTATTAATAAAAAAAAAAAAAAAACCCAGAGCCAGATATTGGGGTAAAAACCCGAGAGATCAGAGGAATAGGAAAAGCCACAGACAACCTCACCTCACTGATACCTCAGTTTCCAAAGAGACCTACTTCTGTATACCTACGCCTATATGCCTTTCTGTTGCCATCTCATTTCTTCTCTCTGCCCAACAACATCATTTCCTATCGTCTGTACAGACCTCCAGACCTCTATGGTTAGTGCTGGGATTAAAGGCGTGTGTCACCAGGCCTGGCTCTGTTCCCAATGTGGCTTTGAACTCACAGAGATTTGGATGGATCTCTGCCTCCCGAATGCTAGGATTAAAGGTGTGAGTGCCACTATTGCCTGATTTCTGTGTATATCATAGTGGCTGTTTTTTTACTCTGATCCTCAGATAAACTTTATTAGGGTGTACAGTATTGGGGGACACAATATATCACCATACCCTGTAGCTTCCACAACTCTTTAATGAGCTATGGTTTTAAGGTATAGTGGGAAAATACTATTTTTCAAGAGGTAATAATCAGAACCATGAAGGACAATGGCAGGAGCAAACCTTCTAGACAGCAAAGACAGCCAGCCCGAAGGCCCAAATGTCTCTTTTTTGTGAGTTTTACTACCCTACCTTATTTCAGATGGGATCTTTAAAAACTAATGCTTCTGGGGGCTGGTGAGATGTCTCAGTAGATAAAACATGTGGTGATACTTTCTTTGTGTACCCCAATAAGGGTTATCTGGAGATGAGAGGAAAAAACCTGTGACTATATTAAACATAGAAGTCAGGCAATGGTAGCATATGCCTTTAATCCTAGCATTCAGGAGGCAGAGATTCATCTGGACCTTTGTGAGTTCAAGATCAACTGGGAACAGAGCCTGGCATGGTGGCACACACCTTTAATTCCCAGTGGCAGTTAACCATAGAGGTCTGGAGGTCTGTACAGACAGGAAGCAACAGAGCTGGGCAGAAAGAGGACATGATGTAGCTGGGCGGAGAGAGGAAGTGATATGGCAGGACACAGAAAGGATATAGATGTGAGTATACAGGAAGCGGCTCTCTCTGGAGGCTGAAGAGTTGGTAAGGTGAGATTGGCTGTGGCTTGTCCTATTCTCTGATCTTTCAATTTTCACCCCACTATCTGGCTCTGGGCTTTTTATTATTAAAACCATTTAGCAATTTGTCTTACATAAACACTTGCTGAAGAAGCATGAGGAGCAGGGTTCAGATCCCACTATACATAGAAAACCCAAGTAGGTGTGGTGGCCACCTGTAATCCCAGCATGAGGGAGGCAGAGGCGGGAGATTGCTGAGGCGAATTAGCTAGCTAGACTAGCTTAAATCAGAGTTTGGTTGGGTGGGAAATCCTGTCTCATTAAATAAAGTGAGAGTGATAGGAGACATGTGACATCAATTTCAGACCTCACACACATACACACTCATGCACATGCACTCACACACACGTGAACCGCACACATGTGAACAGACTTTGGATTTTCTCCTTCTTAGAGGACTGGCTGAGTATGTTCTATGTAGGAAGGAGCATTTTTCAAAGTCCCTACATGGAAAACAATGTGGATGTGGAGAAAGCGTCTGTGGCCTGCTCAACAATTATTCCCTGTTTTACAAATTTCTTCCAGGAATATTCATATCATGTCCAGGAATTAGAATCCATCAGGAACTTTTACCCAGTGTAGGCAGTACATGGCAATTTATTCAAGCCAACATGGCAACTATTCTCTTAGTGGCTAACTCAAGGACAGAACAGACTTCAATCCTGGCTAGAGGGGACTAGGAGAAATCCACCTTAGGGAACTTCTAGAAAAAAAAAGTCTTCGCTCTTTAAATGTGACACAGACAGTGACTCGATCCTCTCTGTCATTGTGTGCTGTTTTATAAAGCGTGGTTTCTGAAACTCCAATAGTTGGGTTGCAACTATCAGGAGAAAGCCATGAGAATTTCAGAAAATTATGCCCAAAGGCTAAGCATTCTTTAGAGTCGAAATAACCAACAGAGCCTACTTATTATGTGAAATAATAAACCCTTTATTGTGTAAGAGACTTTCGGCTGGTGTCAAAGACAAAATTACAAAACATTTAGTTATAGATCTAATTGGTTTTTATTTGCAGTTCATGAATCTGAGGCAGCCTCCACTCTAGGGAACAGAATAAAAGCTCCTGCTGCACAATGGCAGGACAAGGGGGTTCTGAAAGGTGGGGGACAGAGAAAGAGAACATAGACGAAGAGCTGATTGGTTGGTATCAGGTCATTTCAGGTTAGAGATTTTGTAAGGGCTGAGCTGAGGGGCTACCCTTGCTCTGTGGACCCTGTAGACGGGCAGCCCCTGCTTCCAGGAAGAAGCAGTCTATTTTTCTGTCTACCTGCATCCTAAAATTTCGTTTGCTCATGTAGCGCTTAATAGAAGAGGTCCAATTTCATTGTGTTCTGTTTTGTTGGGATCTGGTGCATGGAAACAATGGTCTTCCATGATTTTTTTGTTTGTTTTGAGATCGAGTCTCACTATGTCACTCTGGCTGTCCTGGAACTCACTATATATGCCAGGCTGGCCTCAGACTCACAGAGATCCACCTGCCTCTGCCTCCAAAGTACTGGCCTTGAAAGCATAGATCACTATGCCTGGCTTTTCCATGGTTTTTAACACAAGATATTCTAATACTTGCTGCAGCCAGTGATGATCTATTGAAAAAGCTGATGTTAGAACATTGTCACTGAGACTTTATTTATTTATTCATTTATTTTGTGATGTGTAAGTGTATATATGTATGCAGGTTCAAGTCCATGTAGAGGCCAGAGGACCATTAAGAGCACTGTTCCTTGGGTGCTATGTACCTTTTTAAAAATTAAATAAATAATTTATTTATTTATCGAAGACAGAGTCTCCTGCTAGCCTGGAACTTGCCAAGAAGACTAGACTGTCTAACTGGCCAGTGAGCACCATCTGCCTGTCTCCATCCTGTCAGTCCTGGGATTACAAGTGCTGATCACCAACTTGGTTATTCTTTACTTAAGTTCTGGGTATTGAAATTTTAGCAAGCACTTTACTGGCTGGGCTATTCCCCAGCTCTGTTGGTTCCTTTCAGTATTTAGAATTTCTGTATTTCATAGAGAACGAGTATGATCTGCTCCGTGGTTATAAAGCCCAATATAAACATTGTGACCCCTGGCTCAGAACTTGAAACACTAGTACATTATTTTCAGCCACTTCCAAGCCTTGGTCTCCTTGTGTATATCCATTCACTGGTATTTCTCTGCTACCACCTTAACACACCCAGCTGACCTGCTGGCAATACAGGGACACACAAGATCCTCTCTTTTTATGCCTTCTTGGTGCACAGAGCATCATCGGTGTTGACATGCAAACCAAACTTTGGACAGAGGTTGGTCCATCTGCCTTTGCAGAGGATGGCAAGCTGTCTCTTGCACACATGTGAGCAGCAGAGCCAGGAGCAGAAGAGCTTCGTGAACATCTGGCTGCCTGATGGAGAATCAGTTGCAGGTACCAAAATTCAGGGAGGCACAACCTCCTGGAAAGTCATGTAGGATTTGCATATAACCTCTGCACAGCTCTGTATACAGTTTAAATCGTCTCCAGCGTGCAGTGAAAGTGTTCTCTAAATACCCATTAGACTGAACTATGGGGAGAATAACAACAAAAAGCCTGTCCATGGGCAGTGCAGGCCCTCACTTTTTTTGAATAGTGTTTGACTTACAGTTGATTGACTCTGAAGACATAGATCCTGTGATTATGGGGAATGAAGTAAGTTCCAGAAGCATAGGCAGCATCTGCTGCCCATCTTGTATGCCACAACAGCATCCCACTGTTGGTTATACAGCATAACTATAACAAGTCTATGACACGCACATAGAGCCTCTTCTCACTATTTCAATTTTCCTCCTTTTAGGTACCAACTAGAATTATTTTTTCTCAACCTCTTTAACCTGAGAATAGTCATGCGCCATAGTACAAGAAGGAAAACGTAAGTAGGTTTAGTATGGGGTTTCCTGAGTGGACCTGTTTAGTTACCTATGGAAGACAAGGAAGCTCACTATTTGTCTGAGCCGTGATGGTGCTAGGACATGATAAAGGACACCACCAGTGGCCTAGGTCCTCAGGGGAGCAACACAAGTGGACACTCCCTGGGAAACTGGGCTGACGCACCCTGTGAGTGATGCTGTACCCAGACACTGAGCTCTGCGAATTGCTTATTAGCACAGTGCAATGAAGCCAGTTTCCAGAGATCCAGGCTGAACTGGAAAGAGAGTTGTAGCTAGAGTTTTCCTGCCTTGCCCACAGTCAGGACAAAACTCTATCACCCACCAGTCCCACAGCTGCTCAGACCCAACCAAGTAAACACAGAGACTTATATTGCTTACAAACTATATGGCCATGGCAGGCTTCTTGCTAACTGTTCTTATAGCTTAAATTAATTCATTTCCATAAATCTATACCTTGCCACGTGGCTTGTGGCTTACCGGCGTATTCATATGCTGCTTGTCATGGTGGCGGCTGGCATTGTCTCCCTCCGCTTTCCTGTTCTCTCAGTTCTCCTCTCTGTTAGTCCCACCTATACTTCCTGCCTGGCCACTGGCCAATCAGTGTTTTATTTATTGACCAATCAGAGCAATTTGACATACAGACCGTCCCACAGCAGAGAGTGTTGAAGTTTGGGCTTGAAGGTGAAGGGGTTCTCTGTGTTCTACCCAGGAGAAAAACATTCCAGGTGGAGAGAAGAGCAGATGAAAAGGCCCTGGGGCAGGTATGTGCCTAGTGTGTCCCAGAAGACCTGACCAGAAATGTGAGAAGAAGCAGCCGGAAATGGGGTCAGAATTAAGAGTCACTCATTCTAGAGAATTTGGCTTTTAACTGAATAAAACCCAGGGATGTTTCAGGAGTTTAAGCAGAAGAACACGGACTTAGGTTTCAGTAAGTGTGGAGGGTGGGGGACGATAACAAAAGTGGGGGTGAAAGGTTATAGCTTTCATCCAGCTGAGGAGTGATGGTGTTTATGAAGTAGCAATAGAAGTGTGTCACACACACTCACAACCATGCACATACATATAAGCATACCCACCCACATATACATACACATACACATACACCACGCACAAATATGCACATGCACACTCAACACACACTTGCACTTGCACACATACAAGTACACACACACTCGTGCATGCACTCACACACATGCACATACATACAAGTACACATACATATGCACACATGCATATGTACACACATGCATGTGCACACACATACACATGTACATATACCACACACAAGTGCATACATACAAACATATGCACACACATACACACACACAGAGGTATTGATGGTAGAGTCTGCAATATCTTCTTGGCCGACTGAATGTGAAAGGTGAAGGAACAAAGTCAAGGATGACTTCAAGATTCTCTGCAGACATAAGGAAAACATAAATACGGAGACAGACCATGAAGGTTGCAAAACAAAGGCAGGGGCATTTGGATCTTACTCTTTTTGGTTTTGTGAGTGAGCAGCTGCATTTGGGGACTATAAAGTAAGGTAATCGATTTGGAGGCAGATGACTAACCCCATGGCCTAGAGAGAAGATTTAAATAAATTAGAGATGTGGGGGGTAGATGTAATAGGGAACTCCAGGTAGCTCCCAAGAGCCCTGACCTTCAAGAATGAACAAAGGGGATGAAGAAGGGGGTGAGGAGGAGTCAAGAGAGGATGAGGCAGAGGGAGAAGGATGGCACAAAGGGACCGTGTAGAACGACACTGCGTTCTGGGGATGAAGCACGTTACCACAGCTGTCTAGATGGTTCAGAGACAATCTGCTCTGCCCTGTAAGCAGAAGTTGCAATGGTGTCTTGGGAATGAGTGAGAAAAACTAGACCCACTGTGGAGCATGGCTCCTTTCTCTGGCTCCATGCTGCTTTAGGTTCGGTAATGCTTCAAAGGCAAGTATTGGAACAGAAAGATCCACAGATTCGCTGGCTAGACTAGAGTAAGCTTAAAATAAATTGACTATGCTTAGCAATAGAAAAATAAATGGAGCTAATCCACTGATAAAAAACATATGCTGTGACCTTATCAGAACAGTGGTAATAATAATCCCTTACCTTTGCAAAGCACTGTGTGGTAGAAATAAAAATGTGCTCGAGGACTTCTAAACAGGAGGCCTATCTTTAAAGTGAAAACCACATTTATTGTTGATATATGTGCTAATCTCAGCCACTTATGAAAAGAATAACAACAGTGATAACAAAACAACATAAAACATACAGGCTGATCACCCTGAAACTGAAAAGCTGAAGTCCCAAACATCATGAACTCATACAATTTCAGTTCCACAGACACTCCAAGCCCCTGTGCACACTGACAGTTTCCAGTGTGCTCTTCTTTCTCAGATTGTTGGCAGGATACCATGAGTAGGAGATTCCACATCATAAAACCATTTTTTTCATGCCATTGATTATATAAATGCTTCCTAAGGGGCTGGAGAGATAGCTGGGCAGATGGAAGTGCAGAACAGAGTGGGTTCCTAGCATTCGCATTGGATGACTCACAATTGCTTGTAACTCAGCTCTAAGGGAGCAAATGCCCTCTTCCAGCCTCTACAGAACAATCCCCTGGCCATGTACACACACACATATACACACACACACACACAGAGAGAGACAGAGAGGAGAGAGAGACAGAGAGAGAGAGAGAGAGAGAGAGAGAGAGAGAGAGAGAGAGAGAGAGAGATGCACATGCACACAAATAAAAATAAAAGGAAACTTAAAATGCTACATAAAATTACTTTGGGCCTCTGTGCATAAGGTGCACAAAAAACATAAATGAATCGTATGTTCAAACCTGAGTCTCAGCTCTAAGAGATCTCATTATGTATATACTAATGTTCCAAATTATGAAAAATCTGTTATGTGAAATAGTCTATTCCCAAGAAGTGGGAATAATGGATAAATATAATACCGTATATTAAAATATAATACTTCTATTGAGAAACAAAACTTCATGGCATTATTGTACACTTTGGGACAGAGTCTTGTTGTATACCCCAAGCTAGCCTTGAACTCTTGATTCTCCTGCTTCAGCTTTCTGGACGCTGAGGAATGAGCCACCCTGCCCAATATTCATTTCTGGCTTTCTGATATCCTGGTGACAGAAAGAGCAGTTTGAATGAACAACCAGTCAGTCTTGTTTATGGTCCGTGACTCCCAAGTTCATCATGGAGTAGAATCTGAATGTCTTAGACAGCCTCAGGTACCAAGAATGGGAAAATAAGCAGGGGATGGAGGTCAGACCACACACGGGTCAGGTCAAAGTCTCTGTTGAATCATCTGCTCACAATCAGCCTCTCTGTGATGGCTGTTTCTAGAACTTTCTCTCACTATAACTATGAGAGAATGATTATTTGTTACAATGCTCTTTCCTCCTATTAGATGGTGTGTATTGTGAAGACAGGGACCCACCACTTTGCTCAGTCCCTGATAATGGTGCATGTAGCAGATACTCAAAACGCCAAGCTTTCACCCATTATGTGAAAGACCAAACTACTGGTCAATTTTCCAATGAGATTTGTGAACTCTTTGTCATTCACACCTTAACCATTCAGTGTCATTGGTTATTGAATGGTTATACATTTTTTTTTAGTAAGACTCCCATTCCCTTGCTTTTTCATGGTTTCTGTGTGTCTCTGTTGGTATTTATATACAAGTTGACATGACTACCTATTCTGTCATAGTTGGGGTTTCCTTCAGTAGGAAGCTCAACACCCAATACCACATACAGAGGGGGAAAGGGACTATTGTAACAGCAAGGGCACTAACCCAAAGCCGATATAGAAATAGTCAAAACTAACTAAGGCCAACTACTTCATAACCTATATAGCAGAAACAAAAATGGCAACAACAACAACAACAACAACAACCCCAACATGCTTTATGAGGCCATGAGTTGAAAGGTCAACCTGGGGAGAGGTAAAAATAATAACAGGATGAAGCAAAACAGGGGGACAACAAATGAGGTTGAGCAAAGTTAAGTCAAGGAGATGAGGAAGAAGGGGGGCAAGGTGAGCGGTGGGCAGGGACAGGTCAAGAGATGTACTTCCACATTAAAGAAAAACATGCAAAGGGAAGGAACAGACTCAACGACTTAAAATAATAAACTTCAAATAATACCAATAGCGAAGTAAAAAGGAAGAAAAGGAAAACACCAGGGACTAGCAATACATTCAAGAGAGGATGCTGGTGTGGCTTGTTTTCAGGTGTCTGATGCCGGACCCGTGTTAGAGGCCTCAGTTGGAGTGCTTTGTTTTCCACACATATACTCAGTCTGACAGTCAAGGGTGACATTTGTCCTTTCTCTCCCTTAATATTACAACTTTAATCTTTGAACCTTGTTGTCAATGACATATTTTCAACAAGGTATCTTCAAAAGCCACAGAATCGCACTGCATTTAGTTTAGAAACTCCATCTGTGTGTCCGCTGGTATGTCTAGAACCTCTCTGCTGGCAACACTTAGCTTTGCAGCTTGTGAGCTAGACAAGTAGTCACATGCATAACCTGGAGTTGTTAATGTCTAAGCCAAAGGGTGTTTCTTTTTAAATAAATAATTGCTTAAAACATTTGAATTAAAATATACTTACATAAGTCCTTGTCCCTTTCTCCCTCAAGTCCCTCGTGTGAACTCACCCTAGTTCCCCTTGGAAATCATGGCCTCGTTTTCAATACTGTTACACACACACACACACACACACACACACACACACACACACACACACACACCTACCTAGTATGTAAGTACACCTGTTCAGTCTGTTTAGTATTACTTTAGTGTATATGATTTCAGAGCTGACCACTTGGTACTAAATAAACACTTAGGGACATATCCCCAAGGAAGACAATCTTCCCATTCTCAGCATTTCTTATTTGCTTGCAGATTTTTTCCCCATGGGTAGAGCCCCGTAAGAGTTCCCTTTTCTATGTTAGACTGCCTATTGGTGTTGTACTTCTTCAGGTCTTGGTCAGGCAATTTTTATTTAATTAAAGTATAATTACATCATTTCCCTCCTTCCTCAGCTCTTCCCATGCCCCCCCCCCCATGCCACTTTCTTTCAAATTCATAGCCTCTTGTTCTTTAATTATATTGTTACATGCACAAATAAAAAAGTACATAAATGTAACCTATTGAGCCTGGTTCTTAAACTGGCTGGATAGTGGAGGAAAGAAACAGAGTCCTGAGATCTGTCCAGGAGTATACCCACCTGAGTGCGTTCAAATCCCACCCTCAGTAAACGCACTGCAGCAGGGAGAAGGCTCTGGCCACCCTGTGCCCCACTGAACCTGAACTCCAGCATGCTCACACCCACTGACAGTGAGCCACACAGCAGAGAGGTGGCTTGTGAGGCTGAACCTCCTTGTATTGGGATGATCAATCTCTTGTTGTCCTCAAGGGACTACTCTGTTCTTTGCCAAAGAAGAGGCTACCAGGGGTCCCTTGCCTATCAATCCTGCCTCTCCTGACACCTGAACTTCTCGGTATATGTATACTTACCCCACCCCTTTTTGAAGTACCCCTAGGGTCCTTGATTTACACTGCTCCTTGTTTTTTAGACCCTCACAGGAGCTCAGATTCAAACAGTAGTCCACCTTCCAAGCAAGCACTTGGCCATAGCCCTCAAAGACATGGCGACTGACAGCAGGTTTCTTCTTCCATGTAGGTTGAGCTGGTTGAGCTCTCATGCGGCTGGTCTGCATCATTGTTATACCAAATCCTCTGGTTGGATTTAGGGCTCGTGAGAACTGCAGGCTTGTCCTGTGGCTTGGCTTACCAGTCTTTTGTCACAAGTGCCACCTGCCTTACATTGTGGATGAGGCTTCTGTTCTCTTTCCACTGGGGAGCAGAGCTGGGAGGCATGGACTCTTTGCTATTTTCTCCCTTGTAGCTATCTGTTCTGCTTCACCAGGCTTCTTGGCTGACCTATTAGCTTTTCAGTGATTTCCAATGCCCTTCCTCCCTTTCTCTCTGAGATAAAGTCTACCCTTTATCTCAGTTATCCTGGCTCTTCCCATACCAGGCATGGTGCAGAGGCAACTGCTCACCAACCGTCTTGCCCCTCTAGCCTTACCTTGCATTTAAACACACCAATAATGAAGTATTAGACATCTAATGCTTCCTCGCCATCTATTAAGATTTGCTGGCAATCTGATTATCCTTTGCTTTACATCTAGTATCCACTTATGAGTGAGTACATACCATGTTTGTCCACCTGAGTCTGGGTTACCTCACTCAGGATGATATTTTCTAGTTCCATCCATTTACCTGCAAATTTCATGATGTCATTGTCTTTTACAGATGAGTAGTACTCCATTGTGTATAGGTACAACGTTTTCTTTATCCATTCTTTGGTTGAAGGGCATCTATGTTGCTTCCAGGTTCTGCCTATTAAGAATAATGCTGCTATGAACATAGTTGAGCAAGTGTCCTTGTGGTATGGTTGTGCATCCCTTGGGTGTATGCCCAAGAGTGGTATCATTGGGCCTTGAGGTAGATTGATTCCCCATTTTCTGAGAAGTCAACATACTGACTTCCAAAGTGGCTGTACAAGTTTATACTCCCACCAGCAGTGGAGGAGTATTCCCCTTGTTCCACATCCTCTCCAACATAAGCTTTCATTAGTGTTTTTGATCATAGCCATTCTGACAGGTATAAGATTGTATCTCAGAGCTGTTTTGATTTGCATTTCCCTGAAGACTAAGGATTTGAGCAGTTCCTTAAATGTCTTTAAGCCATTTGAGATTCTTCTGTTGAGAATTCTGTTTAGATCTGTAGCCCATTTTTTGTGATCCTCCTACTTCCGCCTCCTTGAGTTCTTTATATATTTTGGTACAGATCACCTTCATAAGGAGAAACAGAGGAGATCTCCATGAGTAAACTGGGCATGAGGGGGAAGCAATAGAGGGTAGGGGATGGGGGATGAGAACATGAGGGAACAGGATGGTCGAGCTGGGGGAGGGACAGAGTGGGAGAGCGATGAAAGAGATATCTTGATACAGGGAGACATTATGGGGTAAGGGAAAAACCTGGTGCTAGGGAAATTCCCAGGAATCCACAAGGATGACCCCACCTTAGACTAATAACAATAGTAGAGAGGGTACCTGAACTGGCTTACCCTGGTAATCAGATTGATGAATACCTTAATTGTCATAGAAACCTTCAACCAGTAACTGATGGAAGCAGATCCAGAGATCCACAGCCAAGCACCAGGCCATCAAAGAGATGGAAGAGGGATAACATGAGCAAGGGAGATCAAGACCATGAAGAGGAAGTCTACAGAGACAACTGAACCAAGCTCATAGGCAATCACAAACTTTAGACTGACAGCTGTGGAGCCTGCATGGGCCCAGACTAGACCTCTGCATACAGGAGACAGTTGTGTAGTTGGGTCTGTTTGAGGGCACCCTGGCAGTGTGATCAGGATTTATCCCCGGTGCATGAGCTGGCTTCCTGGATCCTATTACCCATGGATGGACACCTTGCTCACCCTTGATGCAGGGGGAGGGGCTTGGTCCTGCCTCAACTGAATGTACCAGGCTTTGCTGTCCTCCCATGGGAGGACTTACCCTTTTGGACGAGGGGATGAGGGTAGGCCAGTGGTGGGCAAGGAAGGCAGGGGACAAGGAGCAGGAGGAGGGATGAAAGGGGGATGAGATGTGGTTGGTATGTAAAATGAATTAAAATTTTTTTAAAATAAGAACAAACAAATAAATAAATAATAGATTTGATGGCAAAAAAGGATTCCTGTCTGAGATCAGTGGTGCTGTTTTTTTTTTAAAAAACAGTGATTAGATGACAATTTACTTACTATTTTTGATTTTTATCTGATAGGTATGCACGTTTTGTCTATATGTCTGTGCATCATTTGCATGCCTGGTGAAGGCCAGAAAAGGGTATCAGAACCCCTGGAACTGGTCTTCCAGGCTATTGTGATGTCAGGACTTGAACCTGGGCCCTCTGGAAGAATAAGTGTTCTTAACCAATGAGCCATCTCTGTATTCCCTAGAGATAATTTATAAGTTTTTTTTTAAGCAAATACTTAGTTTTAAAGCATTTTAGTTCCCTTGTCAACTTCTTCCTGATAATATATCCAAAACTTAAAAAACAAAACAAAACAAACAAACAAAAACAAACAAACAAACCCTCAAAAAGCACACACTCAGCCCGAAACACATCTTAGAATAAGGAATTCCAGAAGAATACATTTACACTGTGAGGGTATGGACTGGTTTTGAATGTTTGGGGGTTCATTTAACTCATTAATATCAGCTACTTTCACATTGGTCTCTCTTTGGGCCACACAGCCCTGCCCCTTAGCATTTCTCATTTCTGAGAACCCGGTATGTTTATCTGCTCTTACAGTGTTTTCCAGTCCTGCTTAGAAACTGACAACTCGTCCCCACACTCTTCTTGGCCTATCACTCATCAGACTGCAGGTCCCACAACTAGAATGCCCTCAGCTGTCAGTTCTTGTCCCGTTTCACAACCAATGCATATTGATTGCCAGCTGTGCACTAAGTTCACGTAGGAGCCAGCAGACAATGAGCAAGAGACAAGAAGGCTCTGCTCTGGGAACTCCTGCCCAGATGGCAAAATAGGGTAAGTGATCACCAATACTTATTTCGATTGGGATAAGAATGAGGAAGGAAGATCTCCAACGGCTATGAGGGAAAGACACAAACTCAGGATATCTACCACCCTTCCGGGCAACAGGCTAGACTCAATGAAGACCAAGCAGAGAGTAACGTCCTTCCTTCCTTCCTTCCTTCCTTCCTTCCTTCCTTCCTTCTTCCTTCTTCCTTCCTTCCTCCTCCTCCCTCCCTCCCTCCTCCTCCTCCTTCCTTTCTTCCTTCCTTCCCACCATTGTTTCTAGCCGACTCTGTAGGCTTCCTCTTCCTCAGTCTTGTTTTGAGCAGACCCCAGACCTTTGCTAGTGACTTGCAGGTTCTAAGATCACAGAGCTGTCTACTGTCCCAGCCTGAACTTCTCATTGCTCTCTTCTCGGTCACAGCCTCAGAATCCATACCAGGGAAGGGACAGAGGCACGGACATGTCTTCCTCACTTCCTCTTCTGCTTCCCTGCCGTGGCTGGAGGCATTCCTGGGCTTTCTGATTTGAGCTTTGTTAGAGGCTAAAGAATTTGTAGTGGTGGTGGCATAGGCCTTTCATCCCAGCACTTGAGAGGCAGAGGTCGGTGGATCTCTGTGAGTTCAAGGCCAGCATGGTCTATGGAGTGAGTTCACACAGGCTGCTCACCACCACCTTGCTTATTTATTCCTCCAGGAAAGCTGAAAAGTTGGATGTGAATCCTCCATCTAGATGCCGCAGCCTTTTCACTGAGTTCTCCGTGGTCTCACTCTTTGCTGTAGTCTACAAGCTTGCTGGTAAAGGAGGAAAATCAGCACTTACGCATTCCCATAATCCTTAGAGTCCCATCTAAATTCTCTCCCATGTGTGTGAGCCAGATCTCCAAGCACTGGGATCCTCTGTAGTGAAAGTCACAGGTTTGGTCAATAGTTGCATAACTTTACCATAAATTTTGTTCAAAAGTTCAAGGAGTGGGTATTGTACCTCTCAAGCTGGGGTAATAAATGTGGGATTGCAACTTGGTTCGGCCCATCCTGAACACTTGAATATGCCATGTTGTGGGCATTTAATACTGTCAATATTCTTCTATGATTAATACATAGGCCATTTACAGAGCTTCCTACATAGTAGTCATAATTTCAATTGGGAATATTGACTTCTCAAAGTAGAATGATAATCAGAGAGTAGACATTATATTGAAGTAATCTTCAACTAACTCAATAGTGCTTAAAAAAACAAAACTGAAATCTGTTCTCAGGCTGATAAACTTGGACATGTTTTTGGGCTTGCCTAAGTAAATCACGGTAATAACACTTTCCATATGGGAACTATACCCTATAAGGTACGAGAACATCTGAGATCTATATGCTCAGGTAATCCACCTTGTTTACATCTTAGTCTCCAATGATGTTTGGAAGGACTGTGGCTTTATGTAAAACAATTGAAAACTCATTAGAGAAGTTACACCGTGAAATGTATATTTTATATATGCTAGCATATGATTGATAATATGCATATGATGATAGTATCCTGTTGCCAGTTTTCAATTTCCCATTCTGTGAGCTGGAATTGTGTTTAAGAAATTTTCCTGATTTGGGATTTGGTTGGACTCTTGAATCAACCATATTATGGTAATTCTGCATGTGTAGAATTTGTAATAATATTTTTCAACGTTATGTACAAAGAGATTTGCATATTTCCACATATTATACAAATTGCTCTCATTACACATGGTCTCCAAATTATGATGATTTGATTTGTCATTTTTTGACTTTACAAGAATGTGAAGGATCCACTAATTCATTGGAAGTTATACTTTGAATTTTGATTCCTCCACTCCAGGTTAGCAGTGTACATTATGATGCTCTCTTAGGATGCTGGGAAGGTGTGGTGCTCAGTCAGTCACCCAGGTGATCATATGAGAAACTCACTGCTAGTCCAGAGTGCTGTGTTGCTAAGCTATGGTGTTCAGCAGGTAAATATTAAATATATTTCCAACTGGTGATGGGCTGATGCTATTGCAAGTCTAGAAGCATTTGTAGTCACTTATTAATCAGCCCAGGGATGTGGCCACCAGCTGTGTACCCCAGCAGCTCTGTGTGGCCCGCCTTCTGCCTGCATATCCTGTCTAAACTGTGATGAAGTGATAAAATTCTTGCCTCCTTTCCAGCATGAGAAATACTTTTCTGATTGAGGCTCCAAACTGAGAAATAGGCTCCCTTCTGAGCAGAAACATGAACGCTGCTATGCCTTCTGGTTAATTCCATTAAGGTCCTGGCCAAGCTGTTCGGCTCATTTATACCCACAGCAATGTGACTTGAATTTTAAAACTAAGTGTGTCCCAGAAAATATCCCCTGAGATTCTTCCTGAGAAATGATTCCAAGGTGAGGTACATTGGACAGCACTATGGCTCATACCAATTCCCTTGGAAATCCTAACTACTCACTGGGGACGTCCAAGCTCTGGAAAATTCTTTAGGAGGGACAGTGGGCTTAACCTAAATTTTCTCCAAGTTAATTTGAGCTGGAAATTGCACTTGTATATTTCGTCTTTGTCAAATACTCATTACCGTCTTTAGAGACGTCTGTTTGGCGATGCTGCTGCAGGGTTGGAACGTGAAGGCACTCTTCTGATATACAGACTCATCGGAACATCACATTGTTTTTAAGAAAGTGTTCAGAGACTGGAATCTAATTTTGTAGAAGAAGAAACAGATTATTCAAAGAGCTAGGTAAAATGCAAATCTTTATGTTGCCAGCTTGTGGATAGTTACCCTGCAGGCTGAGCAGCATGCTGGTACGGCATTGTGTGTTTAAGAAATAAGAATATTATTTGCTCAAAAAGAAAAAAATAGTAATCCATTAGGACTCACTCTGTCTCTCTGTATTTCTGTCTGTCTGTCTGTCTGTCTGTCTGTCTCTCTCTCTCTCTCTCTCTCTCTCTGTGTGTGTGTGTGTGTATGAACATACACTTACTTTGGGGTACATGGCCTTGATTTGAATCCAGCTGCATCTGTGAAGATGCAGACAGGTCAACTTAGTGAATGGCTTATGACTCCGCTTCTTAACCTGTGGATCACAACTCTATGTTTGTTTCCTGCATGTGGCGGTCATGAAACACTTGGTAACAATTGGAGGTTACTGAACACACAACAATCAAAGATAACTAAAAGTCACACATGCAATGGATCTGGGTATTTCTGGCGTGACCTGTCTCCTGCCATGTTGCATCATGTGGCTTTCATACTGTTTTGGTTCTGAATATTTAGCACGTACTTTGCATTGGTTCATGCCACCACACCAAACAATAACAGTGACTGTTGCATGAGATGCCTTGGTAGAGATTTGAGACCACTCTGTGTTGCAGGCTGCAGTGCTCAGTGTTGTGGAATAGAACATTTGTTTAACTATACTTGTGTTGCAGAATAATTGTTTAACTATGTAAAGATGTGTGGCATTTGTTTATGCTGGATTTGTTTAACTGGGTAAAGATGTGTTGCTCTTTTACCTTGTCTGCTTAAGGCACCTGATTGGTCTAATAAAAAGTTGAACAGCCAATAGCTAAGCAGAGGAGGGATAGGTGGGACTGGTGGGCAGAGAGAAAAGTAGAGCCAGCCAGCCTGCTGGGGGCCAGACAGACAGACAGACATGAGGAAGCAGAAAAGTGGGGTGGACAGTACATAGATGAGGTAAACGAGCCTTAAGACAGCACATTGATTAATAGAAATGGGTTAATTTAAGTTAAAAAAAAGTTAGCTTGTAGTGGGTAGCCATTCCAGCTTGGATCTGGAAGTTCCAACCCCCATTGAGACTCTGGCAACTGTCACGCCTACGAGGCGGGGCCAAGGGAGGTCTGGAGACCTGAGACCTGGATGGGGGCGCGCTCTCTCTGTTCCTGGACCCTAGACAGTGGAGGTTGACTGAGCTGAGCTCCAGAGAACACCGCTGGACTGCGATACACCTTCCCTAGACCCCCGCAATCTACCTTTTCCTTCATTTGTAAGTCACCCACTAAATAAATCTTCCTTTTAATTACATGGAGTGGCCTTAATAATTTTACCAATATTAGCTAATAACAAGCCTAAGCTAATGCTGAGCATTTATAATTAATAATATATCTCCATGTCATGATTTGGGGGTTGGTGGTCCAAGAAAGCCTACTAGAGCTTATAAACCTAAACATAAAAAATTGGCCCCCTAGAATCATAATGGTATAATTACAGAAAACTAAACTTGTAATATTTTCCTAATGTCACTCTTCAGCTATAAATAGAAAATTAGTATATCTTTGAAATACATTGTGTTAGAATGTTTGATTTTTAAAACTGCTATTTGAATTGCTGACTTGAGCTTCAAAATGAAAACATCATTCTCAGCATTGATGATTATAAAATCAAAATATCAGTCAACTCTGAAAAACTCTGAACATGCCTCACACCCTGCAGCATCACACATTAATTCTTTATATATAAAGTAAGCATAATCATCTCATTATGTATGCAAATTTGCTTTTATCTTTAATAAATGGTAAAATTACATGTATACCAAAGGATTATTAAAAATTAATTTCTTATAATTTATTATCAGAAAAAAAGTTGACTTGTATTCCTATTTTATGTTTCTATATACTAAGGGTCATACAAACATTTTTCAAGGGAAGGGGGGCCCCAGTAGAAAACATTTAAGAAGCTCTAGTATAGAGACTGGTCAAGTTCACAAGTCCAGTCTCCAGGCCCTCTTACATCACAGAAGCCATCAAATTATGTGGCTAAGAAATGGACGTTTTGACTGGTTTGAGCACATACCCAGAAACACAGATTTTCTTGGTTCTAACCCAGTACTTCAGAAACTTGGAGCTAGACGCCATTGCAGCAATTTGGACATCTGTCAGAGGAAATAAACCGTGAACTTCCTCCTCTTTCCTTTTCCTCTGATGCAGAGGGCTACAGTACCACAGTGACTCCTGCATCCCCTACACAGGCAGCCCCCATGGGAGGCAAGCTGGCCAGACATCAGAGCAGAGTTCCCTCCTCTGTGCGAACAGTAACCACCAAAGGGAGACTCAGTTTAAAAGGGTTTGCCATGTCAGTCAGCAGCCCAAGGGTCTGGCTTCCTGCTGCTGCGTATTAATCGGCCCAAAGCTTGTTACCCTGGAAATCTTTTCCATCCGATCTTCCCACAACTTGTGCTGATGGAACTTGAGCAATCCAATCGCTTTTTATGACTCTAAGTGATCTTTTAGTGCAGCTTCATTGCTTTCATAGCCAAAAGCTGCTCAGAATGGAGCTTTTTAACCCAAGTCCATATCTGATGAATATGCTTACATCCCCATTATGGAGGAATTTTAGCAGGGTAAGGCATACTTCCATTATTTCTAAACATATTTGAATGATTCATAGCCATGGAGGAGCAAAGACTTCTTTGGTATTGCTTGTTTTTCTTCCCTGGGCTCTTGTATATTTGTAGACCTGGAGGATTTGGGTTAGAATTCCCCTGAACTTCCTAGGACATCAAACTCAATCCTGACTAGTTTGACACACAGGTTGCTTATCTCATGGAGGGAAGTGGAGTGAATCAGAAGGCTAGCCCAGATATTCTGACCTCAAAGCAACTGAGAAAATAAAAAGACATGACAGCTTTAGGGGAGGGAGAAGAGGAAGGAGAAGGATAGGAAGAGGGAGAGGTAGAGAGAGAGAGAGAAAGAGAGAGAGACAGAGAGACAGAGAGAGAGAGACAGAGACAGAGAGAGACAGAGAGACAGAGAGAGAGACAGAGAGAGAGAGACAGAGAGAGAGAGAGACAGAGAGAGAGAGAGAGAGAGAGAGAGAGAGAGAGAGAGAGAGAGAGAGAGAGATTTTCCTTTGATCAGGATGCTCACAGACATGTGTGTCCATGCTAAGGTGGATTTGATCCTCCTAGCCCATTGGCTTCTAAGGCTGGCTTCCTGGCCACTGCGGTCTCTCCCATTCATTGCAGTTCTTATTTAACAAATCCCTCCCTGCCTTTCCATTCAAGGCTGACTGCTTTAGCAGTTAGATTTAAAATGTGAGTTATACCTAATTGTAATTAGATTTAAAAGGTGCTACAAATACTTCTGTCATGCAGAAACAGGATTATTGGGGGAATTGACTTGTCCAAAGTCACACATGGATTAGATGTCAGAGCCCAAATAATTCTCACTTTAGTCTCTTTCCACCCCACTGTCCTGCCTTTCTGTGTAGAGAAACCCAAGAGAGTAAGAAAAAGGTGTGTGTGAGGAGAGGCTCCAATAGTGGGGATGCTCAGAGGCATGCTCTGTACCCCAGACAGCATGGAAGATTGAGGGACTGTGTATAATCTTCACCTTAAAACAGCAACACATTAACATAAGATTAAGTCACTAACTGCTTACAACACCAACATTCAAAGAATGGTCCATGTGTCCTTATTCACAAAACACTAGCTGAAGCACTGTGAAAATGGAGGGCTGTTATGTTTGGTTTGCAGAAAAAAAATCAATGTCATTTATGATTTGCTGTCCCTGACCGGAATAGACATTTAAAAAGCTAATTATAGAAACAATTTTGCCTTTTGTATGGATTTCACCTGTGGTGATATTAATAAGTTTAATTATAGGGTGCTGGCCTCAAGACTGTAAGACCCATATTACTGTGTCTTTCTAAAAACTGAAAAATTCTAATTTTGAAACACAGCTGGTCCTAAATACTTTTTGCATAAAAGATCATGGGACAGATTTTTTTTTATAAATTATTATTACTAAAACTATACATTCTCATTATTACTGCTCAAGCAATATAGAAAAATAGAAGGAAGAAATCTATGAAAAGTTTTTGGATAGTACTACACAGAAATAATTACTATCTACATCTGAGAAACATTAACTAGAGTATTTCTCTATGTACTCATGTGGACAGCAAAATAATGAGACATAATTTTCTAAAATAAGATTATAATGCATAAACATTTCTTTGTCATAAGTGCTTTTTAGTTTCTAAAATATTCTCCAAGTCAGAAGAGAGATAATGAAAATGGAATGAGATTAAAGTCAGGGTGTGAGTGTGTATTTCGTGACGTTTCAATCTCAATTAAATCCCCATTATAAATATAAGAAAATTCATCCTCTTATTCTTGGACTGTCTATGTCCTCTTCTCTCAGCCTTTTTGTTTGTTTGTTTGTTTGTTTGTTTTTGTTTAACCTGGGATTTCTATGCCATCTTTACAATTCTCTCAGGTATGTAATACTAGGAAAGTGGGATCCATGCTGGCTATCAGGCCCTTTACTCTGTACCATGTACTCTTCATTTACAATTTTATCTCTGGTTGAAAAAGATGCTGTGATCAGAGATTTATTTTTTTTGACTGAGCCTCATGGTTTCTCTCATGGCTAAAATTGTCTAACACTTCTAGACTTGATTCAGAGGACAACTTTGCTGGGCATGAAATTCTTGGACCTTCAAGATTTGTAACAATATTTTGTATAAATATGGGGCAATAAATATACCTTAGTTTTTTAAAACATGTTGCAATTTTAATTTTCCGTAGTGATTCTTGTAAGATCCTTGTTTATCACTTAAATTCACCAAGTTTTCCAAGACTGTGGGTTTTATTTTTCTTTTAATTTATTTATTTTTATTTTATGTGCATTGGTATTTTGCCATGGGTGTCAGGTCCCCTGGAACTGGAATTACAAACAGTTGTGAGCTGCCCTGTGGGTGCTGGGAATTGAACCCAGGTCCTCTGGAAGAGCAGCCAGTGCTCTTCACCACTGAGTCACTTCTCCAGCCCCTCAGGGTTTTATCTTTAAGGGTACTTTCCAATGATACAGTGTATCTGTATACATGATTTTGGGATACATAAACTATAAAGTATTAGAGCTTTATCTTCATTATCTATAATCTTATGTTTAACTCCTTATCTGGATTTAAACATTATTTTTTTTCAGTGATATGCTTTCTGCTGTGTATTTTTTAATAGAGTTTTACTCCTAAAACAACTTTTTCCCCCTGAATACTGGCGGCCTACCTTTCATCTCCCAAGGTTTTGGCATTCCTTTTCAAGTTCTAACATTTCCCTCTGCTATCCTTAGAGGGAAAATGCTGTCTTCATTTCTTTTGAACAACAACAACAACAACAACAAAAATCTCACACTCATTTATTCTTTCCCTTGAAAAACCCAGGGCTGACTCTAGTACAGTCGTCCCTCTTTGCTGTCGACTCTCTCGGCTCTAACCATGCACAGAGCCAAGCAGCTCTGTCTGGAACAAGTCAAGTTGCTTCGGTGGCCACTGGGAACGACCTCCTGTTCAGCCTGAGATGGGAAAAGCAGGCTGCTCTTCCACTGTGCCAGAGTGGGAGCCTGAGTATGCAGGCTCGGAGAGGACACAGTGTGCCACAGTCTATCAACTCTTTGAATTCCAACTTGTTGATCCCTCTGGGGTGAGGGCTGGGGACATACAGGCTAATCTGATTTTCTGCCTCATCTTTTATGAATTCTGCACTATCCATCTAACATCTCATGGGACCGGGTGTGTGGCTGTTGGAGATCTTTTCTAAACTCAAGTGTCCTAGTTAGGATTAGCTTTGCTGTGGTAAAACCCCATGACCAAAAAGCAAGTTGGAGAGGGAAAGGTTCACTTGACTTACACTTCCACAGCACTGTTCATCATTGAAGGAAGTCAGGATAGGAACTCAAACAGGGCAGGAACCTGGAGGCAGGAGCTGATGCAGAGGCCATGAAGGGGTGCTGCTTACTAGCTTGCTCCCTCTGGCTTGCTTAGCCTGTTTTCTTATAGAACTTAGGACCACCAGCCCAGGGGTGATATCACACAATGGACTGGACCCTGCCCCATCGATCACTAATTAAGAAAACGCCCTACAAGGCTTTCCTACAGCCCTATCTTAGGGAGGCATTTTCTCAGTTGAGGTTCCCTCCTCTCAAATGACTTTATCTTGTATCAAGTTGACAAAACCATCCAGTACAACTGACCCAATGTCAGCTTGACACACAAACACATCATTGTAAAGCCACAACCTTTTCTTTCTCAGTCATCTCCAAGATCTCACATTAATATAAACAGCACAATAGAAAACATTTTACAAAATTAAAAAGTCCTACGGCCACAGGGCACAGATGGCACATATCAGTAATCCCAGCACTTCAGGGGGGGAGGGGCAGAGACAGGTGGATCTCTGTGAGTTTGAGGCCAGCCTGGTATAAAAAGCGAGTTATAGAACAGTTGGGGTTGTTACACAGAGAAACCTTGTCTTGCAAAAACCCAAAAACCAAACAAACAACAAAAAAGTTCCACAGTCTTACAAATTCAAACACTTTAAAAATTAAGTCTCTTTAAAAAAAAAAAATCCCAAGTCTCTTTTAAAAATGAAAGTCTCTCAATTGTGACTTCCCATAAAATCAAAAATAAGTTTAATGCCTTCTTCCAAAAGGGAAAAACCAGGTACAGTCACAACCAAATAAAATAAAAAACCAGACTCCAACGGTAAATAGCTCAGTATCCAATATCTGAGATCCACTCACAATCTTCTGGGCTCCTCCAAAAGGCCTGGGTCACTCCTCCAGCTCCGCCCTCTGCAGCACACACAGTTTGTGTTCTAAGCTCTGGCTGGCTCCACTCCCTGCTGCTGCTGTTCTTGGTGATCACCCCATGGTACTGGCCTCTCCAAAATGCTGGGATGCAATTGGGCTGCAATTTCACCAATAACCTCTCTAGGCTCTCTCTCATGGTGTCAAGCCTCAACGTCCCTGCATGACCTCTCAATCCTGGGCCTTCAACTGCTTGCTGAGGCTGCACCTTCATCAGGAGCCTCCCCTGGCCTCCTCACACAGTGCCAAACACAGCTGCCCTCTATGACCCCTTCATACCTTCAAAACAAGTACCAATTGGATGACATTAGCAATTCGGCTGCTAGCAGGAGGTACAACCTTGTGTTGTTGGTTGTTTTCATTTTACTCTTTGGCTCTTTGGGGGACTCACTACCCAGCTGCTTCATTTATTCCTAGCCAGCTTTTCTTAACTTAAATTATCCCGTCTACCTTTTGCCTGGAGAGGCGTTTTCCTTTTCTTACATCTGTAATCTTACTTTCACTCTTACTCCATGGCTGGCTGGCTGGCTGGCCTCTAGCATCCTCTTCTCTTTGTTCTCTTGCTCCATCTTCTTCTCCTCCCAGATTTCTCCTCCTATTTATTCTCCCTGCCTGCCAGTACTAACTATCCTCTCTCCTGACTAGCTATTGGCTGTTCAGCTCTTTATTAGACTATCAGGTGTTTTAGACAGGCAAAGTAGCACAGCTTCAGAGTTAAACAAATGCAACATAAAAGAACGCAACACAACTTTGTATCATTAAAACAAATGTTCCACAGCATAAACAAGTGTAACACATCTTAAAATGATATTGCACAACAACCTTGGCTACCTCTTGGAACACAGCTCGTGTGTGCTGACTCTGAGGAAACACTTCCCTGAAGATTTCACCTCACGAATGCTGACCTCCTGTTCATCTCTCTAGTTTCTCAGCTTCAGCTGCAGCCTCAGCTGTCCCAGCAAAGCAAAGGTTTCACTTCCATGGTTCTGGTATCTTATTAATGCTAATTCTTCAGCCCCAGCTAGCTAGAACTGTAGATTTTTCAACTCAAAATGGCAAATGGCCCTGACAGAGTCTTTTAAAGCACTCTCAAATTTCCTCGGGAACATCACAAGCCAGGTCGCCATTGTCTGAATTGCTTTCAACACTCGTATCTTCCAAGCTCACACAAAGCAGCTCACCAAGCTTTGAATGCTCAATGGCTTTTCAAGGCCAAAGTTCCAAAGTCCTTTCACAGTCCTCCCCAAAACATGGTCAGGTCTGTCACAGCACCCCATGGTCTTGGGAACCAATTGCTGTCCTAGTCAGGGTTACTATTGCTGTGACAAAACACCATGTCCCTTGGCTTGCCTACAGCCCCATCTTAGGGAGGCATTTTCTAATTGAGACTCAATTCTCTTAGATGACTCCAAGTTATGTCAAGTTGGAATGAAACTACACAGACAGCAAGTGGCAAACTTACCACACTCACACTATGCACTGACTTAAAAACTGGTTTTCGTTTCTTGTTTCACACCTGAGGTCTTAAGACTTTACATAAGTTCTCAGCATCCCTCCCAATTTTGGTCCAAATTTTCATGGTGTCTAGAAAATGTTCATTAGGATTTGTGGTTTGGAGTCACAATCATTTTGTTTGTTTGTTTCAAGGCAACAGTAGTTACATCGTATTTTTTTTTTTTTTTTTTTTTTTTTTTTTTTTTTGGTTTTTTGAACAGTTTTCTGGTACTTTGCGCTTTCCTGGACTCACTTGTACCAGCTGCTCAACTCACAAATCTGTCTGCTCTGATGCTATTAAAGCTGCCACACGCACCACCGCTATTTTTGTTATTTTAATGAGCTCTGAGACAAAGGAGAGCACAAACTGCACCATTTTTAGGCAGAAGCCTCTCTCTGTAGGAGATCTTACTGTATCTATTCCCTATATCAATGGAAGAAAACCTACCCTTGCTTTAAAATATGGTGACTGACTCTTTAGTAAATGAAAGCCCTTTAGTTTCTGGCCATCGCGCTGTAGGAGGCTTGCTTACAGCTCACGCCCAGTACCCTGCGTCCTGTACTACATATGGTCTCTGCTGGCACGAGAGAAGAGCTGCATTCATTACAAAAGCACAGGGTGATCTGGTGCCTGCTTCCTCCTCTCCTTGTTTCTTTGCAGTTAAATACTTCTTTAAATGCCTATCAAACATGGCTTTTGTTAAACCTATTCTTCTTATTCCTATCCGGAGGCCAAAGGACAGGATAGCTTATCTTCTTCTTAGCACAGAGTAAGTAGAGTAACTATTATATGGTTTGGGTACTGTATGGATATTTTAATGAAATATTTAAAAATTGAAGGTCAGATATTGCCTCTAAGTGGCATTCTTTCAGTTCCACCAATTTCAGTGGTTTTTGTTTTGTTTTGTTTTTTAACTTTTCTTTCTTTTGCTATCTATTCCTACTCATCAAGAATTCCCGTGGCCTTTATGGTCATGAATGCAGCAGTGTTCCTGGGCAGCTGTAACACGAGGCCATGGCAGAGAATAACAGAAACGACTTCTTCCACAGATCTGGGAGCTGGAAGATTGAATCAAACTGTTGGCTGGCCAGGGCTCCTACTTCCTCATTGCCAACATCTGTCATCTACCATGTGTGGGTTCCTTGGCTTGTGGATGTGTCACCTTTATCTATGCCCATTGTCTTCACGTGGTATTCTGTTCGTCTCTCTTAATCTCCTTGTATCTAAAATTATGACTGTGCGTGGAGTCTAAACCATTTCCTTTGTTCTACTAAAATGCTAAGTGCCAGAGGGACTAATTATTTCTGTTAGTTCACTTAGGTTGCTAGGGTATAGAAGAGCACCTAGCCCATGATGGGTGCTCAACAGATTTGTCCAGAATAAATGAATGACTGCGTCAGAAGTGTAAATCTCATCAATCATGTGTGTGATGGCAGACGATTGAACATGTCACATTTTATGAGGAGCAGAATAAACACTAATTTGTTCTTGAGGCCTTTGAGCTGCCCATCAGCTGTCATGCTATCTTTCTCCTATGATAGGGGTGTCTTACTGGGCTACATTGTGAACATGGATTAGTGACTTAAGGGAAAAGTCTCTTTTGCCCATCATGGTAAACACCCCTTTCTCTGAAAACACACTAAGAATGGCTTCCCATCCTCAGGGAATCCAGGTGCTGCTCTCTCAGGAAAATTCAGTTCTTCCTCCCCAAATTCATCTCATCATTTTTGGGGCACTGAGAGGACCTGAGGTCACAGTGGATGGAGTTTGACATTGCTTGATGAGTAAAGCAAAGAAATCGCTATTGGTTACATGTCATTTACTTCTGGGTATCTCAAGGGCAGGATGAAGGAGGGGAAAATAAGATCAATTAGATAAGCCGAGGGTGAATTACCACTTAATCAAGTACCTACACCGTGAAGCACACAGTTCTTTCAAGAGACACCATTATCTTAATGGGGTTCTTTAAAGCATCCTCAATGAAGACAGAGAGCCTCATCTTCAGCAGCGTGCTTCTCTTTGCTTGTTTGACCACAGGATTATCTGTTCCATTCAGTCCCCCAGGGAACTCATATTCACCCCTTTGTTTCTCATAGAATTACAAAGAAAGGGAATCTGTCCAAATTATCTAATCAAATTATTCTCGCTCTGGCCAATATAAGTGCTTAAATATCCTCCACTTAATACTTCTTTCTCTAATGATACTCACTTATCTAAAATTACTCCTTAATTGATAAGATATATGAGCAAAAATACTATTATACAGAATGTTAAATGAACTCAAACCATTTAGAATGTTTTCATGGTAACTCTTGAATTTACTTAATCTCTAGTGAGCAGTCTGAAAGATGGAGTCTAATCTTCATGAAATGGCAAAAGGAAACAAGCTGGAGTAGAGGTGGCAACCAAAGAGGAAATACCTTCTTAACCTTTAGTGATTTTGCAGCACAAACTATAATTTTGTATTTCCCAGTTTTTAAATTTTTATTTTTTATGTATATTAGTGTTTTGCCTGCATATATGTATGTGCACTGTGGGTGTACCTGATGCCCTTGGAGGTCAGATGAGAGCTGTAGATCCCCTGGGCATGGAAGTTACAGGCTTTTGTGAGCCATATGTGGTTGCTGGGAATTGAACTTTGGCCCTCTGCAAGAGCAACAAGTGCTCTTAACCACTGAGCTGTTTTTCCAGCCCCTGCACTACTCAGTTTTGAGAAAAGCAAAATCCCAGTACATCTGGAGATGACCGTGCTTTATAGGTCATGTCCTCTAAACAGTGGGGGTAACTTCTAAGACTTGCATTATTAGATGATTATGGTAAGTTGTCATTCTGTTAACCTGGGATAGTGACTTAACGAAAGTAAGACTGCTACATCAGTAAATGATTGACAGAGTCTCATGGGGCCAACATCATCTAAGTGGTAAGTCCTTGGCTAAAATGTTGTCACATAGCATACAACTATGTTTCATTCAGTTGACTAAAGGGCTGCTGAAGACATTATTAATTAGAAGTATTAGACATTGAATAATTAGAATAACAAGTTATTTTAAGGAACTTGATAAGGTATAATTTAAATAGTATACAAAGTATGCTTTATTTTGGATAGTTAGATGAATTTCAACAGAAGAACATGTCTTATCACCACTTCTGCTACCCCAAAGAAACTGAAATGTTCACCACTGTAATCTTTTTCAGATCAAACTCTTCTCCTTGCTAGACTCTGGAAAAGGCTGATCGATTTTTTTCCTTGTGATTTTACCTCTTCAGAATGCCTCGTTGATGAAATCTTCATACAGGTAACCATTTAAGTTTGGCATCTTTGTGTAGTTGGAAGGTTTCTCTGGTCCCACCAGTTCTGTGGTCCTGCAGCCCACTTATAAAATAATCACGCAGAAGCTTGTATTAATTGTAACTGCTTGGCCATTAGCTCAGGCTCATTACTGACTAGCTCTTACACTTAATTTTAACCTATAATTGCTGCATATATAGTACAGAGAGGAGACATAAGATGTCTTGTGACTGGGATATACACTTTCACTCTGTTTAGAGTGCAGCTTTGTAAGTTGTGGTCCCCAAAGTAGCGCCAGCCTCACACAAGAACCTGTAGAAGCGCAGTTACTAGAACTCATCCCAGACCTACTGAGTCTGGAACTCTGGGGGTGGAGGTGGGGGGAGGTCAGACAAAGAGTTTTACCAAGCTGCCTAAGGGTTTCTGCTTCCTAGTGTTTGAGAACTCTTAGTCTTAAACAGTTTATCTCTGGCCACAAACTTTCATTCTCTATTCATAAAAACAAGAGACTTCTCTACAAAAGCCAATTACCCACATCTGAGAAGAGAACGTTACATCACCTCTTGATTTGCAAGCTGTTTTGGGGTTCCTGTGCTGTATTCTCTAACCTTGCCTCTGCTACCAACAAAACTTTCTATCAGAATTCATATTGTGAAGAATTTTGTTAAGAAGATAAACTTGCCTAGTCTTTTATATTTTTAATGGCATTGGAAGGCTTCTGAGAGCAGTATGCTGACCCTTCTGCGCTTTGTGGTCTGATCTGACAAATGTTGACTCTACTAAGCTATATAGAAACTCCTAGGGTATTGGAGGGTGAGTAGGGAAGGGAGAACTACACAACTATTGGTCTGTTGGGCATTTCTTCTCCTCTAAAAGAAACCATAATTGTGAACATTGCAGTAGTGTTACTGCAGTGTATGTGAGCTGTAAACCAGGAACATGGATCACAGATGCAATATTAAAGAATGAACTTCATTATGAATGATAATTTTTACTTTTAATTTGTGCCAAAACAATGACATTATGTTGACAGATGGCAGAATTTATATATTTAGAAGAAATAAGAGGGAGAAAGGAAGGAGAAAGATGGAGGCCAGGTTCTATATCAATTTTTTTATATATATTAAGAAATAACAGTAGCTTCAAAAACATGTAGTCTGACTTTAGCTTAGTTGTATTCTTAGACTCAATCCAATTTAGCCACATTCTCAAGCTGAATGATTTGCTAAATTGTTATATTAAATAACTGAATGCTCTTAGTCTGTGTTCATCACTGTTTCCCTTGTGTTAGACTTGCTGTCTTGAACTCAACTGTCACTTCCTAATACATTAAAACCCTGTCTTAATCTTTTTCCTAAAAAGATAGATCTTAAAACTCAGTATGTAGCAAACATAGTTCTTGATCATTACCTCGCCAGCATGGCGGCTCTTGACTGTGATCTCAGTGCTAGATAGGCTGTCCTAGTTTGCTTTCTGTTCCTGTGATTAAAACATTGACCAAAAGCTACTTTGGGAGAAAAGGGTTTATTCCAGCTTACAAGTTACAGTTCATCATGTGGGAAGCTAAGGCAGGAACTACTTAGGAATGCAAGGCAGGAACTGAGGTAGTGATCACACAGGAATGCTTGCTTGCTTCCATTGCTTGCTCAACTTGCTTTCTTATAGCACCCAGGACTGCCTGCCAAGGGCAGTACCACCCACAGTGTGCTGGGACCTCCCTTTCCATATCAATCTTAAATTAAAGAAATGGCCCACAGACATAACCCCATGTAAGTGGATTTTTCTGTCCCTCCTGCTAGCTCCCAAATCACAACATGGAGATTTCTTTTTTTTTTTTCTTTTCTTTTCTTTTTTTTTTCGAGACAGGGTTTCTCTGTGTAGCTTTGCGCCTTTCCTGGGACTCACTTGGTAGCCCAGGCTAGCCTCGAACTCACAGAGATCCGCCTGGCTCTGCCTCCCGAGTGCTGGGATTAAAGGCGTGTGCCACCACCGCCCGGCTCAGAGATTTCTTATTAATTATAAATTCTTAGCCAATAGCTTAGGCTTGTTTCCAGTTAGCTCTTATAACTTAAATTAACTCATTTCTATTCATCTACATGTTGCCATGTAACTCATGGCTTTTACCTCTTTTCTTGCATGCCTGTTCTCTCTCACCTGCTGGCCATTCTGCCCTTCCTCCCAGAGTTCTCTCTGTCTGGCTCTCTCACCTGTAACTCCTGCCTCGCTAATGGCCATTTAGCTTTTTTATTGACAATCAGAAGGTGCCTTGGCAAAGACACATCTTCATAGTGTACAAAAAGATTACTCCACAACACCCCCAGACCAATCTGATGGAGGAGATTGCTCAATTGACTTCCCTCTTCCCAGGAGACTCTAGTCTGTGTCAAATTGACAAAAATTAATCAGCACGTAGTCTAAGGGAAGAGATTACCTTCCCTTAGACCTATGAGTTTGAGGCCAACCTGGAATAGGGAACCCCAGAACAACCTAGGTTATAGAATGAGAGCCTGGTTCAAATACAAAGAAACAGACAAAAATGGACAAATAATTTTCACAGTGAGCAAAAAATCATTCAATCCATTGGATTTAAAACAAAACAACATCTAGCTGTTAAACTCAACAACACCACCAAACCAGACTGGGCCCAAGGAAAGGTGTTTTCATTGAGTTGAGGGCAACCCGGCTCCTGTCAGGTAAAGAATCATTCTCAGCTTCTCCAATCCACATCCATCTTCTCTTCAATCAAATTATGGTTCAAATAACAGGGTTCCACACCTGGTTATACAGCATTTTTAAACGATCATGTGTTTGTCACATTTTTCCCTTGTGCTGAACTTAATGTCTTCAACTCACCTGTCAGTTTCTAATGCATTAAAATTATGTCTTATTCCATAACAGATAATTCTTAAAACTCAATGTGTACTGGATATGACAGGGTGTTGAAGTTCATAAAAATGGATAGACTTGGGAGATTCTAGACATCACGAATCTCACAACTAAACACATGGGCACACAACTAAATTACCTGTGGAGATTTGGAAATAGGTTGTAAGAAGTCACATTTGAGCAGAGCTGTAAAAATGATGTAGTATTTTTTTCAAAAGTCTTTAGCTGCTATTTATTCAACATTCATCAGGCACTTTGACATCATCTATTCATATGTTACATTATTTGTCCAGTGTAAATACTCTATTCATTTTATAGATAGAACCGAGGCACGGGCTAGAGCAACTTGTAAACTACTATATGACCAGTAAATAATGAAAAACGACCAGCCAGCTCTGGTTCTAAAGCCCATGTTCTTAATCTCCATATAGTGGGCATGGAGGCTCATGCCTATAATCTCAGCATTGGAGATGCCGAGTGAAGAGGTAACTGAATTTGAGCTAACCCGAGATTGCGTTATTTACTGGGGAAAATGGTTTCTAGCTGTGGAATGCTACCGCCCTAGCACACACTTTTAATCCAAAAGCTTTCTGTCTATTGTAAACAGGATTAAATAAAGTCAACCATAAGTCAAGAGGCCAAGCAAGCAACCAGCTGACAGGAAGTGAATAAGAAAAAACCATAGAGAGTGAGTAAGTCAGGAAGACGGAGAGAGATGCACAGGAAGTAGAAAGGAGGGATATTGAGTAGGAGGAGTTTTGTTTGAGATGGTGTAGAGAGACAGGTCTTTCCTGTTTAGTGTCATCATTGGAGGAGGAAGGTCAGCTGGGTGCTTTCTCTGCCTCTCTGAGCTAGCAGGCTTTCACCCCAGCATCTGGCTCCTGAGTCTCTATTGGTAAAAATCAAACGGCTGAGATTTTGCTAAAAACAACACTTCCTTATTCTTTGTGCGCCCTCCTCGGATTCAGGCCGACCATTTCTTCCATTTTTGAAGAGCCTTTCCTCTTAAGAAGCTCCACACTCTATGGTTGGCCCTCACGTGCCTGCATGACTGGCAGATAACTTGTTTAGAGGATTGGAAACAACTAGAAGTGACATTCATGGATTCAAAAACAACTTGGTTGGGAAATAAATCTTTGGCTGGGGAAAAAATGACTCTCTCTTTGCCAGGCAGTAGCATTACAATTTATCATTTATTGAGGAAGAAGAATGCATTTTGAGAATTGCATCAGACTAAAACTGATTACAGATATTAAGCAACGTCGCAGTGAGCCATTACTCACTGCGTGTGTGACAGCTGAGTGCCTCTGGAAGGCAGCCGCTGATGAGTCACTGAGTAGGCGGCTGCACTGCTATAATTGTTAGCACCATAAACAACGGTGTATGATGGGAGAGAACAGATTAAAGAGAATGGAGTGCTTCACGCCGTCGTCTCTTCCAGAAAGAAGAAACAAGACATTATTTCACTGTGACTTTAACTATTGATTTGGGTTTTTGTTTGTGTATAGTTCCTAATGGTTATGGTAGCTCAAGAGACGTTTTTGTGGCTTATTCATTCCAAAGGCCACCGTAAATGATGGCTTATACCGTTCCAATGACTGCTTCTGAAATAAAACGAAGGCTTTTTCCAGTGCAGTGTTAGAAAAGATCCAGGAAGCTGAACAACTACCATCTACTCAAGACCAAAGATTCCAAGTCTGGGTAAAAAGGACCACGGGGGCCAAGGGCTGTGACCATCAGTGAGACAGACAGCTCTTCCAGGGGCCTCACAGGGCTCTCACTCATACCCCTGGCCGACACTTGTCACTTTTTGTCTGTGTTATATTTATTTCAGATTATTTTTTAGTTATTACACTAGGGTATAAATATTTTGACAGAGATTTTATCTTATAAGTTTTTGTTATCTTTCGAGAATGTGTTGGTAGTGTGTTATATGGTGAATAAAAACATGAATTTTCAGATAAATGACGTTAGTTATTATGTTTATTGTATATCATTTCCATTTTCTTTATATTCTCTCTGCATCTCTCTATATGCATATTATGTATCTATGTGTATATATGTACACACATTACACACACACACACACACACACACACACACACACACATACGCTAGATTAATCAATGCATCTTTAAACCAAGAAGGTTCTTAGAACAGCCATGTGAATGCCTTTGCAGTTCCTTCTAACAGTCCTTGATGTTTATTGTATAAAGGCATACTGGTACTTAGTAACGTGTATGTGTCATTGGTAAAAAGATTCATTTTTTGAGGACAAAGTTTACCTTCTAGAGGAAACATGTTAATGTCAAGCCTCTGTCACCTACACTGCTCGGCAGTAATTGGGACTGCATAGTTCCTTCTGGGACAGCTAATTAAGTGAGAGTATTTGCAAAGACAAAATAGCCTGCCAAGCTAAGAATATAAAGGATCACAAATGTCCTATCAGTGCCTTCTGTTACACACACACACACACACACACACACACACACACACACACACACTGCAAAGGGCAGTGCTAGCGTTTGGAGGAAACTGAAATATCTGGAGAACTTTGTGAACACGGTCTAGAATCTCCAGTTGTACATTCCTTGCAGTCTCTTGCCTTCTGTGTATCAAACCTTCTGGTTTATTATTCAATGCTAATTGTTAATTCGGTGACCAGTTAGTACCTATGATTAGTGCCTGTGTGGGAAGGTAGCGAGCACAAGGGTCACAGTGCATGTGTGGAGGTCAGGAGGTAACTTTCAGGAGTAAGTTCTCAGCTTCCGCCTTGCTGAGGTGGGGTTTCTTTCTCTCGTACTTTCCCTCCAGGCTAGCTGGCCTCAGCAGCTTCCTGCCTGTTCTCCTGTGTCTGCCTCTCACTCTGTTAGTCCAAAGTCTGTAGGTGTGCTGAGATCACAGATGCTATGCTGCCACATCCTGCTTTGTTTGGGGGGGGGGGGTGTCAAACTCAGGGTCCACAGGCTCTCAGAGCATGTGTTTTTACCATCGGAGCCATCGTCTCTGCGTGACCAGGCTCTTAAATAATCACGGCTAGCCAAGTAGAAGTTTCTCTCTGCTCAGCTGTCAGAGCCCAGACTCGGATCTGGTTGTGTTTGCATGAGCAGGGTGATCAAAGGGATCCACTGCCTTCACTGTCTCCCAACTAGGAGGAAGGAGGAAAGGCAGGCAAGAGAGCCCCCCTTTTCCTCAGAGGGGAGCACTCAAGCTTAGAACACATTGCCTGGCTCCTTCTACAGCATCCGAAGAGGACTGGAGTTGGGGAAACTGGCAAAGAGCGCACACTCTGGGACTAGCAATTGCCATGCGCAGTAGGCTGTCCTCTGTGCCTGGCCCGGATGGCTCATGGCTTTTGCCAGCATGTAGAATTCAGAACAAGCTGAGGTATAGTATAGGATCTCAGCTTCTTCACTCTTCCTGACACATGCTTTTAAAATAAAGAAATCTATTGATAATGGAATCAGAAAACAGTTATATGGTAATAACATTTTTAGGGACAAATCAAAAGGTAATATTTAAAAGTATATGTGTGTAAGTGTGAGTGTATGTATGAGTGTGTATATGTGTGTGAATATGGGTATGTATGTATGTGTGCATGTGAGTATATATGCATGGGTGTTATATGTGCGTGAATCTGTGAGTGTGTATGTATGCGTGTTTGTGTGTGTGTGTATGCGTGTGTGTGTGTGTGTGTGTGTGTGTGTGTGTGTACACAGTTCATATCAGAAAAGAAAAAGCAGACAATAAATGAGGTAAGTTGTCAGATCAAGAGAGTGCATTTGAGAAAGAAAAAAGCAAAATACAAAAAAAAATAGAAATCAAAATTTTAAATAAGCGGAAATTATTCTACAAGAACATACGGGTGAAGAGGGAAAGGAAAGCAGTGTCTATGTGGATTGGAACAATGATGAGGTTCTTGTCAAATGATGAAAAAAATCAAAGATGTCACAAATACAGCTATTGAGAAAATGCCACGAGGAGACCAGATACTGTGTCAGCTGCTTAAAACAAAATTAAATAAAAAGACTGGAAAAGGCGACACAGCTGATATAATGGGAGCGGGAGCTGGGGACATTTAGATCATGGGAACTTCTTCCTGTCTCACTTCCCAGCCAGTGTCGTTATATTAAGATGTAATTAGATGAAAATTGCTGAAGGTGAGAAGTGTGCAGCCTCCACTCCCCAGAAACGTTCGTGAGTGAGAATAAAGTTCAGCATGAACCATGGCTCCACAAGACCTTACTCCTGTGTCTTTAAAAACCCAAGGTGTCCTCCAAGGCCTTCGTCATGGGCCACCTCTGTCAAGCCATTTCCTTTGAATCTTTTCTACTGGGCACAGCTTTTTCCTTCTATGAACACCCAGGATTTATGCATTTGTATGAGTCATAAGCCGCATGTTCACCTTCATGCTTATGACAAGCCTTATTACAAAAATGGGCTGAGTCTCATTCAGCTAAGTGATTCTAGTAAATAGCATGCAGACTGCTAATGATTGATAGTGGACCAAATGGCACTTGATAGGCAGTCAATATATTCAAAGAAACCGACTCACTGAAACTAATCAGAACTACACCTTTTTCCAAGAATTTCAGTAATCTTGGAATAGAATAATCTTGTAAGAGGAGCAGACTCTAGAATATAGTGTACTATATTCCACATAAAGAAAACAGAGAAATCAGAGCAAATGCTCTCTGGTCTCAAGCCTTTTATGGCATTTACAGTAATGAAAGCATACCACCTTAGAGAGCTGCCCTTTCTGTAAACAGTAAACAAAGGTTTATTGCATACCCCCAAGGAATGCAGGAGGATGAACTCTAAAGCCACACCCTCCCCAAACAAAGGAAACCTTTATCAGGGAGCCTGTATATATCCACACATGAAAGCATTTTTTTTTGGGGGGGGGGTAGGGAGCACATTTGTGAGCATGCTCAGTTAAAGAGTACATTTCTGAGCATGCTCAGATAACAGCCACAACTCAAGAAGGAAAGATAGCCTACATATTTTAGCATACTTCATGTAAGGAACACACAATTGAGAAGTTAAAATGGCAGAAGGGAATGCTTCTGAACATCTTCAGCTTGTACCATAAAAATATTCCTACAATAAAGGAAAGAACATGTGGATGTTCGTTAATGGGGGAGTTCACCAAAGATGTCAGCTAACAAATTCCCCCAGAGACATTTCACTCTTCATTCCCTCAGGAATTTAATATCATTCTCCTGGAAGTACTTACAGATGGAGTGGGGCTAGGGGTGTGTAGGAGCAGGAAGTGGGGCGTGGGGAAGGACACATATAACCCAGTCCAAATTAGAGTATGGAACCCTTTTGGTGTTAATGTGAGACAGATCTTAGAATCATCAGGGGAATTTTAACACCACAGCCTGAGGACCTTTCATAATCATTTTACTCTAATTTTTTAAATTTTCTTCTTCTTCTTGAGACAGTCTTGACACATTCACCCAGACTGGCTAGGAAGTCACTATGTGACCCAGGCTGGCCTTGAACTTTTGATCCTCTTGCCTCAACCTTTCAGTGCTGAGATTATAGACATGTGGCACCACTCCTGGATTCTTTACTACAACATTGTAAGGTACATCTAATTGTGATGTAAGCCATGAATAACAATAGTGAACTTGACGCTCCTGGTTTAAGCAACCCAGAAAATATAGAGTTAATATGCCAGAGAATTCAGACCAAAGCACAAGCAGGCTGGCAAGACAATTTAAAGCATGAGGCAAAATGGCTGTTTATTGTTGAGTCTTGTAAGACAATTATGTTAGATGTGACTCTAAGCTCCCGCTAAGATGCAATACAGAGAAAACACTCAGATGACTAAAGGTACATACAAAAACAGTCCGGCTAAGAATAGAAGGCAAAGAGAGTCAGTTACTGCTACTTCTGCTAGCTTTCTCTCTCTCTCTCTCTCTCTCTCTCTCTCTCTCTCTCTCTCTCTCTCTCTCTCTCTCTCTCTCTTCCCTTTTCCTCTTCCTCCTTTTATTTCAGTAGTGAGTTTGGGTTTCATTTCACAGGAACAGGCACTCATAGATTTTTGTGAGTCTTTTGGGTCATGCTCTTTGCTCTGATAGGCTGTAAACCTAAGCTACAATATAATCAGATTAAACAAAGCCCTGTCCAGACTGAGTTAGGCTCATCCTAAGGGGTTGTTGGCCTCCAGGTTTTGAAAGACATCCAAGTCCACGAAAGTTTAAGTTTTCTTACCGAGTGTCAATGTTATCTGCTCTATATATTGATTATGGGCACTTTCTAGTTCAGTCTATGCCTTGTGGTTTACTTTAGACCTAACTCCTGCTGGGATGGGCCTTTGGGATACCATTTTAAGTGGTTGAGTTTAACTTGCCCTCACAAGGCAGCTCTGATGTGGGTCAGAGCGACAGATAGAGCTTTAAAGCGCTTGTCACAAGCGTTTTGATAGCTTGCCCAAGGTGCCCTTTGGCTTATGGTTGGCCTCAAAGGTTTTGCAGGTTGGTTGGGAGCACCGTGCTGCTTGTGACATCCCTCACACTCTTGGTGTGGGAAATCCTGCCCAGCACATTGGCAATAAATGTAGGCCCACTGTCTCTTTGGATGGATTGAGCTAAGCTGGATCTGGGAATCATTGCTTGTAAAAGTCTCTTTGTGAGATCTCCAGCTTTTCTTGTTCTATATGGGAAGGCTTATAGCTACCTGGGGAGAGTTCCCAGGAAAACACAAAAAGACATAAATCTTCCTGGGTTGTTGGCATGCTGATAAAAATGACCTGTCAATTCTTCACAGAGCCCATTTTGAAGTTGGGCAGCACATCCTATTATGGACTTGGCCACATGTTGAAGGAACACTAGCCCACTCAAGCATGTGGCTCTGGTAGGCCTTGCCCTTTTCTCAGACTCCCTCAGATTTGCTAAAAAGCAGTAGATTGCTTTCCTAAAGCTAGCTCTCAAGGTCTATTCCCTTATTTGGTCAGTCCCTCCTCCTGAGATTGATTACCAAAGTCCAGCTATCAATGTATTCAAGTCCAGAATTCAAAAGACCCCTTTGGCTTACCTAATTAACAGGCCAAATTAAAATTAAACACCTCACCCTAACACGGGATTTCCCCTTGTACCTTTATAAACTGCCATTTTCCTGTGGGCCAGTCTGCCTCCTCTCTATCCAGAAACGTCCTTTGCTCTCTAGAGCAAATATTCCTACCCTTCTGCCTTTGTTTCCTTCCCCTTCTCCCTCATCCTCTACCTCCAGTCTTTGTCTTTTATTCCCTGTCCTCTGTCCCTCTGGGGCAAATAAATCTCCTTTGTTCTGAGAACTTGGTCTTGGGGGTCCTGAGCTGATACTTTTACTTTCCTTTGTACGGGGCTGTCATCATCTATGTTTAAGTCTTGAATCTGATTTTCCTTAAAAACTCCACTCAAATATCTCTTCTCAGAAATCTTCTTCCCTAAATCTGACTTAGGTGTTCTGCCATATGCATCTAGAACAATCTAACAGCTCCTTACTACATTGTGCTGTAATTATATTACAATGTACTTCCAAGTCTGTGACACTAGAGTGCATACTTTCAGGACCTGCATCATTATTGTTAATGTTATAGTTATGACACCCAGCACTGTACCATGGACAAACTAGCCACACACAAAGGGTTCTTTGAGTTATGGCATGAATAGATATGGGAATCTGCTGTGCTGAGAAGTCCTGAATTTATTCTTCATAGAAGTAGGCTTGCAGAAATGTTTATTTTAAATTGCCCCTTGTATAGCTAGTTATATAGTTTGGCGGTAGAGTATTTGTCTAGCCTGAAGAGTCCCTGGGTTTTAACCTCTATTGTTCTTTGTTTATCTGTAAGGGTTTTATTTGTATTGCTCCTCTAGTCAGCCATTTTCACTTCTGACCCCGTTGAGGATAATTTCTTATTATGTACATTTTATGTTTTGCTGTTCTGATATGAGTAGTGCATGGTGTTTTCCATTACTCTAATCCTGTGCAATGTAATGTTCAAAACTTTGCCCCCTGGCTACTATATCCCAGAGTTCCTAGCAACTCAAAATAGCCATCACAGTCTCATGCAAAAAGGTGAGTGCATTAACTTCCTATGGCTGCTGTAACAAATGGCCCAGACTAAGCGATTTAAAAATGTAGTGGTTTGAATGAGAACAGTTCCCATTAGCTCATATATTTGAATGCTTAGTCACCAGGGAGTGGGACTCTTTGGGAAGAATTAGGAGGCATGGCCTTATTGTAGTAGGTTTGGCCTTGTTGGTGAAGGTATGTTACTGGGAGTGGGCTTTGAAGTTTCAAAAGGTCAAGCCAGGCCTAAGCGCTCTCTCTCTCTCTCTCTCTCTCTCTCTCTCTCTCTCTCTCTCTCTCTCTCTCTCTCTCTCTCTCTCTCTCTTCCTGCTCTCTGTGGATATGAATGTAAGGTTCTCAGCTACTGCTCCAATGCCATGCCTGTCTGCTTCCTCCTCTGAAACTGTAAGAAAGCCTCCAATCTTCTGCTTTCTCTGATGGGTTTCCTTGGCCATGGTTTCTCCTCACAGAAATAGAACGGTAAGTGAGACAAACCACACCTCGTTTATATTATTCTCTCAGTTCTGGCATAAATCCAATGCCAAGGTAGGTAGCAGTGCCACACACGTTCTCCAGAGGCTCCGGGGAGTCTTTCCCTGTGTCTTCCAACTTCTATTCCTGGAATGGCTAGGAGTTTAATCCCTTCCATATCTGACACAATCTTCATATTGCCTGCTCTTTCTCTGTGAGGCTTTCCTATGCTCTTGCTCCCAAGAGCTAAGCATGTTGATGCACACCTTTGTCCTCAGCACTTCAAGGCTGAGGAAAGAGGACCATGAGATCAAAGCTGGGCTCCAGCTACAGTAAGATTTTGTCTCAAAGAAAGTGGGGGAGATGAAGGAGGAGAAGAAGGAGGCAGAGAAGACGAAGCAGTATTTGTCATTCACCACCTACATCACCCAGGGAGGTTCCATATTAAAATCCTTAATTACATACATAAAGACTCCTTTTCCAAATAAGGAAACTCAACTTTCTAAACATTTGCAAGTTTAAGGGAATAGGATGTGAAGATATCTTTGGGGGAATCCTTCATCAATGACAATCAACTGTAGGTCTGATCTCCAAGCAGCACTTTCTGTCCTCTTCAGTGCAGAAGTACTCAGTAGCAGCAAATGTTGGAACATCTTTTTCCACACTTGTGACTTAAATACCATGTATCTGACTCTTATCTCCTGAGTATCTCCAGTACCTTCTAAAAAGTTAGGCAATGTAGAAGTGCTCAACAATAACAATAATAATTGAATAATAAAAATTCAGATCATAATAATATTGTTAATTAGTATTATCGGTTTTCAGAGACAGAGTCTTACTATGTTCCAGGATTGGCCTTGAACTCACTATTATAGCCCAGTCTTGGTTAGGAACTCAGGATTCCCAGGCCTCTGTTTCCAGAACACCATAGTTACAGGCCTGGACCACCATGCCATGCTCAATGTAATTATTTCTAGCAGTATTGATTGAAGGTCTACAGAGACATAGAGATAAGATTTCCCTGTACTAAGTCAGTATATTAACTCTGAGTGCTGGAGAAATTACCCTATTTTGATGAAATAACACCACTCTGGATGTTGTTACTGGGAATGGAGAATTTTCATTTTTTTTTTTTTTTTATAAGAAAGTCAGTATCTTGGACATGATGTTTTACGTCTCGTGAAGGAACAATATTTTTTGTTAGGGACAATTTTTCAAAATTTATTTATTTTTAATTTAGAAAAGAAACTGCCACTACAAACTTTTGTGAGGCAGGTCAATAATTGGTTTCAACTTCAACATTAAAGGTCTGTGTAGGAAAATAGTGTCATGGGTAAACAATTATCAAAAACTACAATAGAAAGAGTGAAGAGTCTGTGCAATGTGACTTTTTTTTAAAGAAATATACACTTTCTTTTTGAATTGAAAGATGCATTTGGGGAAAAATGAAATAATAAAACACTATACAACCCAATGTTATAGGGATTGAAGTGTATACCTCCTATCATATATCTTTATCTGCCAATTTTTATTAATAAACCCATTTATATGGAAACTGGTCATCTTAATGGAAGTGAGTAGAGGTATAAATGAATGGGTCTGTGTTGGAGACAAACTCCGGCCTTAGCCTTGACGGTGCTTTTAGGAGAGTTATGATTCTGCCTTGTTTTGTGTCACCTTAGCGGGTTAGTGGCAATGTGAGTAATTGCTGTCTGTAATGGTTGTTTCGGTACATCAGAAACATAATCAGCCTCGTTCCCCTTTGTGTAGAGTACTTGCTCTCTTAGTATATGGAGTCGCTGCCCTCAGCTCCCTTTCCCCCTTGGGGATTAGTTTCTATTTAGGTAAAAAGTCAGACACGTACAGGATTGAGAATTATCACGCTGGTGGCTCCGGCATTGAAAAAAATATTTTTAAAAAATGTTTGTCGTAGAACTTGAGATAGAAAAGGACTTCCTGGAAGGTAGCTTAACCCCTGGGCTTCACTGGTCTCCTCTACAGTGTGACGCGCTAGACTCAGCCCAGCCTCTGCTGTTTGCTTTTATAAAGGCCTCCCTGTTTATTCCGTGGGTACCTGCCACCTGGCTTCCACAGAGCAGAGCAGGGGAAGAGCTGTACCATCTGAGATCTGCATGGACCTTCCGAGGTCTTAGCACAAGAGCTCTCTGCACAGGGCCTGCCAGAGGCATAACTGCTTGGCTTGTGCAAGTTTTCTTCGGGGCAACTTCGAATGAAAGGCCTTAGGAAGCCAGCAGGACTCAAGGTGGCGCAAGTGAGGAGACAGATGTGGAGCTGTGTGGAACAGAGGCTGTGGCCATGAGCAAGCAGGAGATGCGGAAAGTGGGAAGAATGAGAGGGAAAGGGGAAGGATGGAGAAGGCAGGCATCAAAGTAGCAAAGGGAAGTGACTGACATTTGAAGCTGATGCAGGAGCTAAAATGTAAACTTTCTGTCCTTGCTCTCAAGCTACCCTCAAGGCACCAGAGACGGTGTTGCATGATGGTGTTGCATGACGGTGTTGCATGACGGTGTTGCATGCTCCATGCAATGAACGAGGCCCAGTTCTGCAGACATTCCGACCCTGTGCTTTTGGAGATAGCATTCAGATTTCATACCACCCTTCAGAATCCAAAGCGTGAGTTTTCCTCAAATGTCATGTGTCAAGCAATGTGTTTTTATGTTTCTTATAAGGGCAAAGGAACTTCTTTGTAAAAACCAAATACTGAAAGCCTGGGCATGGGAACTGGACTACGCAGAAAGTAATCAGATAGTCATTTAGAGACCCTTTAGCTAAACGCTAGTGTCATTTTGGAGGTCAAAGCAATAGAAAGGGTTCTCCCAGCACCCCTACTTTGTGTCCCATCTTTCCATGCCAGGCGGTAAATTTGTACTTCCTTGTCCCTATGGATCAGTCAAGAGCAGTTTGGACATGACAGCCTGATTTCTGTCTTACGATCAGTGTTTCTGACTGCTTCAAATTGATGGAAGTAAGGAAATGATCGCGTTGATTTACTGGTGTGCTAGGTACAGCTTTTTCTCCGGTTCCCCTCTCTGGCTATGGTTCTGATATTTAAACAATGCCGTGTCAAAGTTTGCATTTGCTTTTATGCACTGTAGTCTTTGAGTCACACTCAGTCTCAAAAACATTGCCTCATTGTCTTGCTTAGTTGAGTTCCTCTGAGCAGTGGAAGGAAATTATTTGCATTTATTAACTACATTAGAAACAAATTTCATACTTCAGTGGCAATAAATGGTTCATTTATTCCTACTGGGACAAAATATCTTCTCTATTAGGAATGATTCCATTGTTCATGTGCCTCATTACATTTTGGGAGTGTGACATCTACTCTCTATTGCTTTTCAAGGTGATCACAAAGCTAGGAAGTACTGGTTCCTGGAAGAGATCATAAAAGCCAAGGATAGAGATTTCTGCTAATAGCCTAAAATACAATACTTATTCATAATTTAATCATTTTCAATGACAGGTTTTAGTAATTGGGATTGTAGAGAAAGGAGAACACGGGGTTTGAAGTGAGAAGACAGAGGTTCAACTACTCACAGCTCTTCTTCTATTGCCTAGGAATGAGGCTTTGTGCAGTCCCTGAGTGGCTCCATTTCCTTCTGGTGTAGAAAGCTGCCAGGCAGGCTGCTTGTGAATCCCAACGGGGAGACAGTAGAGGAGCCCCTGCAAATGGAAAGGCTTCTCTATCTACAGACAAAAGATTAGCTTGGTGACAAGAGGTTTTCTTTGTTCTTTGTTTCTAATAACAGAGGACGATGGCACTGTGTTCAGAACTAAACACTCAACATGTACAGGAAACAAAATGGCCGGTCTCAGCTCCTTCAGAACTCCACATTACATCAGCATCTCTTTGTGAAGATTCTGAATAGAGTTTGGGGGACTGTGAAGTTTTGTTCATTACCATTGTCTCTGAAGCATTAGCAGAGACAAGTCAAACTTAAGAAAATGAAATAATAGCAATTTATTTTGTCTTGAAGACCTAGACAAGTGACAAATGAGAATCATTTTTCTGATTCTCATTCATTTATGGAGTTACATTCACATATTTTTACATTTTGAAAGAAATGATTACAGTAATCAGAATTTGACTTTTTATGAGCTATAAATTAGAGAAGTTGTTTAGGTATCAATATAATTTCATCTAATGAGTAAGTATCTTTAATCCACCAATTAAATAGCATATATCTAATGATCCAGATCTGTGCTCCCCTGTATTTAATCAATTTTAATGTTCAGGAATTGATTATGTAGACTACACAGATCTGAGTGAGTTATGTATAAGAAGCTATAGGAAAGGATGGATTTAAAGGATTATGTTTGGAAGATAAAAGAAACAGGGTATTTTGTTTTACCTGAGTGCTTTCTTCTCTACGATCCCCTAACATTTTGGGAGCTAGAGGGCTTTAACATGCAAAGAAAGGCTAGATTGCCAACCCAACAAAAGCTTCCACAGAAGGAACCAGAGTTCCGAGTGAACAAGGCTACCACCTTCTCACTCTTCATGGGGCATAAGGAATTTATCCCCCATCAAAGGAACTTGACATTTGGATCTCATTTCTTCCAGTAGAACTGTTTCCCACAATACTTCATAATGTTTATGTCTTAGTCATTGGTCTACTGCTGTGAAGAGACACAATGATCATGGCAACTCTCAGAAAGGAAAGCATCTAATTAGGGTTGGCTTACCATTTCAGAGGTTTAGTCCATTGTCATCATGGCAGGAAGTATGATGGCACACAGTCAGACATGGTGCTGGAGAAGGAGCTGAGAGTTCTACATCTGGATCTACAGGCAACAGAAAGAGGGAGACTGTGGGCTTGGCACGTGCTTCTGAAACCTCAAAGCCCACCCCCAGTGACACATTTCCTCCAACAAAGCCATTGCTCCTAATCTCTTCAAATAGTTCCACTCTCGGTCACTAAGCACTCAACTATATGAGCCTATGGGAGCCATTCAAACCATCATAATTTATTTGAAACATATAATGTCTATTTTAAAGCTCATTATTGGGGTTAGGGGTTGGCTTAGTGGGTGAGGCACATGCTATGCACACGTGATGACCTGAGTTCAGAACCCCAGAGCTCTTGTGAATGTCTACTGTGTGTGATGGCCCCTACTCATTATCTAAGGCCACAGAAGGGAGAAACAGGAGCTCCTGGGAACAAGACGGCTAACTAGACCGTCAGAGTAGGTGAGCACTAGGTTGAGCGAAAGACCCTGCCTAGATATACAATGTAAAGAGCACTCTCTGTCCCCCACATACATGTGCATACATGTGCACCTTCAAACATATCAGGACACACATACACACCAAAAAATAAAATGAATAAAGTCAATGTTCCCATATCTCCATGAGAGAAAAATTAAGGCATGCATTCATGATACATATTTTTTTCTTATACATTTAAATTTTGATTACTTCTGAATACAGGCATAAACACCTCATTCTTACCATGGTATGTGAATGATGGGGGTGTGTGTGTGAAATCTTTGCACCAAGAGGGAGTGGAGGTGTACCTCCACAGAATTTGAAACACCTGAGATGCATTTAATATCTTTCCACTACCAAGAAGGCAGCCTCAAACTTATTTTCCATAAAGTGAAATTCTTAGGTGATTTCTAGAGTTCCTTTCAACTGTCAGTTTTGAGGACTCTAAGCATCCCCACTTCTAGCCTTTGCTTTATTTAGCACCTGCTAGTATGGGTTTGAGTGAATTGCTTGATTTTTCTCTGGCTTATCTTTTTATTCCTTTGAAGCAACAATGTGAATAGATGGTTTTCTCTGACAAAAGAAAATGGTCAAATGCTTAGACACAGGCAAAAGAGACAGCAGGGTGCACCTTTGGCAAATGCCTTGGCCCTGGCCATGGTGGCCATTGCCTGGCAGATCTTCTAAGGATTATTGGATTCTGTAGAGGTTACATCTTCACTGGGTGTCTAGCAATCTGTAGAGGCAGAGGGAGGTTGTGAAAATCAAGAGTCTTGAATATGAATTTTGTCTGGTAAGTATATACAGTGTTACTCACCTGCCGAAAAGATCACACCAAATAGTATATTTTATTACCTGGCAAGAAAGCCTGCATTTGTTAGCAAATTTCAGCATCTTTTATTGTCTGATCTTCAATTCCTCAAATTCACTAGTAACAATGTATTGGTTTCCCCTTTAGAAAAAGAAATAAAGCATCTAACTAGAGTTCAATTTGTATAAGACTTGTGATTTTTTTTTTTATTATTTTACAAATATTCCTTGAGTAGTAATTTAATGAAAGGTGTGTGTATGAGTGGTGAAGTGTGTGTGTGTGTGTGTGTGTGTGTGTGTGTGTGTGTGTAGGAAAGAATGAAAGCACAATGACTTCATCCTTGCTCATTTGTTAACGTTTACCACCACAAATAATGAGTTATCCCCACTGGGCTTCAGCCGTATCCACATTAAATCAGTATATTGTGTCTAATTTAGAAAGTTCAGCATAGCCTAGGTGGATTGCTTTACTGCTTCACAGGGTTCAAGAGAGATCACAGAAGCTAGCATTTAATGTAATTACAGAATAATGATTACCGCATGTAAAAAACATTCTGAGCATCCGAAACATAAAGAAGCTGGAACAAAACCTGTCTTCAAACTAGATGGAGGTTATGAAATGGCTAATTGGTTTAATTGTCGTTTCCTCCCACTCAAGGTGTTCGGTCCTTGAACCTTTCTCTTCCTGGATGAGAAGGCTGTTTAGCGGAGTCCTCTCGGTGGGGGTGGGGTGGGGGACTGTGGAGAGAGAGGCTGCTACAAAATGGCTTGTATTATCTCAACTTGAGAAATCAGAAAGAACTGTTGCTTCCATCTGGAAATTGTGATGCTGGTATTAGATAATGTCATTCCAATTGGCCGCGATCTTTCATGAATTGCACACAGCTTTAACTTCTGTTTTTGTTGTAAACTCAAGAAAATGGAGATGGGACAATTACCACTTCTAATTTGGAATCAAAGACATGGTGCTCCTAAACTGAGAATGGCATTCCAGCCTTCACCCACACCCCTGTTTTTAGAGACATAGTTTTACTAAGTAATTTAGGCTGGCATTTAAACTCCCAAAGCTCCTGATTTCACCTCCAGAGTGAGAGAGCTAACATTACAGATGTGTATCACCTCTTCTGGCTCTGACTCTGTCTTTATTTGTCCAATCTCCATGCACCTTAAAATGTGTTAATTGTCTGTGTATTCCATCTGATCTTTCTTTCTACTTGCCTGTATTATCTGGGGGTAGTCATGAATTACAAATTAACCTCCCAAACCACTGTTCACTTTCAGCTAATAGGTTTTTGATTCATAGACTGAATATTTAGAGCTCTTACTGAAATGGAAAGCTCACAAGATAATTTTCAGCATGGAAGGGTGCGAGTGAGTAGGTAGCCAAAATATGATTCATTATGTATGGATTATGATAGGCTATGTAGCATCTATAGTACAGAACCCCAAATAAATGAATTTGTGAAAATCAAATTTAAGGCTGAGACAATTGTCTTTCCTATTCTATTTTGAAGTCTTAGAGTGTGGTGAATGTTGTGTTGGTTTACTTTCTACCCAGATGAAGTAGAAAAGAGTAGGCCTTCCTCTTGTTTGGTGTCTGAGACGTAGGGTATTTTTTATATTACCAAAAGCATCTGTGATAAACAGTTGTGCCCGGGAGGAGAGAATGAGAGTCTGAGGTGAGTCCAGGACCGTCATGAAACAGCTCATTCCCTGGAGTTGTGCAGTGCTAACTTGTACAAGCATGTTTTTCAAGTCCGGACGAAGCTAAAGCTTAGTGGTGAGAATCTGACTTCAAGCAGAATGGAATCTGGGTCTCCTTGGGATGGCTAGCTCTCAGAGTCTCCCGTACTGAGTACCTCGGCACAGCCCTACATCTTCTAGCCAGCAATGTGCAAGACTGACTTGCACTAGCTCCTGCGGAGATGAAAGATGTCGGTAAACATCCCTGGGGCAAAATGCATTCCTACCTTGATGCAGCTAAAAAATAATTTGCTCTGGGCAGCACCAGGAGCAGTAGATACACGACCAGAAAGTCTGCTTTCCACTCCCCAAACCAGAGAGAAATATCAGAGAAGTGAAAAGAAGCCTTCCCACACACATACCCCTCCACCCTCGAACCTAGGAGGACTTGCTGTACCACGCCGTGTTAGTTACAGCATCATCGGTGTGTGCTCTAGCTTAAAACATGCAGGGGTGAAGGAAACTGTATCCCTAGCTTTCTTCTTTCAGGAAAGCTCTTGCTTGCACCCCTGCAGGAAAATCATTTGTATTCCCTGCCCGTCCGTCTCTGCTGGCAGCTCCCTGTCACTCATCCTCCCTCCGAGACAACCACCTACCAGCACATCCACAGAATCACAAGCATCAGCCACATCATTTACCTCCCTGATGAGAAATGTTCTTGTCATTTGTTGCTGGGTCCTAAAAATAGAAAACAGAAAATGAAGGCAGGAGGAGATGAGAAAGAGAAGGTTTTGACTGTTACAATTAGCTGGGTTCCTGCTAATGGAGGTTTTATGGAGTTCGTCTTTTTCTTATCTTTTTGACATCTCTGCAAGATTGACTCCTGCTGCCGCAGAATATAATTATGGAACTAGCCTCAGTGATACAGGATATTGATTTGCCTTCTCCGAGTAGTAAATTCTTACTGGCAAGAATTATCTTCTGTCAATTTCTTTTGTACAATGCCTAGCACATGCCCAGACAAATAAAGTAATTTTGGATATATGTTTTGATTTAAATCATTTTGATTTAGTGACTTAAAGGAAGTTATTGAACTTTTCTGCTTTACTGTTTATGACAAAAAGCATAAGTAATTATGAATTAAATGTTTGAAAGAAACTTCTTTACGTCATAGAGCATTCCACTATATTAATTTATGCAGACTGATTAGTATATAGGCCCTGGGAGATAGTTGTTGATCCATAAACTAAGATTGCATGTTATTATTTTATAAGTATAAACTTAAAAAGCTAGGATTAGCCCTAAGGATTTATAGTAAGGTCCAATGCCATATACATATATATATATATGTATATATATGTATATGCATATATATGTATGTATATGACATACAGACATACTGATGTACAGATGAGGAGATCCTCATGCGAAACATCCTGAAGGAAATAAAAGCAGTTCAGAGCTTCCACCTCTCCACCTGGCAAGGTGGAAAGAGTTGGTGGGGAACCAAGGACCGTGGTGAAACCGCTGGTCCCTTGGAGATATGCAATGATGCCCTGTGAAGGAGAACCTCCTATGTCCTGAGTGTTGCTAGGGTTAGATTTGAGAAGCAGACTCCAATAACACTGGGCAGCTCCAGTGTAACAGATGTCTGATATGTGTCCTTATCTTTATATCCATCTAATTTAATCTTCATAATAGCCCTACAAAATACTTCCTGTTTTTAGTCGGTAGGCAAGTCTCAGGACTCTACAGTTAAGTGAAGAAGTAATCACAGTTAATCCAGGCTTCTCTATTCTACAGGCCTAATTTTCCCCTTCAATGTAGTGAGTGGGAAAAGGTCTATCTAGACCTCTTCCTCAGAACTCTAAAACAAGCAAAAAATGTCACCAGTCTCACCTCTATGTTTATTTATACTTGCTGGCACTCCCCAGCTTTGACAACACCCTCTGCAGCCGCTGCTGTCCTTAACATATTAGTGTTGGAGCTGAAGGATGGAAGAAGCAGTATCCATCACGCCTAATGGAGAGGAAAAACACCCACTGTGCGAAGATGGAGGACGATGCATTAACAGTGGGGCCTGCGTGAAAGTGTCACAGTAAAATCTGCTGTGTTGACAGTCAATATATGTGAGTAAAACACTAAAACTAATAAAATAAAAAAATCTCCCACATTGAGAACGAGGAGAGTAAGGAGGGGAGGGACCGAGGGACAGAGGGAGAGAGAGACACCACTGCCAATTCACCAACCCTCCAGTCTGTCCACATCAGCTTTCCCTGCTGTGACAGAATCTCCTTGGTCACCAATGATTTCCGTGTACTCAAACACCAAGACCCACACCCCAGCCTGCTCAGAACCATAAGGCCACATAAGGCCATGCCCTGTTTGCTGATCATAATTAGAAAACAGCTTTGAGAAGGATCATAGATCACGTGAATAAACTGAATTGTTTTACAAATAGGGAAAAAGGAGTTTTGTGTCCGAGATTGCTCTTTCTCACATGATCAGAGGTTTGTTGAGGAAGCGACTATGTCTGAACCTTTAAAGATCTCCCTCTCCACATGCTATCAGCGTACTTGTATATGGTGGGCATTCAGAATACTGCTAAGTGATTGGATCACTAGCAAGCATATATTATCAGAAAAATGTCATCCATAAGAAGGATTTTTCCCCCTTTGTCTTTCAATCTTCAGGCTGTTGCACTACTACACTCTAGGGACCCTGGTGTTTCACTCAGGAAACATCAAAAGGCAATGGAGAGTGTTTCATGGTCTCCCAAATGTCCTGCTATCTTTGTTAACAGGCACAGTGCGGGTGCTCATTTCTTCACATTTATTTGTTTTTGAAATAACACCGTAGCTCTATTGGTGATAAATTGGTAATATTTAATACTTGAGCTTTGGCTTAAGATACTCATATTGACTATGTGATGCTCGCACATAAAAACAATTAAATGGGCAAAGGGGAATTTTTTCCCTCCCTTCTGTTACCTACTGGGACAGTCACTGCAGAGGATGCAGGGTTTCTGAGTTTACTCAGGATGCTATAACAAAATACTTGAAACTGTGAAAAGTATAAACAGCAAATGCTTGCACACTATCATTCTAAGCTGGGGATTCTAAAATCGAGACTTGATGCCTAATATGGACATTCCCCCCCCCCCACCACCAAGATAACACCTTGTTGATGTGGCCGTGACAAAGGACATTTTATAAGGGCACTAATCCCTCTTGGACTTACAACTGTCTAAAGTTTCACCTCGTATTGTGGATTAAATTTCAACACGAATTTTGAAGATATCCAAACACTCAAACCATAGGACATACACATACATTTTTGTTTTTTTATTCCCTCTCACCAACTATTCACTTTCTTTCTTTTTTTTTTTTTTTTTGGTTTTTCGAGACAGGGTTTCTCTTGTAGCTTTGCCTTTCTGGAACTCACTTGTAGCCGGCTGGCCTCAAACTCACAGAGATCCACCTGGCTCTGCTTCCCGAGTGCTGGGCTTAAAGGCGTGCGCCACCACCGCCCGGCAACTATTCACTTTCTAACACTAAATCTAACCCTTCAGTAGATCCTACTGGCTGTACCTTCAACATATATCCGCAGGCTGACTCTAACTTACCAGCCTCGCAGCTAGTGAGTGATTTTTAGGGACATGGGCGGAGCATGCGATCACATCCCACCCTTACCACTCACTCTCTGACTCTGTGCACTGCACTTCCCTCACCTGTAAGGTGGGGATTAGCACAGTGAGTTCCTCAAGGAGCTCTGGTGGCATTAAACGTGCTCATCTATGTGAAACACTTAAACCAGCTCCTGGCCCTCTGACGTTGTCGAGGTCATTACCATCCTCATCATCACTGAGTGGTTATTGTCCTACCTTTTATTCCTTGCCCAGATTTCGTTAGACCAGTTCTTCATGCACTTGTCAAAGGAACCTTTAAAACAAAACCGTGTCCCTCATTTTCCAAGGTCCCAAATTGCCTGTAGCATAGCTATGAAGAAATTCAAAGTCTATCATGGTGCATCTGGCTTTGCTGGAGCTAGCCTCCTGCTTACCCTCTGCGAACCTGATTATTACTCTTCCCTTAGTTCATAATGCTTGGCTGTCCTTCTGACTCTCCTCAGACTTAGCACTTGATGTCATCTCCACATGAGGTGGCTTTCTTGATGAATTTTTCTGTCTGTTTACCCTACTGCATGCAGGTCGCTGTTCAAATGACACTGTCTAGAATAGAGCTTCCATGGCCTTGTTGCCCCAGACAGCAGTTTCTGTCACTTTTCATGCTCTTTTCTCTTTTCCTACTTTGTTTCTCTTCATAGTTCCCACCGCTTCCTGACACCATGTGTTTACTGCTTCTGTCTGTATGGTCTGTCTTGCCCAGTAGAATGTAAGCTCCACGAAGTTAAACATCGTTGTGTCTAGTATTAGATTTCTAGTCCCTCCAAATATAACACTCTCCAGGCCCATTCAAGTTCCATTTATTTCATGAACTTTTCTCAATTACACTCAGAGCATAATTACAACCTCTGGATATCATCAATCATATCTACATACAAATACATTTGCATATGTACTTTATGTCTATTATTCATTTTGCAGTTTCTAATTATTTATACATAACTTAAGTATTCTCTGTATCATTGCCTTAAGCTGTTTCAAAGGAAGGCTTGTGTCTTTCTTTTGTCAAGATGACATAAATATCTCACATATATATATATATATATACTTATGAAAAATGCTTATTGGACAAATGAATGAAATTAAAATGTGCCCTAGTGATCTGAACACTGGACTTTCAACAAACTTGTTCTCAGTTTTTAGATTAATTCTGAACTTTGAGAAGGGTATTATTAAACAAAATATATACTTCATACTTGGTAAATATCTTTTCATTTTTCATAACTGAATGGTACTCACATATCCATCCATTTATTCATGATAGCAGTGACGTCAGGGTGTGTGTGCAGATGGAGTCAGGTGGAGTACTTGACCTAAAGTATAGCTTGGTTACTTGCAAACCACACTACCTCTTTAGCAGTAATTTGAAGATGTATATTCCCCACACACATATATTGTTCCATTCTAAAGGGGTGGTAAACATTTAATCAATAATAAACATATACCACAATCTAATGTGATATATTAGTTATAGAAGTGAATGGGAGACCCTAACAGAGAAACAAAAGCATTCAGCTCTCCCTATTACTTGGAAAAATAGTGTGGTCAGAGAGGATTCAAGTAAAAGTGACTTCAATTTAACTTTGATGAATCAATGGAAATTACCTAGACAAGCGAAAAGGCCAAGGTAAGTTCACCTCCAGAAGATCCAGAGCATAACATTAAAGAGAACCCCTCCAAAGGAGTGATGGGAGCCGAAGCCATTTCACTTCAAGCCAGAACTTGAAATGTTTCTAACACAAATGCATAGCCTGACATACTATGACTGAGTTCAGGAGTCCCTTTCTGGAATGAGATGAAGTTCTCCTCGATATAATTACCCCAATGCCTGCACAGGGTTCAAGCTCCCAGCTTCAGCCTGTTTAGGTGGCTCCTGAGGCTTCTGCCTGGATTGATACACAGAGATGCTAATTTTTGTTTGCATTTTCAGGGCATCTCTCTCTGAACAGACAGCCACAGGGTAATAGTGACAGGAATGAAGAAATGATCTATACATAGTAGAACTAGGCAAATTCTGAGCTCATAGCCCGGTACCAGGTCCTGGAGAGCAATAATCCTCTCATTAATCTGGATCTCTGTATATTGCAAAATACAACCACATGTAGATTCAGAAATAAAATACAGTGAGGAATATCTGAGTTGGGAGATGCTCTGAGGATAAAATATGCTTATTATATGAAAAGTGGAGACAGAAACTGCCCTGGTTCACTAATTAAAGTATCTTTCCAACTTCCAATCCTTTCCCCTTCTAACTGCAGGGTGGCTGTTGGCAAGAGCTGCCCTCTGCCCGCCAGCTTCTGCACAGAGTCAAGAAATCAACATTATAATCATGCATTGTTTCCATAGGAAGCACTCCCACAGCTCGGAGCAAAACAGCACTTTCTAGATGCTGCCAGAGTGTATGTGGCAAAGAAAGATTAATTAGCTGCTCTCTAATTGACAGTATTTCCCACCACATCTGCTTGTGCCTGATGTGAGTTTAAATGTCTCTATTTAAATGCGTGAAGCTGATTGAATGTGTATAAAATTTAATGTCCCTTTTCAAACTTTCTGAGCTGCCTAGTACTGGGTTCTCTCTCTTTAGACAGGGGAGATGTCAGGGAGTGTGGGCACAGATGGAGTCTGCTGGAGTACAGGGCAAGAGGCACAGCCTGGGGACTGGCAGACCATACTGCCTCTTCAGATTTTTCTTTTAACTAAGGTGTTAAGTGAGATCCACGGGTTCCTGTATTTCAGGTCTCTTTGGATCTCCGACACTTTATAAAAAGCGGGGTTCAGGAGATCTTTTCGCCCAGCGGAACTTTCAGTCATGGCGGAGAGACTCAACAACCATACCATTTAGTTGACAGGCAGAAAACTCTAGGTTTGTTTCTCCCTGGCTACACCCTCATGTAAACCCCACATGGTACAACATGTAGAAACATGACTACACAACTGGAGTTTAAATTGTATTTGTTTTTAATTAGTTTAGATTTAAGTAGTCCCGTGTGGTGGGGAGCTAACATTTTGGTTCCAGTGGCTCTGGAGGGCTGCGGTTGGTGTGTAAGTGGACATCGGTGAAGACTTCATCCTGCCAGAGGATGCTCTTCAGGTTAGATGATGCCTTAGCTCCATCAGCATCTCCTTATGTGTCAGGCAAAATGGGTGGGGAAATACACCAGACTGATTGCTCTTCTCTCCACACCAGGGAGATGGTGTTTGGTCCCATCTTTTATGTAAAACAGTTAGGTGTGGATGGTGGAGTTAGCATCCTCAGTCTTAGAACCTGTGATAATTTAGCCTAGAGGTCTTCAAGGGATCTGCAGCTACAGAAGCCTTTGCCTAAAGGAAACTATCACGGAAGCACATTATTGAAAAGAGAAAAAGGTCACGTGCACTCTGGTTGCAACAGGAGAAGAGATGTTCTGGGCTCTGTCCACCCAGAGGCTGCTGATGGACTTAGAAGTTTTCTACTGGCCCTACATTTTCAGGCCACGGAGAGAGTAAACATCAGAACCCAGAGAAAGATTTGAATGAAATTAATTTTCTCAGCCTGTTAAGTCTATTCTTTCACAGACCAGAAAGAAAAGTCAAGGATTTCCAAAGTAAAGATGGTCAGAGCTCTGTCAAGGTTACCTCGGGACTTCGGGAGGCTCCAGGGGGAGAGAGTTTGTCAACATGGCCTTCCGAATCTGTTGCTGAAGACTGAGTGTGTTGGTGATGCTGCATTGTGGATGCATCCACATCTAAGGAAAGTTGGAAAAGCAGGAACCATCAGTTTCACACGGTGAAACTTTGAGGGGACAATGCCCAGGTGTGACCTCTGAGATACAAACCACGGAGGCTGCCTTTTATGAGAGAAGAATCACTGCGGAGAGGGGAAAGTGTGAAATTAACCAGGAAATGGGGGTTTCCAGCATTTTCTATCTCAGAATCATGCAAGGCACACACTGTACAATGAATCCCCTAAGTGCCAACATCTCTGTCTGTGACGCTTGGAGAAAAGGGAGGAGACGATCTCACAGTTCACAGAGCAGTCATTCAGGCCAGGGTTTACAGCAAAGCAGTGCATATCTCCCTCAGACAGGGTAGGCTCACATAGTCCTTCAGTTACACTTCCCCAAACCTTTCAATTACACTTCCCCAGACTCTAAGGTAAGTAACTACCGGTAACATCCCAGAAACTTGTCTGACAGCATGGCTGTGATTTTTCAGTCTTCCTCAACCACTATAAAGTCAGCAGTAGGGCCTGCTAGACTTGAAGTCAATATTTGAACCAATGACTACAGCTGTGGAAACCATATGACTGTATATATTTTTCTTCAACTCTCATTTTCACTTAGAGCCAAAATTGTTGGCAAGGGTTTTGTCTTTCGCCATATGTTTGGGCAAGTATGGCATTCTGAGGAGGACTTATCACAAAAGTGCCATTTGCTATCATTTTTCTTGGCTTTATCACATTCCTGATTGTCTTTTCTTGCAGATCTAATCTGCTAAATCACTTCCACCCAGTAACCTAATTATGGAAATACTCATTCTGTGATATTAAAGTCAGGGCATGCTGCTTCCTTCTCTCCGGCTCTCTGGGCTCTTTTATCCAAGATGGCGGTCTACATTGCTGCCACACATAGCAAATGAGCACCCTTCTCATTTGCTTTGTGTTTCCAACGTAAACATTGCTTGCAACAAGTTAAGCGTTTAGAGAAAGTCCTTTATTGCTTGGCTTAAAAGAATATATGCATTCTTACCTATTTCTTTCTATTTTTCATTCAACCATGCAGTGGTTTAAATGAAAAGGCCCCTAAAGGCCTATATATTTCTATGTCTGGTTCCCAGTGGGAGGACTGTTTAGAAAGGATTAAGAAGTGTTGCACTGTTGGAGAAGGTGTGGGGTATCACGGTGGGGTAGGGTTTCAGGTTTCAAAAGCCTATGCCCACCTTCTCTCTCTCTGCATCCTGCTTGTGGCTCCAGCGTCCTAACTGCTTGCCTGCTGCCATGCTCCCCACCATGATGATTATGACTCATCCTCTGAAACTGTAAGCGAGCCCTTAATTCATGCTTTATTTGATAAGTTGCCTTGATCATGGTGTTTGTCTCTTCACAGCCATAGAACAGTAACTAAGACAAACCAGCAGGCTCAGAGACCCATAGTAAATTTCCTCCAGATTTTACTTCAGAAACAAAAATTGTCCAGATAGAAGCCATCTTTGATACCAGGAGCCATCCTTTCGATCATTTTCATGAAGACTCTCAGCTGAGGGCAGCTGCTCTCCAACTCTGGCCAAGTGTTTGGCATGCCACTTTTTGGGGGGCGTGTCTCCATTAAATTGGAATCTTTAGAGTAACTATAGTATTTCTTCAATCTGTAAGCCAGTTCCTTCCAGAAAATCATAGCACCGAAAAAACGTTATTTCTCAGGAACCCTTCAGAAGTAGAATTGAGAATGAGGCCACTCTCATTCAACCACTCCGGAGCCCATGAGAATCTCGTGCCTTGATCATCTTCCTGTCATGATGTCTGACACAGGTTCAGGCCCGTGGTTAATAAATTATGAAAAACTTAAGCTGGATGCAACTGAAAATAAGGCAACATTTTAAAATGAAAAGTTGTATAAAGTAAGGCACCTACAGTGATTGGTTGATACATGTCTGTAATCCCAGCACTTGCAGGGCGAGGAGCCAAGATGATTAGGATAAACTGAAGGTTATCCCCTGGGTACATAGAAAGTTTGTAGCCAAGCTAGGATATGTGAGATCCTGTCTCAAGGTAGAACAAAGCCCCAAAGAATTGAAATAGATTCTTTTCTGTCATCACCCTCATCTCTGGGTTTTTGTTTGGGTCATATTTAAGCAACATTGATTCTGAATATTTTAAATATGATCCAAGCCAAAACTTTCTAAGAATTAAATTGAAGAAGACAGTAGGTGACAGAGAGACTTCCCATGTTCATGGATTGGTTGAAAATAGTGAAAACAACTGTCTTCCTAAAAGTGGTCTATGAATTCAATAAAATCCCATCAAAATTCCAGTCATTCACAAAACTAGAAAAAGGAACTCTAAAGTTTATATGAAAATGCAAAAGTTGGAAAAAGCACAGGGACAAATATACAAACGAAAGGAAACACATGAACTATGAACCAATAGCTGAGGAGCCCCCAACTGGATCAGGCCCTCTGGATAAATAAGACAGTTGATTAGCTTGATCTGCTTGGGAGGCATCCAGACAGTGGGACCAGGTCCTGTGCTCATTGCATGTGCTGGCTGTTTGGAACCTGGGACTTATACAGGGACACTTGGCTCAGTCTGGGAGGAGGGGACTGGACCTGCCTGGACTGAGTCTACCAGCTTGATCTCAGTCCTCGGGGGAGACTTTGCCCTGGAGGAGATGGGAATGGGGGGTGGGCTGGGGGAAGGTGGGGGTGGGCAGGTTGGGGTGGAGGGGGAAACAAGGGAATATGTGGCTGATATGTAAAATTAAATTTAATAAATAAATTTAAAAAAATGAAAAAAAAAAGAAAATGCAAAAGATCCCTAATAGCAAAGCGATCATAAGTAGAAAGAATAATACTAGAAAGATCACAAATACCTGATCTCAAATCATGATACAGAGCCATAATAACCAAAACTGTTGGTACTGGGACAAAATCAGACATATAGAACGATAGAATGGAATAAAGACCTCAAGAAATAAATTCACATAGATACAGTAACATAATTTTTGACAAAGATTTCCAAAGATAGTAACTCCAACAACTAGTACTACAGGAACTAAATATCCACCTGTAGAAGAATGAAACTAGATTCACATGTCTCATCCTATATAAAATTAAATCAAAATGGAGCAAAGACCTTAATGAAGACCTAAAATGCTGTAGCTGCTAGAGGAAAATATAAAGGGAACACCTAAATATACATGCATGGGCAAGGTGTTAATGAAAAGGACTATGACAACACAAAAAAATGACCCCAGTATTGACCACTGGGGTTACATGAAATTAAAAGTCCTTAACACAGCAATAGAAACTATCAGCAGAATAAAAAGAACGCCTATGGAGTGGAAGAAATAATTTTCTAGTTATGCACCATTGGTTAATATCTAGGATATATAAAGAACTACAAAAATTAAAGCACACAAAACCAACTTACCTAAACAATAAATGGCTGGCAAACCGGACAGATGGTTCTCTAAAGAAGAAACATAATCAGCTAACGAATATTTGAAAATGAGTTCAACATCCTTACCCACCCAGGAAATGCAAATTGAAAGTATTCAGACTCCATCTCATCCTAGTCAGACTGACTAACCTCAAGAGTACAAACAAGTGTTGGTGAGTACTGGGGGTAGGGAGGTATGCAGGGGGGCATGGGAGACTGCTGGTGGGAATGGAAACTTGTAAAGAGACAGTAATAACCAGGATGGAGGTTCCTCAAAAACCGAAAACCGGAACTGCCATAAGAGCCAAGCTGTACTGCTCCTGATCAGATACCCAAATGCTGTGGGGTGGTCTTTCTGTACACTGTGAATATGTGTGGCTAGCACTGGTTAATAAAGAAGCTGCTTTGGTCAGTAGTAAGACAGGCTATAGTCAGGTGGGAAATTCAAGAGAGATACAGGAGGGGAGTGGGAAAGGCCGAGTTGAGGGAGATGTTTAGAGCCACCAGGGGAACAAGATGTAATGGAACACAGGTAAAGCCACGAGACGTGGGGATACATAGATGAATGAAATGGGTTAATTTAAGATGAAAGAGCTAGTTAATAATAAGCCTGGGCCATAGACCAAACAGTTGGTAATTAATATAAGCCTCTGTGTATTTATTTGGGACTGAGAGGGTGTGGGACACATAAAAACTTCCAGCTATACCCAAAGCCTCTTAAGTTTTACCACAGAGATAACCGCACATCTGTGTTTATTGGTGTACTAGTTATGATGGCTTAGATTAGTTTTCTATTAACCGCTGAAAGCATAGATTAAGTGTGGTACATGTTACTAATGCCATTTTACTTAGTCATGAAGGAAAATGAAATCAAAACATTTGCAAGAAAATGAGTGTAATTGGAGATCACTGAACTTAAGTGAAATAAGTCAGACCCAGGAAGACAGACACTACACGATTTCTCTCACATGTGGTTCCTATATTTTAGTGTGTGTGTGTGTGTGTGTGTGTGTGTGTGTGTGTGTGTGTGTGTTATCGTCATGGAATTAGAAAAGGGACTGTATGACAGGGATAGAAAAGATCTTAAAGGGAAGAGAAAAAAGAGAAGGAAAGTAATGGAATATACATGGTGTGAGGACAGAAGTGGGTGGGAACTGGACACAAGGAAAGGGACCAACAAGAGGTAGAAGGGGGAAGGAAGGAGGAGGGGAGTGGGAGAGGGAAATGACTAGAACAAAGTATTGATATGTGTGAAAGTGCCATGACAAAATCCATTTTTATATGCTCACAGATAATAATGGCAGTGATGATGAGGATGATAAGGATAATGTGGAGGAGGAGGGGAGGAGGAGAAGAAGCAGAAAAAGAGGAGGAGGAGGAAGAGAAAGAGGAGGAGGAGGAAGAGGAGGAGGAAGAGGAAGAAGGAGAAGGAGAAGGAGAAGGAGGAGAAGGAGAAGAAGAAGAAGAAGAAGAAGAAGAAGAAGAAGAAGAAGAAGAAGAAGAAGAAGAAGAAGAAGAAGAAGAAGAAAGTATGGTAAAGTAAGACCCTTTGTGTAGTGCATCCCCATCCTGGGGTTCAGCTATGGTGATATTTTATTTGTACTGAAATATGATTTTATTCGTATGTTAATAAATAAAGTTGCCTGGGGGGTCAGAGCTAATAGCAAGCCATAACAGAAGTCTGACAGTGGTAGCACACGCCCTTAATCCCAACCATATGACAGGCAGATCTCTGTATGTTCAAGATACCACCAGTATGGAGACACATGCCTTTAATCTCAATACCAACCATACAAGACCTGGAGGTCTGTATAGATGGGCAGTGACGAGGAGGTCATGTGGTTGGGTTTACAACCAATGAGAAGGCAGAACAGAAAGTCTATAAGAAGACAGATACACAGGAAGTAGCTCTCTTGCTGAGGAAGACAGCAGCGGCAGTGAAGGGTAAGGTTTTTAGCTCTTAGCTATTGCTCTGACTTCTTGGGCTTTTAACTCTGCAATCGGCTCTGTGTTTCTTATTTAATAAGACTGTTCATCTACATTCAGCAGCTCTGTTTTCTGTCTGAGGATGGATGTTGCGATCCAGAGTATCTCCACAGCACTAATCCAGGTTGCTGCTTGTGCTCACTTGCTGTGCTGGCTTCCTTGGGGACTGTTCCTGTTGGTGGTTAGTTTCCAGTGGGAGATCTATAAGGTTAAGCCCCTGGTCTCCATTAGTTCACAGCTTTGTGTTCCTGGAGAATCTAGGTTCCCCTGTGTCCCCTTCAGTTCAGCTTGTCGTCCCACCTGCCAGAGCAAGAGCTGTACATTCTGTCTTGTTTTTGAGCTCACTCCTACTGAGAGATCTAAGACAACTGCCTATTCTGCCAAGGAAGACTCTAGACTGATTGTAAGTCAGAATCTCTGCCAGAGCTTCCAAGCACCTTGGGGTAGTAATTGTGTGTCAAGGCTGGGGTTACCCTCTTAAGACTTTGCTTCTGTAGTGTGAATAGCTCTTGGTTATGGGCTGTAGCCTATAATAAATTCATCATGTGGAGCTGGGTCACATGTAAGTGAAGGCAATTTAGAACTAAGGGGTTCACATGGCTCATTACTTTCTCCTCTGCCATAGACCTCTGGTTTAATAAATCTAACGTATGAGGTGGGAATTATTTCTCAGACAGGACTGTGACCCCATTGGACTGGTGACACCTTTTTACACACCCTACTCACTGGAACACTCTTGCTCTCTACCAGCTATACAAATAAACTCCTTGGAATCATTCCCTGTGATTGATTGAAATGATAAAAGTGAAAGCTATTGAGACTTTGAAATGGAAGGAGAAACCTCAGGTTAGAAAAATGGAAAACTTATTTTTTCTTCATTCCGTGAAATTACTTCCATCCTCACAGGACCCAGCAGAGGATTTTGCTTGCTATCTGCCTACAGTCACATGAAATTCATTTTCCCAGTTGTTCACGAGGAGGTGATTAATGATGAACTGGGAAATCACCACTCGGGAAGCCTGCTCTTTACAACCCTGGCCCACTTCTTTGAAAATGGACTCAGAGGAGTCTCATTTGAAATGACTGGAAGAGCAAGTCAGCCATGGCAACCCATAGGATTTGGGAGAGGAAAATGCCAAGAATAGAGCTACAGTAGAAGTTTGGGTTGAATACAAGGAAAAAACAGGTAAGCCGTGAAACATATCATTAAAAAAAAAAAAAATCTAAATCTGGCAAACCCCGACAAGTTTGTATAAGGACAACCAGTGAGGACAACATGATGGTGTGTGACTAATGATGTGATACAGGTTGAAGAGCCTCTTCACTGTGACACAATTAGGCTGGGGGTGCACAGCTGAGGGACAAAAAGAAGGATAGCAACTCAGAGTTAAGAAAACAAGCTGCCTTCAATTCCAGCAGCTTTTTGGGTTGTGATCTAAAGGGTTCAGATGAATCCAATACTGGCGACAGAAAGAGTCCACACAGAAGAAAATACAACACCAGAGACCTTGTGGCCATTGTGGAAGAGGCTGGGCTGCCAGAGGGCAGGATCAATCTGACTATATGTCCAAGAATACAGGCCCTGAAGGTCATGTCAAAGAGCTGAAATATCCATCAAAGTCAAGGGGAAGTCATTGAAGTATTTTAACATCTCTCGGGTCTGGAGGGGGAGAATGACCTGAAGCAGAAAAAGGGCTGAAAATACGGAGACAAAACTTTCCAGAGTCCTGGAAAATCCTAACAGATGCTAGAGATGGAGTGACGCTGCTGGACACAATCAGAGACGAGTGTGCTGGGAAGCTAGGATATCCGAAAAACAAAAGGAGAGACTGCCTATTGGAAGGTGAGCAAGATGGCACCCAGATAGGAGACTATGCTAAGGAAAGTCAACGACCTTAGAGACCGAATGCCAAGGAGAACTTTGGGCATACAGGAGACCTTAGATTCTTGTTTACCTTGGGTGTAGGAGAGGAAAGTAAAGGACAGGGTACCTATTCTTGTCCTTTGCCAATACATGGGTACTTGGGAAGTGACAGAATATTCTGGAAGCCTGAGAAAGATCTTGGCTGTAAGCTTATTAGGGCTTTCCCTTCAGATGGGGCAAAGATCTACATTAGAAGTTCTGGGAAATGACGGAACTCATGGATGGTGAGGACCTCTGGGGGACTGAGAGTTGTTCTTGGAGCATCAGTGTGAACAAAACACGGCAGAGGAAAGGCACAGGCTGGTTTGTGGACCTCAGAGCAGGGAAGCCCCACCCCCACCCCACCCCCAGCCCTTTTTGGCCAGAGACTGTCATCAGCAAGTCTTACACTCACCTGGCTTTGGTTCTTTGAGAAAAGTGACCTCTTTGGTACTTGGTTACAATTTCACATTTTTTAAAAAAGTGTTAGCAGACTTTCTAAGACACGGAGTTGGAAACACTTGCAAGTGGTTGATTATTTATTTCCCCCACATCCTCAGACAAGACTGGAACGGATTCACAGGGCCGAGCATGGCTCAGGGAGTAAGGGCTGCCCTAGTCCTGGGTGGGAGTAACAAACACGTCGTGGAAGACCTCAGACAGGAAGTCAATTCACATTTGAACTCGGTGAACTTGAAAATACCTTTCAGTGCCGTTGGCGTGCGAGGGAGGCGGTGATATTCTGATCCACCAGGGTCACGTGCGCTGACTTCAACCCTGTATCTGCATCTGGCTTACTCATTTTTCTCTGACTTGGAATAAAGCTGAAGAAGAGCCAAGGCGAACTCCCGGAACTGCGATGCTCTGTAACTGGCAGTGGTTGGTGCGCTTCTCTGGCGGCTGCTGAGGCATGAAGTCCTCAGGCTGAGGGCTCGCCCACGCTGAGCTTCCTCCTCCCTCCACTGTGGCAAGGGAAGACAGAGCGGGGAGCACAGCTCCGTGGGAACTGATCCCCACCGCGCAGAGGCAGAGAACAGGATGAGCGCAGCCAGCTAGCCTGTGAGGAGCAGGCTCTCTACATTGCTTCCCCACCCTCCAACTTAATCTTCCCCCCCAGGCACTGTGTTTGGCTGCCTGGAATTCCCAGCCAACCCCATGTAAAATGTTGCCTGCACTGATGAGAGAAGGCCTCTGGGGGAGCACTTTATAGACTTATGGGGTGTCATTTTTCCAAGTCCTGTCTCTCCCCATCAGCTGCATGTTTTATTACCCTGCCGTCCTTTATTCCAGCTATTTTTGTACGCTCATCAATCTTTTTTCTCTTCTCAGTTGGCAACCGCACGTCGCCCTAGAGGTGAGCATTTATTCAACATCCACTCCATCAGAAATGCAAATCAAAACAACACCGAAATTATTTTTTTGTCAATCAAGCCGGCAAATCTTGTTTTTTTTTTTTTTTAATATTAATACCCAATGTTGTCATGTTTCTACAAAACTAGGTACTGTAATTTACTACTGGCAAGGATATAAATTGCTCAGACATTCTAGAATAGTGCTTCCCAACCTTCCTTCGAAGGAAGGTTGGGAAATTTGCTGTGACCCTTTAATACAGCTCTGCATGTCGTGGTGACCCCCCAACCATAAAATTATTTTCTTTGCTGCTTCATAACTGTAATCCTGCTACTGTTATGAATCGTGATGCAAATATCTGTGTTTTCTGATGTTCTTAGGTGAACCCTACGAAGGTTGAGAACAGCCGTTCTAGAACATAAAAGAACAATTTTTTTTTTATCTCATAGCTTGAACATATTCCTACCATTTGACTTGACAGTTATACCTTGGTTGCCTGTGCTCAGCTCTCAGTCTAGTTTTTGAGATGATTTTCATGAGTTTACATTATTACATGCTCACTCACCAGAGAGAAAATGGAACTCAGAAAGGGTGGGTAACTTGGAGAAGGTTGCACAGTAAGTATTGATGAGAAATGGCAGAAATGCAAATCTCAAACACGATACTTCAATCTCAAGTCATGCTAGAGCTCTATTGTTATACCTAATACAAACGATTTCAGCCAAGTTATTCTTAGAGCTGGGCATATAGCGTGTCTGCAAATCTTAGCACTTGAGAGGCTGAGGCAGGAGGATCTAAAGTTCTAAAGCAGCCTGTGTTTGGACTAGATGGATAGTACATTTACTGAGCTGCTTAGGGAGAGTCTGTCAGTTTTTTTTTTTTTTGTTTTTGTTTTTGTTTTTTTTAAAGAAAACAACCAACCATCCAGCCAAACAAACAAAAACCCCACAACTCTTCAAAGACAAAATTGGGGAGCAACCTGGATGTCCATCACTAGGGAGCTACGTTTTAAAATAACAAAATCACATAGCTATAATGCTATGCATTAAAAATAGCCTCGTGGGGCTGGAGAGATGGTTCAATTGCTAGAGTGCTTGCCGCATAAGCATTAGAATCCCGGTACTCAAGTAAAAAGCTGAATGAGGCAGTGTGCATCTGTGGTCCCAGTGCTAGGATGGGGCTGGGGGTGTGGGAAAGTAGAGACGGATCTCAAGGCATGCTGCCAGCTATTTTAGCTGAATGGTGAACTCTAAGTTCAGTAAAGAATCCTGTCACAAAAAGTATAGTGGAGAGCAATAAAGACACCTGAAGTTGAACTCTGGCCTCCACACACAGAATCTTGCACATGCAAGAACACCTCTGCACATAAGTGCACACACACACACACACACACACACACACACACACAAAGGCATTGCAGAAGAATGTTTAGCGATACAGGGTTCACAGGAAAAAGAACTCGTACAATAGAACATCCAATGTAATCTCAACATCGTGAGTTGAGCACATAGGCATAGATGAGACCAGAAGAATGTAAGTCAGATGCTAACAGTGCTAGTCTCCAGCTGCTGGAATTGTAACCGCCTCCATTGTCTTCAGCCTTATCTGCATTTTCTCATTTTCTGCAATGAACCTGTCTTGTCTTTAGTTTGGGGAGCGATTTGAAAGTCAATGTTAACTCCATTAGCGCTCCACTCTTTAAACACCTGCTGTCTGCCTACTAGCAGGTAGTTAGAGGACCATCCACAGGCTCTGTGAGGCCCACGTGGAAACGATGGGTCTTGCATGACTTGTCACAGATGCTGCAGCTAATAAGTGGTGGGCACTCCGGGCTCCGAGAGCCTCTCTAGCTGATTCTAGAGCCTGAGGAGGTTCAGTGGGTGAGAGCTAGGACTTCAAAGCCAGCCGCCAAGCTACTGGCTAGCCATGTGAGTCCTTCTCCCGTCTGGTACCTCAATTGCCTCTTATGTAAATTTGGATAATAATGGTGTCTGCCATGTAATGATGAGGATTAAATGAAGTAATTATGTAAGGTGCTTGAACAGCATGAGGCATGTTGCATTCAAAGGGCCATAGTCAATAAAAAGCTGCCCTGGTTGGTGCTGGGCAGTAGCATGGAGCCAAATCCATCCTGAACGGCGGTCAGCTTTGGCCACTTAACTGGGTGACCTTGAACAAGTCCCCCAATTTCCCTGTACCTGTCTCATTAGCCCGTGTGTCAAGTGCGCACTGCGCTGTAATTGCTCAGGATGACAATTGTCCTAATAACTCTATTGGCCGGTCCCTGGTTTTTTTTTCCCCAGTGTGTGACTCAGTTGCCGCTTGGGAAGGGGCCCTCTGCTCAGGCTGAGCTGCGTCCTTGGGGCTGCTGCAGCAAAAGGGCTCTTGCAGAGATCCGGCTTCTGGGAACGCTTAAACACAGAGACACATGGCCTCTTTTCACGGTATTCAAGAGGGAGGTCTGTTCGGCTTCCAGCAAGGGAAAAGATGCTCTTGAGTTTAACCCCTCTCTCCTCTCCTTCCAACAGATTCCTTAGCTGTGCCAGTACAAGAACCCCTGAATGTTTGCTGCTTTTAATAGTGTTCAACAACAACAACAACACCCATCTGTCTGCCATTTACCTCTACCTCCAGAGCCCGGAATGGCTGCAATTCTCAGAGCAGCTGTGCCAAAGAGGGAAGAAGCAGTTTCGTGGCAGCAAGGGTTTGTGGCTGTGCAGCCTGGGAAAACAAACCACCGCAGCCATTAAGGTGTCTGCAAGAGTCCCCAGGAGGGAACACAGGGAAAGAGGGAGATGAAGCCCAACTCGAAAGAGTTTGCCTTAAACATCAGAAGCCCCGAATGCCGCCGTCTCCTGCTCTGTTCCCTGTGTCCCATGTGCCAATTGTGCCAAGATACATATTTGCTGTTCCCTGGACCACCCAGAAGGTATAACTTGGAATGGTACCTTGTCTAGCTCTGGGAAGAGAGCCGCTGACGGTAGTGGCTTTGGGGATGTGACCTGGTCCAAGATCATCCTTGCCTGGGATGATTACAGAGAGGCCACCCAGCTCAAGCTATGGGTTAATAGGGATTGTTGCCAGGGGCCATGCTCAGCGTGAATTAGATGATCAGTTTTGGGAGCTCCCTGGCCTGTATCCATGCCACAAGCCTGAGCTGAAATGAGTTAGTTGGGAAGCTGGTCCTGGCTAAGGGCCTTAGATAGATGTCATTCATTTAAACAGCATTTCTTCCACAGGATTTCAAGAAGAATCGGTGGCCTGGAGAGATCGGGAGATCATTTGAGGGAAAGGGGGCTCAGAAAGAAAAGACAGCTGAATTGAAGGTCAGCTCACAGCACAGTGTGTCCTCAAGAACAGCAAATCATAGATGCTCGGGGTAGGAGTTGTTATATTGAGCCCTATGACCAAGACCCAGCCCAATGTCTGCTTGAGTGCCTCTCATGAGCTAAGAACGGGTTTCCTACTTTTTAATGGCTAAGGGGCAAAACAAAAGAACCACATTATTTTTGCTAATGCATTAAAAATTATACAAAACTCAAGCACTAATGTTTCTTTGTGCTCCGTAGCTGATCTCATGCTACCGCAGAGTTGGGGAGTTGCTATAGAGAGTCTCTGCGGCTCTTCACAGAAAATCTTGGGTGACCCTTGTTCGAGCTCAGTGATTTTCAAACGTTTGTGCATCAGAAAACACCTGGAGGGACTATTAAAGCAGATCATCAGCTTCCTCCTCAGGTGCAGCATCAGCTGGTCGGAAGAAGTGTCGGAAATTTGCCTTTCTAATGGATTCCCTAGCGACGCTGAGGCTGCCAGGCCAGGGTCCGCACCTGGAGAACCAGGGTCCAGAGAAACAGGCTGGAGGGGCCAGTGAAGAGACAGGGCAATGAGCAGGGATTCTGAGGAGAGTGGATTCCTGAAGGTTGAAGCTAGAGAAGCAGGGAACACAGTCAGCCACAGAGAGAGGAAAGTTGTAGACAGGGAGCATGGTAAAAGGGGAACACTTTGTTGATTGAGATATGTGTGCTAACAAAAGCAAACTGTCGAGCTCATGACTTCCTTCAAGTCTTAAAAATCTCACTCTTCTAACTTGATGCCCGCGGTCTCAGACAAAGGAACTGGTCCTGTGTTTTGGTCACCCACCAATTCATGATAAAGCATGCCAGAATTTGGTGGCTGTAGATTTGAGAACTGACACCCCCCACCCCCCAAGCCCCCTTCACCCGGCCCAGGATTTGGTAGCCAAGGCAGGTTTAACCAGAAGCTTAGCTGCTGCTCTCCTCAGAGGCTGCCTGGGCGGCTGCCTTTCACCACTGGGTCAAGAGGGACCCTGGCATGGCTGGGTCTCCCTTTCCATGTGTGCCTCTCTGCGGCCTCTTCACATGTCTTTCCAGCAAGGTGCCCACACTTTTCCCATGGTGGCTTAGGGCTCCCAAGAGCACAGGAGTAGAAGCTAAGTATCTTAGTATCTTTCCAAGGCTCAGCTGCAGTGCTGTGTTCCCCACATACAGTCAGAGTGAGTTACAGCCCAGCCAGACTGCAGTGTGGGGGCACTGTGGGGGGACCCCTGTGCTGTGTTCCCCACATGCAGTCAGAGTGAGATACAGCCAAGCCAGACTGCAGTGTGGGGGCACTGGGCGGGGGAACCCCCGTGCTGTGTTCCCCACATACAGTCAGAGTGAGATACAGCCAAGCCAGACTGCAGTGTGGGGGCACTGGGTGGGGACCTCAGTGCTGTGTTCCCCAAATACAGTCAGAGTGAGATACAGCCAAGCCAGACTGCAGGACACACACGGGGGAGGCGGGGGGACAGTGCAGACACCAATGAGAAAGCCCCTTAGTAGCCACCAGGGAAACAGATCAGAGCAGCGTTTGTCCAGGAAAGGTTTCCCCAAACAAAAGGAAAAAGAGGGTACTCTCCTAGGGGAGGGGGGGGCAGGGGTAAAACTAAAACCGCTCATCATTTTGGAGTATTTTCCAAGAACATAGAGTATGGGAAGCATTTATGGAGTACTAACGGACATTTTTCTGTTTTATTTCTTAATTGTGCCTACACAAGTTATAATTGTGTGTATTTTCTAATTTGGCCAAGTCTGCCGAGTTACTGGCAATTACCTCGATTGCCTGTTCATGAAAAGCTCACCAAAGCGGTGAAATAAGGTTGCCTTGAAGCTAAGCAATGGGCTGACTTCCTTCTTTGCATTTTAGCCCAGGCACATGGGGGTAAGGGTCCCCTCACACACCTGTGCAGCCGACTGCACATCAGACCTTGCATTTGGGGAGAAGGTGAAAACCGAAACTATCATCTGCTTCCTAAACATCCTTTCACTGGATAATCTTGCCACACAAACAGGCACAGCTCTACATCGTTCCTTTTAATGACCTCATAGTATTTTATTGCATTACTTAGCTAATCTTCAATTATAAGACAGTTAAAAACATATGTTCACACAAAGCCTTGTCCGTGAAAACCACAGCAGTTGTCTTCATAACAGCCCCAAAGGCGAGCAGTACTAATGATGATCAGCTGATGAGTAGATAAGTCAGTCTGTATGAAGCAATTTTCTTCGAGATAAAGAGAAATGAGGTACTGTGATGTCCTACGACATGGATGAATCTGGGAAACACTGTGCTAAGTGAAAGAAGCTAGACGCAAAAGGCCATGTATTTCATCTTCCCGTTTCCACAAAATGAAAAGCCACTTGCATAGAAAGTAGGTTTGCAGTCCCTTTTTCTTGAGATACTATTCTTCCTGGCCTTCGGGAAGGGTTTTTCCTTTAAGGCCTCACAACCCTTCCCATGAGTTCCGCTTCCTTTATGCCACCCACCTCTCCCGGAACATGGTGGCATTGTTGACTCTCACATTGCAGTTACGGCTGAAGCTGTAGCTTACACACATTCGTCCAGCCCAGCTGCTGCTGACCTCCAGACCTTCTTGGTGTTCTCCCAAGCAGCAATTCTTCTGTTGACACCTCACAGTCTCAACATGGAATCCCTGGTATCCCCCTGTTTCCCTCAGGCTTTTTGTAAACGTTCCCTCTGTGTTGGAAATGTGCTTCATGCTTCTTTGGCTTCTGAGTTCTCACTCATTTCTTAAGATTTAGTTCAAATGTCACCTCCTGCAGGAAGCCTCACAAACTATGTGGGCATTCAGATAGTTCGCTGTCTTCTGTGCTCTGATGCAGATTGAGGAGCGTGTTCTGTGCACTCTTCACATTGGATTTCATGATTTTTTAGGTTTGAGTCTCATCTTACACTATTGTTTGTTTTCAAAACAGGTTCTCGACATGTAGATTAGCCTAGCCTGGAATTCATGATCTTTTGGCCCTAGTTTCCTGTTTACCCAGTTTATAAACCTAGGCCACCCCATCCAGTTTTAGTTTGTTTGTTTATTAATGCTTTCATATACAGCAGTTAGCAGACACTGAGCATTCATTAGGAGTCAGGTTTTTCAACAGCAATGACAGCTAACACTTCTGTGTGTGTTTACTGAATATACCACCTTGACACTTCATTTGTGTGAATTCACTTAGCCTTCCCATAGGCCACTTGGGGCAGGCACATTACTATGCCAAGTCTTTAAAGGAAATGGATTGAGAGAAGGAAAACCTGAGTTCCCTAAAGTCACACAGCTACCAAATGATAGAGCTGGGATTATATATATTATATACATAATAATATAGAATACATAGTAAAACACACATGTATAATAAATAATATATAGTATATATAATAAGATATGAAGATTTAACAAATTTGGCTCACATAATGGTGAGGGGTGGTAAGTCTGAATTTTGTAGGGGAGGTATGAGGCTAGAAATCTGGGTAAGAATTGGTATTTCAATCTTAAACCTTAGGTGTACAGAGTAGCCAATAGGCTGGAACTCAGGCAGGGTTTCTAAACTGCAGTTTTGAGGCAAATTCTTTTTTTGTGTGTGTCCTGAAACATTGGGCTTGCCTATTAAGATTTTCAACTGATTGGAGTTGGCCTACCTGCTTTGTAATTTGTTTTAAGTCAACTAACTGTAAACATTAACCACATCTAAAAATACATTTCCCCACCACATCTAGACTAATGTTGAGCTAGTCTTTAATGGGTAATAAAGGTCCAATCAAATTGACACATAAATGAACCAGCATGTTGTCTGTGAGCCATGAGTACCCAAGGCTGGGAAGAGAAAGACTCAAAGCAAAGAATGTAAGTTACCTCCAGCTGAGGAAGGATGTTAAAAATTTGTCATATGTCATTTAAATTGTCTTATTTTTTTTTCACATCTGTAATTGTCCCATACCTTGTCTTTCCTATGCCGCTAGATGCTCCATCTCCAATCAGCAGTGTCTATCTTTCTACTTCCGGGAAGTCCTCCGGGTTCTTCCTTCCTCATATGAGATGGCAATAAGAACCCTGTCCTATTCCTCAATGTCTATGACTCTCCTCATTAGCTCTGGACCCCTCAGAGCCTGGACAGTTTGTGGGCTTATGGAACTCCAAACCTTGAAGGGATACTCAGTGGTCAGTATGGTCAAATTTCTTTAGTTTATTGATGAGGAAGGGGGATGTGATGATTCATTTGAATCTGTGGAGACCAGGACAAGATTTCAGGTCTGTACCATTAAACTCATGATTTTTAGATGTTCTAGACAAGAGAACTATTGCATTTCAGATGCTGAAGGGCCTTTTGGGGGAAATTAGATAGTGCCTTGGGTATGGCAAGCAGAACTCCATCAAGATCTCTAACTTTCTTGAACTAAACCTTTAAATTGGTAAAAAGGATTAAATCACTACCTCTCAAGCTTTGATATGCGTACAAACAACCCAGCTACTTGATAAAAAGTAGCTTTGGGGTGAAGTAGAGCCTGGAGGTCTGTTCTAGTTAGCAGATAATGTCTATTCTACCAATCCACGGACCATCTTTTGGCTCAAAGGGAATAATGATTGTCTCCAAGCCCACCTTAAAGTTTACAAGTCTATGGCACAGTGAGTCCAGACTTGGAATGGACCTGTCAGAGGGATGCAAAATAGCAGGAGACACAAATTCAATTGTGCCTAGACCTCTCTGTATACTTTTTGTTCCCAGTATTTTTGTCTGTATAGGTCACTATATGTTGAGGTTTACCTATGAAGTCTTGATTTATAACTCTTTCTGCTGGGATAAATAGGTGCCCTAAGTTGGAGAATAAATTATACTGTAGATGTAACCGACCGTCTTAATAAATAAGAAACACAAAACCAATGCAAAGAAGAAAGCCAAGAGATCAGAACTAAGAGCCTTACCCGTCTGTTGCAGCTAGCCTCTTCAGCCAAGAGACCTACTTCCTGTGTTTTTGTCTTTATATAGACTTTCTGTTTCTGCCTTCTCATTGGTTGTAAACCCAACCCCATGACTGCCTCGTCACTGCCTGTCTGTACAGACCTCCAGGTCTTCTATGGTTGGTATTGAGATTAAAGTGTGTGTCTCCAATGCTGGCTGTATCCTTGAACACACAGAGATCTACCTAGCTCTGCCTACCAAGTGCTGGGATTAAAGACGCATACCACCACCATCCAGCTTTTGCTATGGCTCTAATAGCTCTGACCCCTGGGAAACTTTATTTATTAACATACAAATCACATATTAGTACCAATAAAATAGCACTATATTATGCCATCATCCATCTTCTGTATTTCTTTTGCTCATCATCTGTGTTTACAGAACACGGAAGGCATTACTTTTCTACTTGGTATCTTTCAAGCCAAGGAAGGTGAGTTCCAAATAGTTCTCCCATGTAGACTGTCAAGAAGACCCCAAGCTTTGGGAATCTCTATTTTCTCTTCTTGCTGACAGTGGGCTGAGTTCGAAGATTGTTTTGGCTGGGACTTTCAGCCTGCCCAAGATGTGGGAACCTGGGAAAAACTGCATGCTGTTGTTTGTTTTGTGGTGGCCGGCAGAATAGCTCACTCAGGGAGATTCAAAGCTGAATGGAAAATACCTCATGGGTGATTTTTCCACTTCCTATTCTCAGGGAATCAGTGTGTGGGTGTGCGGTTCTCAAGTTCAGGGGCAACCTCTGGCTATGAGCTTCTGTTCCCACCTAACTACAAGTGTTCCTAACAGTGCTGGCAGAGCAGAGCTGACCCCAAACAATAAGCCTACCCCTTGCTATTACTTCTATTTACCATTCATCTGAGTACCTCTTTAATGGATCTCCATCAAAGGAACATAGCCTCAGAGGCTCCAAAATCTATTATTAACTCTCACCTTCTATTGTTAAGCTAGTAGCTTTCATTCACTTAGCCATCAATTTAATAAATAATTTCTAAGTGTCTATTATGTGCCAAGGAAGCACATAACCAGTTGCTTGGCTGAAAGTAAGAACTGGATTCATATTTACCCTGTAGATCTTAGTCCTTAACTGAAGGAAACTGGGAGACAGACAGGGGTGTTAATGGAAAAACTGGAGTGCCATAGATGTGACATCCATTTTTTAAACCCCGCGATTGAGCGAGAACAGAGAAGAGGTGTGTAATTAGTACCATTTACAGAGGGTTAGTTCCCTGCTCACAGGCTTCAGTCTTTGTTCGTTCTTGGAGGGTGAGGGATCACAGAGACTGCCTTGGCTACCCCGTTCAAATTACAGCTCACCGGGCCGGTCCTGTAGCCAGCTTCCCATCACCGCAACAATGTAGCTGACAAAGTCAGTTTAAAAGGAGGAAGAGTTTCTCTGGCTCACCATTTCAGGGGTTTCTGCCTTGTTCTGGGGCCCCAAGTGTGGTTAGAGCACCTTGGTAGGAAGTAGGAAGCAGAGCAAAATCACTCACCTCAGAGTAATTAGGAAGCAAAGAGATCTGGGATCCCACTAATCCCTTCAAGGGTTCATTGCCCAGCTACCTAACTTCCTGTCATTAGGCCTCACATCCTCAAGGCTCCATCATCCCAGGTATGCCAAAGGCTGGTAATCAAACCTCCAGCACCAGGCCTTTGGGAGACATTTAAGATCCAAACTCTCCTGACCTGCCTGAAGCATCTGCAGGCCCACCCCATGCCTTGCAGTGCTGGGTGGTGCCATTATGGTGAGCTAGTACATGGTGGAGAGACAGGAGAGAAGCAGAGGCAGGATTGTTCATATGCTGTGGCAAGAGGCAGTTCTGAAGAAGTGAGGGCTGTGAGGAATGGGTTGGTGTTGGCAGCCTGCTTGCCACCTGGGACCAGGGTGGCATCTGGGTCTGGGAGGCTGCCTAGGGCCATGTCTAGATCCGTAGTTCTACCGCAGCCGGGGTCGGTGTTGATGTCCATGACCCATGTTGCCACCAAGGCCACGGGGATGCCTGAGGTCTGGGCATCTCCCTGTGGCCATTTTGGTGTGTGGGCCACGCCGCCCCCAAGCCCATGTTGATCTGAATGGCCTGTGTTGCCACTGGGGGACATGTCTAGGTCTATGGCCCACAGCAGCCAGGGGGTCTTTGTTGATGTCCATGGCTTCAGTAACCACTGAAGGCAATGTGGATGACCTGGGTCTTAGTCCATATTGGTGTCTGAGGACCATGCTGCCACCAGGTCATTCAAATCTGGATGGTTTGTGCTGCCACCCAGAGTCATGGTGACATCCGAGCCTGGGGTATGGCCATGTCTGGGTCTGTAGCCCTATAGCAGCCAGGGGCTGGGTTGATATCCATGGCCCCTGATACCACCAAAGGCCATGCAAATATCCAGGTACGGATCTGAGGATTATGCTGCTGCTGCTGGGGCCATACAGATCTGAGTGGCTTACACTGCCACCTGGCACCAAGATAACATCTGAGCCTAGGCTGCTGCTGAGGACCATATCTGGGTCCATGGTCCTACCATAGCCAAGGTCTGTGTTGATGTCTGTAGTCTGTGGTGCCACCAAAGGTCATGGATGCCTGGGATCTAGGCTGCAGCCTATGGCCAGGTTGGTGCCCGAGGGTCATGCCACTCTGCCAGGGCCACACCAATCTATGTGGTCTACTGCTGCCTGGGGCCATGGTGTCACCTGGACCAGGGCTGCTCCCAAGGGCCATGTCTGGGTCTGTGGCCCTATAGCACCCAGAGTCTGTGTTAATGTCTGTGGCTCCTGATACTGTTGAAGGCAATGCCAATGCCAGGGGTCTGGTCAGCCACCTGGGGCCATGTTGGTGAACCAGGGCCAAGCTGCCATCAGGACCATACTGATCTGGGTGGCCTCTGATGCCCCTAGGGCCATGGTGATATCTAGGCCAGAGTTGCTGCCGAAGGGTATATCTGGGTCTGTGTTTATGCTGCAGCTGGGGTCTGTGATGATGTCTACGGCCCGTGTTACCACAGGGGGTAATAGGAACCATCCCTGTCACAATACGAGAGCTGTGCCAAGCCAGCCTCACCCCTCACTGGTCCTGAGATACCTGGCCCGGCCCCTCACTGGACATGGAAGCAAGATAGCTGCTTTTCCCCCATGATGGGGAGAGATGGCCCCACCCCTCACCACAGTCTTGAAAGAACTGGCCCCAATGGCATGGATGTAGGGGAGCTGGCTCTACCCCTTGCCCGAGGGGGCAGTCCCAGTGGTCTGGACTGATCAGCTCAGCTACTACACAGATCCACATCCTGGGCCTTGGGTTCTCCCACCCTAACATCTACTCCACCTATAACCTGCTGGAGTGCATGAGGGGACCACAGGAACTCCCTGGCTCAGAGCAACAGCAGGATATTTGAGAGGAGTTTCGGTGAGGGTCCAGGGATGATGGTGTGTCAGGGGTCTTGGACCAGACCAATGACTGATTGCTATGAACATTTTGTGAAAAGGGCTGATTGGACAAAAGGCTACACTGGGTGACACACCACGGTTCCTGATGCCACTAAGATAAATGAAGAGATGTTGGAAAGATGGAGGAGTGATGGGTTTTTGTTTGTTTGGTTGGTTGGTTTTGTTTTTTAATTAATTTGGGGGAGGGCATGTTGCAGGGATGAGGGGTGGATATGGAGAGACTGGGAGGTGAATGGGATTGGGGTGTATGATGTGAAATTCCCAGAGAACTAAGTAAAAAAAAGCAAAATCCAAACGCTCACCTTTAATCTCAGGACTTAGTAAGAGGAGGCAGACCAGTCTCTGTGAGTTTAAGGCCAGCCTGGTCTACATAGCAAGAGTTCCAGGGAAGCTACATGCTGAGACCTTGTCTCACAAAGATAAAAATAAAATTAACCATAACAGTAACAAAAACTAACAAACAGAAACAGAAAGATCCAAACTCTAACCTCCTAACTGAGAACTATAAATCTCCATGTGGTTGTTATTTTCCCCATTGCTCTAGCCTTATAATACTTGGCATAATTCACCTGTCTGTGGTGGTTACTGTCTTTCTTCCTCCGTTACAACGTGCACTCCATAAATTTGTTGAATAGATGGCCGAGACCTACAAAGTGATCTCAAACAGGCAAAATTCCAGAACGAACTAAAACTTACAAATAACGTCAGATGGGCAGGGAGGGACATTTAAAATGCAAGGGCACAAGGAATAAGAAGCAGAAAAGTACACAGAGGGCTGGGGAGTGTGAGTACAATTTACCAGGTGGCAGTGGAATTACTCAACTCCTATTTCACCACTGCCTTCTCCAATAAGAAAACAAAATGCAAGCTTGAGAGGGTAAGGCAGAGCCAGTAATACAAAGGAGGGATTGCCATTCAGAGCACACACTTTGACGTTCCCACAGCTCCAGGCCCAGGTGACTGGCATCTCAGCTACTACATGAACGTTTAATCACCATCTTGAATAATAATAAATGTGGGAGAGATTCCAAAAAAGTATCCTAATTTTCAATGCTAGTACCAATGTCATCTGCACATCAGTCTATTTATCTACGTATGTATATATGTAATTTATTACATTTTTTGTAATTTATTTACAATATAAATGCAAATCTTAGACACGAACATTAAACACCACCATATCTGTTGCTAAGTTGTTATGTGTGGTTCTATGACCTATGGTGATTGAAAGTTACTCATCAGTATTTGGGGGACAGAGAGCTAGATGTTCAGTAAGTGAAGCATCCCCAGAAGTGAAGTATGTTCTGTCCTAAAGACCACACTCCTTCTCACAGCAACATAATCAGAGTTTCACTTAGTACAAGGTGTGTTTGGCCTCCCTCTGACTAACTACTCAGCTAAAGGAAATGAAGTCAGCACCGCCCGACCCAGACTGGACAAGCTCCCGCTGGCACTGAAGGGTGGCCATCTTTTGCTTCCCCTAGAATCTCATAAACTGTGGTGAGAGCCGTATTTCTGCTAAGAATCAATATCATACGCACACAGCGCATACGTTTCTCATCCCCTGGACAGAATACCTGACAAGAAGCAAGTTGAGTGAGGCACAGTTTACTTTGGCTTGCGGTGCAAGGTGATGTGATCCATCGTGATGGGGGAAACCATGGCAATAGGAGCTGGAGGCTGCTGGTCCCGTTACATCTTCAGTTAGGAAGCAGAGGGTAAGCAGGAAGTGGAGCGGGCTATAAAACCTCCAAGCCCGCTCCCCATGCCCAGCTCCCTCCAACAAGGGTTCACCTCTTAAAGGTTCCACAGACAGCACCCCCAGTTGGCTATCAAGTGTTCAAACACACGAGCCTATGGGGAACATTTCACGTTCAAACCACGATGTGTGATTTTTTTTTTCTGATTATACAAACACTGGGAAGTAACTCTACAGAAGATGGCATAATTCATAATCAAGATTTCCTTGACAGGTGTGGTGGTTTGAATGAGAACAGCCCCCACAGGCTCATTTATTTGAATGTTTGGTTCCCAGCTGGTAGACTGCTTAGGAAGAATTAGGAGATCTGGTCTTGTTGGAGGAGGTGTGTCACTGGGCGTGGGCTTTGAGGTTTACAAAAAGCCCACCCCACATCCAGTCTCTCCCTCTCTCCCCCCCCTCTTTCTGTCTCCCTTCCTCTTCCTCTCTCCCTCTGAAACTTACAGTCGGATGCCATCTGTCAGTCACTCTTCCAGCACCAAGTCTGCCTGCTGCTGTGCTCTCTACCACGATGCTCGTGGCCTCACCCTCTGAAACTGTAAGTGAACCCCCAAATAAACCCTTCCTTTTACAAGTTACCTTGGTCATGGTGTCTCTTCACAGCACTAGAAAAGTAACTAAGACAACGGGGTTTAATACAATTGCAAAATTAGCATGATACAATTTAGCCAATATCTATTTTACCATTACCAGATGGGAGGAATTATTCTTGGATGACTTCAGTGTGATGGTGAGTTGCATCAACACAGCTTTTCTAAACGTGCCTTCTAAGGGATCCGAAACACGGAAAGACAGTAGTCAAAGGACAGTGTCCCGCTCATGGGAAGGGACCAGCCTCGGGGGAGTCTTCTGTGGTCACTCAGGTGGTGGGCAGCGTAGGGTGAAACAGTTGGACAATTGCAGGCTGTCTACACCAGCACAAGAGGACCGGGCATCCAGACAGGACATGCAGTTTGGCTCCAATTAGCCCTAATTGAGAAATCCATCACTTTATGCCTTGACAGTTGCTGATGCTAAATTGGAGAGTAGGAGTGACCCAGTCAGTTCCTAGGGAGGCAAAGAGGAAGCAGAAAGCTGGAGAGGAGAGAAAAGTCAGCACTTGGGGAGGGCGTGAAGACAAGTCTATCTTCTTTATAGGAAAGGCAAAAGGCGAACATAAGCTGGTGGCGATAGAGGAAAGCAGGGAAAAGCACTCATGTGCAGGAGAAGCCTCAGGGCTTGCTGCTTCCTTTATCCCGGTTACACCAACAACAGCATGGAGTCTAGCAATAGCAGATCAGGTCAAACTCAGGAGCCTCTCTGCCTGGGTTCAAACCCTTGGACTTCCACTCAATATCTCTGTTGTTAAACCTCTTGGGCCTCAGAATTTTCCATCTATTAAACAGAACAAATGGCATTTGACTCACAGCCTTGGTATGAAGATTGAACAGAGTTGGGAGTATATCTTAGGCGAGAGCACTTGCTTAGCACACTAATTCCGGGTGTAATTCTCAGCACTGGAAAAAGTCTTAGATTTGTGCCTGAATCATAAGTGTCATGCATGATTATCATGGATAGAAATCATATTGCATCCTTATATTATCTTATGTAATGTTAAGAACAACCTTAGTAAACATAGCAATGATTGAAACCATTTTACAAATGAGAGAGCTGAATATTGAGTGGTTAAGAAATCTTTTCAAAGCCACTCCAGTAAAATAGTATGGAACCCGCTCACCACTTCAGAATTTCTTATTCTAGGATTTGAGATCTCAACCTATGTGCTTTACTGCCTTGAGGTTGATGCCAAGGTACTAGCAAGCCAACCTCAGCACTATGCACAGTGTAGGCCCAGAGCATTATTACCCAAGTTGGAGGGGCTGGTGGTGACGGCCACAAGGACTGATCTCTGAGGTTAGAAGGAGTGAGAGGCTGGAGTAGCAACACCAGTTAACTTCCCAAACACTGGACAGAGCTGAAGGAACACCTATAAGAGGGGACACCACAACTGGACCAGTTGAGTTGTTGGGAAATAACCGCCTCATCCACATGCAACACCGCAAGGATAAGGTAGGATGAGAATTCTGGTCTCACTATTTGAGGGAAAAATAAAGCTATGACTCGTGAAGCCACTCTTTGGGTTTCATATTGCACACTGACTAGGACTCCTATGGGTCAAAATGATAGAAAAAAAAAAAAACCTTAGAAACAGCAGGAAAGAAGCAAAGGCCTACTATGGTTTAGATGTAGTTTGAGTGTGTCCTATAAGGGTCATGTGTTGAAAATTAGTTCCTCTTGTGAGGTAGTAGAAAAAATGCAAACTTAATTATGCTGAGTATGGTGTTAAGGTCATTAAGCCTCCATGATTAAACTGTGGCAGAGAGAGATACAGATTGTAGATAGATAGTTAGATAAATAGATAGATAGATAGATAGATAGATAGATAGATAGATAGATAGATAGATAGATAGACAGACACTTTCTAGCTCTTGTCACATGTTGTGCTGTACCTTCTTGGGAGTTGCCAGCAAGAAGGTATCACTAGATGTGGGCCCTCAGACTCACACCACCAGACTGCTAACTAAAACGTATTTCCAGTCTTTAAAACTTGCCTGCTTGGAGCTGGGGAGATAGATTAATGACTAAGAGCAGATTCTGCTCTTGTAGAGAGTACCAGCTCAGTTTCTAGCACCCACATCAGCTGGCTGGCAAATCCATGTAAATCCAGCTCCAAGGGATCTGAAACCCTCTTCTGGCCTCAGTGGGCCCCTGCACTCATGTGCATGAATACACATCCACACATATAATTAAACATATATATGATTAAAAATAAAAATTTAAGCTATTCTGATATATTGTGTTATTAGCATCAGAAAACTTATTAAGACAATGAGAAATTGAACCACAGAATAGGTTTCAGTCCACTGTATCTGTGATTTGGCTACAAAGGGCTTCCTTAATTCACCAATGGTGATTCCAGGAAGCATATTTTAGTGGACATTCTCTGAGCTAACCTTATTTTCATAGAATCCCCCAACCATGATAGTTCCAGTTTGATTGTGTGCTTCCCAAGGTGGATGTGCTCCTCAACACATTACGTTGTTGTGCTTGTTATTGTATGTGCACACTTCACCAAACACTATATAAACTGATTACAAGAGTTGTTTCTATGCAAACTACACTGAATGACTTGGAGTAGTTAATAATTACAAGTCACTCAAAAATGCGCTGCCCAGTTCCATGTGCCTAGGGTAAATGCAAAAGAGGGGGACACAATAAAAACAAGGAGAACCTTGATTCTCATTTGTCTCACAAGCACCCTCCATGATCTGCCTCTATTTGAAAGCAGTGAAGCTGTAATTCTTAAGCAGTGCATTGTGGATGTTTCATATTTGTTAACATGAAATCCCATCAGTTAATGATCCATTGACAGTCTTATTGACATCTTGGGTATGATGATTCATTCAGTAGGACTGCCCATTGTTGAGACATTTAATCTCCTGGGCTATACTAGCCAGTTCTACAATGGCCTTCAGTCAAAAACCTTTCTAATGACTAACAATTTTTCCTTGTAATAACTACAATCCTTCAGTACTCCCTACAGAAATTAACTGCTTATGTTCAAAGAAGGGGCCTTGGTCTTGTGTCAAAAGACTAGAAAATAAATTTCTAGTCATGTATTTTAAATGAAAGAGCACTTATATGGTAATACATATAAATAATGTTTATATATGTAAGACATATGTAGACATCATTCTTAATGTAAAATATATGTTTCTGTGTCTATTGTCTTTTGTGACTCACCAATAAGCTACAATTGTTTTAGTTATAGGGTAACTCTATGGTTGGGCATGTGAGGACTTGCAAAAAAGTAGAAGTCTCTCAGGGTTACCCAACGACACAGGAATTTTTTGGGTGATCTCTCTCTAACCAGTTGTGGCAGTAGTTTTATAGAGACAAAAGGATTTGAGTTTACCTATATAAAGAACTTTCCTGTTTGAGGGGAATTAAGCATCTTCCATGAAATTCTATATAGAATATTCTAGAAATAACTGTTAAACAAATTGAACAAAATGTGATAAAGCCAGCACTGGATAGCATAAAGAATAAATGCCTTGGTGCCATACAAGCGTGGGCATAAATCCTAGTTCCACCGTACATGATATATATAAATTGTCAACTTACTTCCCAAAGTCTTCATTTTTTTCTTTCATAGAACTATAATAATAATATTTATCTCAGAGGGTTATGAATAAATAAAATAGTTTATCTTCGGCTCCCAGCACAGTTTCTGGCGTACACTAGACACATAATAAATGATAGTTCCTTTCTCATTTTCTTTCCTCTTCCTTGAGGTGAAAAACGGAAATAAAAAAGGACAATTATCTCCTGAAAAGCACTGCAGTCTAGTGCCATTATATTGTCTGAGGTGTGGATGGGTCAGGTCGCCACCTGTAGCAGCTGGCTGTTGGTCTCCGGTCTAGAAGCCATTAATCGCTTTCTTCGCTGTTGGCAGCCCTCTAGGTTTACTTAAAGCTGGGCAAACACCTCTCGGCTTCCACAAAGGTCAGCCCGTCCTCTGGTCTAATTCCATGCCTTTAGTGGAGTATTTGGTTACCCTTCATCAAATAGACATGCTTCCTTATGGCCTCTGCAAGGAGTGTGTCCTTTTCTGCCCCACTGATTTTTAAGTTGGCAGGGTACCAGAAGAACGTGCCAAGTACATGCAGAGGCTTGCTTTTCAGAGAATCACTGGCTTCTGTCATACAAAGGCCTGTGTCGGGTAGCCCAGAGTTACATCAGGAACAGGTTTCCTGGAAGACGCATGTTTCCTTGAAACCTAAAGTTTCTTTGCTCAGTGGCGACAACCATGGCTGATGTCCCATTGAGATAGTGGAAAAGTAGTTAGGAAGCTTCTGGAATATAGTTTTTGTGTTTTTTTCCCCCTTGGATAAGGAATAGGCACATGGAGATAACTGTCTCTCAGCGCTACATCCAGAGTTTTAATGGTGCCCTTTTCACACCATAGGGAGTCACAAACAGCAACCCCAAATCCGTGATCCAGCGCCACCAATTATCGTCTGTCATTTGTTCCAAAGTGACAAGAATAAATGAGCCCTGTGTGTCAAAGCCATGAGCTGCTGGCATCACTACTCACCTGCAGCTGGCTGATAACGGAGACACATCAGGATTGAAATGGAACCCACTTAAGCTTAAGCTGCTTCTGCTTTTATGACCCAAGCCCCTACATTTTGGATCTTGACTGTCTTTCTAAGGGCTGCAGATGTGGCCCTTTGAAATGCTATGTGTTGAAGTCTTAGTTAGCAACATGCCACTAGTGGGAACATTTCGTATAGTGGTTCTCAATCTTCCTAAGGCTGTGACCCTTTAATACAGTTCCTCATGTGATAGTGACCCCCAACCATGAACATTATTTTTGTTGCTACTTCATAACTGTAATTTTGCTGCCATTTTGAATCACAATGTAAATATCCGATATACAGGATATCTGATAGGCAACCCTCCAAAGGGGTCACAACCCCAAAGTTGAGACCCACTGCTTCAGCAGGTATGACCTGGTAGCTTGGAGTGAAGCCATTGCAGCCATGCTCTAAAGAGGAATTGCTGGGACTGTGGCCACCTTCTGTCTTCTTATTTGATGCCTAGCTGGCATGAAATGAACAAACTTCCTCTGCCACACATTCCCAGCATGATGTACTGTCTAAACACTGGTCCAGAGCAACAGGGCCGAACAAACCTGAGGCTGGGAGACACGATACGCTTTTTCTCCTTATTAATTAGCTTGGTTGTGGTGGTGGAAATATATCGCATAAGCCAACGCATTAGACCATCCTTACAGTCACTTTGGTCCACGATCATTGTAATTTCACACTGCTGACTCAGCATTTTCTATGAATCTAGAGAAAAACCCTAAACATTTAGGATATTCCTCCCAGGGTCTTCCCATGATCATGTTGATGGATACAAAGCTTCCTTACCTTCAGGGATGCATCTCCACTTTCAACAGTGTCTATGCCTCTGTCATCTAATTACATTAGATTCCTATATAACAGGAAGTGAGGTAACAGGAAGTGAGACAGGCATCATTCTAGAATGTTCACTTTAAAACTAAACTTGTAGCCGGGCTGTGGTGGCGCACGCCTTTAATCCCAGCACTTGGGAGGCAGAGCCAGGCGGATCTCTGTGAGTTCAATGCCAGCCTGGACTACCAAGTGAGTTCCAGGAAAGGCGCAAAGCTACACAGAGAAACCCTGTCTCGAAAAACAAAAACAAAAACAAACAAACAAACAAAAAAACTAAACTTGTACCATGAGGAAAGATCACATATGCCATAGTATGACTGCCTGAGTTCAGATCTTAGTTCTACCACTTATAGCTGTGGAACTGGGCCTTGTCTTAGATCAGGTTATACAACAGAATAGCATAGGCTAGGTAGCCCCAACAATATTTATTTCTCATAGTTCTGGAAGCCAAGAAGTACAAGTTCAAGGTACAAGTAAGCCAAGTTCCAGGAAAGATCTTTTGTTTTGCTTGTGGACAGCTCCCTTCTTACAAAGTCTCAATTTGTTGGTGGTCCTTCTTCATTTTCTTATAAAGACATTGATCCCAAAATGGGCCCACCATCATGACTTCATCTAAATCTATCACTATGTTGAGAGTTGGTATTTCAACACGTGAATTTGAGGAGGGCGTAAGCATTAATTTCATAAGACATAGCACATTTTAATTCCTTTATTTGTTATAAATAAGCAAATGAAGATGTTAATATCATATACCTCATAGTATTGTTAGGAGGCTTCAATAAGCTCATGCACATAAAATGTCCAGAATGGTGCATAGTAAACCACAGTCATGAATGAACTGGCCAGATTCACAGTGAGTACCAACATTTAGGATGCTGAAGTGCATGGAGAGAAACATGGATGATGTTTGGAGAGGTCTGTGGAACAGTAGGGTGCTAAGGAGACAGTATATCATGGCTGATACATGGCTCTGAGAAAAATAGCTTTATAGGGTCAGTGTCCCAATACAGGGCTTAAATATTCTGTATAGTATTTATATCAAGTGAGTCTGTTTTTCTTCAGACTTCTTAAAATAAGGAATGCTCCTTCCTGAGTTTGTTCATTCCTTCAGGAGTTTTTAGCTCTGTGACTTCAACTTACTAATACTAAATTTTTAGGGATATATAGAGTAAATCTAGTGCCTCTTAAATGTATTAACCCTCTTAGATTTCTTTCTAGCATGTTGCTTGTGTAGAACCTCTTGGGCTGTTGGCCTTTTACCACGTCAGTATTTCTCCACATATGCCAGCTCATTCCATGACTGACACTTGTGTTTTAGCCCCTAACATGATGGACACATGTTCGGTGAGTGAGCACAACACTACAGAATAAAGCATGCCATGCAATCCCAGTCTCTCTCTTCTTTCACAAGCTGCACTTCCACTGATGCAGTTATGCACATCCAAATCCCTGTGGCGGTCTCACTAGCGCATCCTGAATTTCCTTCCTTGTGTCCAAACCCCTAAATCCCATGTTGTCTTCTTATAGTTATCCCACTGTTCATTAATTTCTGCTCCATCAGATACAGTCACTGTTCTAAACAGCCAAGGTCTCTTTCTGTCTTAATTCTGTCACCTTCTATATTTTTCCATCCCATCTAGATAGCTATCATATAAAATGTATGATAAATGTGTCTATGATGTCTTCATCCAGGTCCTTTGCCAAACTGGAAATGACCAGGGCATGCCACTGAAACCGATTGTCATTGATCTGCTAGTTAGTCTGGAACCTTTGGTGTAAAATTTAAACAAGGTTCAGGGATAATTGCAGAAGAGAGGTCAAAACATTTTAATGGCCAGAAAAACCGAGATTTGCCATGAGATTATGTCTCCTAGACATGTCAGAGAAGCTACACCCATGAAGTCTCATCAACATGGCGGCCTAAACATGACCTGAACAAGGATGCCACCAAAGGCCATTTTGACACTAAAGGGAGAACTATTTAAACCATAGACAAAAAACTACAGGCAACCAAGGAATACTGAGAGCAGAAGAAATAGTCTTCTCCAAGGAAGAGGACACCAATTGGTTATCCAATTCATCAGCTCTGAAAATATGCTTGCAGGTAACATTAGTTGAACTGAGCATCTTCTTTTAAAGGTCTCCCAAGTTGTTCTGATAATCCATTGTCATATACTAGATGGTATTTTAATCTAATATGCTTCTCTGAAAATTGGGATTTATGCTTGGAGAGGTTTTCCATGGTTTCCAGGTTTCTCCCCTCTGAGAAACACTGTGGACTTGGATATGCCTGAGTGTGTGGGGCCAGGTGGGTCTGCCTTTTTGTAGGGACACTTCCTAGGAGCCTCATTAGAAGGTCAGTGACTTACTTGAACAGTAAGACTAACATCTTTCTCCAGAATTGTAACTAGGAGTTATTATAGAATGGATGCCTTCCCTTATTCAACCGAGCTCCATTTCAGATGTGACCAGACGCATCCCAAGGACACAGAGAATCAAGATGCATGAATCTTGTCAGTGGACAATGGATGGACAGGAGGGATACATTCCTATTACAGCAGAATTTGTGTTACTGGAATTTATTTTTTAGCTTCGGAGACCAAGGGAAGAAATCACAGACTTCAGGCAACTGTGGATTTTAGTCCTGGTAACTGCAACTCAAGACCCGTGACACTGAGTTTGTTTGCAGAAAAACATTCCTAGTCCATAATGAAAAATGCTTGAAAATCTGATGAGAGGAGGAAGGAGCTGGGCAGGTGGTGGCTCAGTGATAAAAATGCTTGGCATGTAAGCTGGAGGGCTGGAGTTTGGATCCTAGAAAGCCACCGAAGTGCCAGGTGAGTGTGGTGGCCAGCCCGTGATTCCAGTCTTGGAAAGCAGTGGAGGATCCCAGAATCAAGCTGATAAACAACCATCGCTGTGAGCCCTGGGTTTGACTGGGACATCCTGCATCAGTGCATAACGTGGGAGAGCAATGGAGGGTGATCCCTGACATCGACCTGGGGCTTCCACATGCACACCCTCCCATATGTGTACCTGCACACACGCAAAACATGCATACACACCCATGTGCATATCTCTTCCATATGGGTACCAACACACATGTAAGATGGACATACACACCCAGAAGCACATATGTGTACACACACACACACACACACACACACACACACACACACGCAAAACACACATACACACCCACATTCACATACCACCCACACATGAAAAACAAAAAGAAAAAAATGATCATTTGGACTGGGGAAATGACTTACGTAAGTTTAAACAAACTGAGTATGCAATGGGAAAACAGGTTGAATACAAAGGTTTACATGGTCCCAAAGCATGTTAGTAATTTGATTGCAAGGTCGAGCAAAAGTTTGGTTTCTGAAGGCAAGAGGAATTTGAAGAAAAAGTAATTCCCACAAAGGACACCCTGTCTCCTTTCTCCAAAATAAAAATGAAATCAAGCCAAACCAAGCAACCAACCAAAAAGCAAACAAACAAACAAACAAGGATGACCCCAGCTTGGACTACTAGAAATAGTGGAGAGGGTGCCTGAACTGAACTGGCTTGCCCCAGTAATCAGACCAGTGAATACCCTAACTGTCATCACAGAGCTTTCCTCCAGTGACGGATGGAAGCAGATACAGAGATCCACAGCCAAACATCAGGGAGAGCTCCAGGAGTCCAGTCTGAGAGAGAGAGAGAGGAGGGATTCTATGAGCAAGTGCATCAGGATCATGGTGGGGAAACCTGCAGAGACGACCAAACTAAACTAGTGGGAACTCATGAAAGTTGGATCCGTGGATGCAGAGCCTGCATGGGACTGGACTAGGCCCTCTGCATGGTGAGACAATTGTGTAGCTTGATCTGCTTTGGGGGCCCCCTGGCAGTAGGATCAGGATCCATCCCTGGTGCATGAGGGGGCTTTTTGGAGCCACTACCTCTGATGGGACACCTTGTGCAGCCTTGAGGCAGGAAGAAGGGCTTGGACTTGCCTCTACTAGATGTGCTTCCCCATGGGAGGCCTTGCCTTTTTGTGTGGGGGTGGGGGGTAGCTGGGGAGTGGGAGGAGGGAAGAGGGGGATCTTTGATGTGTAAAATAAATAACATTTTTTCTTAATAAAAAAAAAACAAAGAAGAGGAGAAGAGATTTCATATTCTTACATGTGTGTTGAAAGCTTATGTCTAGGTTGTTATTTTATTAATGTGATAAAACACTGAAGACTGGGAAAACATTGAAGTTGGGGAAGATGAGAGTTTACCTAACTTCAGGTTACAGTCCTCCATGAAGGGAAGCTGAGGCAGGAAGCTGGAGGCGGGAGCTGAAGCAGAGGCCATGGAGGAGGGCTGCTTACTGGCTTGCTCCTCATGACTTGCCCAGTTTGCTTTCTTGTACAACCCAGGACCATCTGCCCAGGAGTGGTACTGCCTGCCATGGTCTGGGTCCTCCCATGTCAATCTTTAGTCAGGGAAACGCCCCCCAGAAACACCCACAAGCTAGTCTGATGAAAGGCAATTCCTCAGCTGAAGTTTCTTCTTCCCAGGTAACTCTAGTTTGTATCAAGTTTGCAAAAACTGACCAGAATACCTTAGCCCAAATCCTATCCTGAGAACCTAGGAGAGAGTGCACACAGTCTCCCAGCCAATCCAGAGGCAATTCTGCTCTTCTTTACAAACTGCCCTCTTAGGGTAAAGCTGTCCCTGCTTCCGGTAAGCCACCTATGGCCTATAGCCAAGGGAGTTTCCATGTGAACAACTTGTGCTGACCACTTCAAAGTCACTTTATAACATACTTTGACTTTCTAGATCCAATAGACCTTTTACTGGCCGATACCATGTCTTGCTCCAGGGACATAGCAGGAGAACTTGCTGGACCAGCCTGACCAGCCTTTCCTCCCTGGCTAACTTCTGTAACAGTTCAATAAACTCTTTCATTTAGTCTTAGGAGTTTGGGTTTAGCATTCCATTTCAAACAGTAGCCAATACTGTATTCTCTACAAAAATTCTGCTTGTAATTAGTTTTATTCCACTTGAAATGTTTTGTTCTATCCCTCAGAAATGCACTCAAATATTTTTTTTGTCCTTAATTGAGGCTATAAAGCATCTCATCACTCTTAAATCTTAAGATATTGTCTGAAAAGTTTACATCTCATTCTTGGAAACCATCTGCACAGCCGGTCAGTTTCCTTCCATTTTCTCTTACAAAGTTTCAGTCTTTAGTAACATGGGCAAACACTGGGCACATTTTGAAGTTCTTCAACCTCTTGTCTGAATTCTTGGCTCCCAGACCAGAGTGCCTTCTTACATTATTGCTGATGTGTGTTGCCCAGAGTTCTTCCAGGTTTATCATTACCCTTCTATACCCTTCTTTTCCTATGGAAGTAGGAAAACTACAAATGCATTTCCCAGAATTCCTTGCAAGCTGGCATCCAGGGCATACAAGACATGAAGGTTTGGGGAAAACAGAGCTCTTTGTTGTTGTTGTTGTTGTTTTGTTTTGTTTTTCTTCCCTTAACTTCCTTTATCTCTATTAGTAGCTGCAGCAGTAGAGACAGTAGCAGTGGTGATAACCGTCATATCAGCAATTAGGGCCTGAAGACGGAAGCAACTATATGCGGTAACTGTCAGAGCATCGGAGCTCTCTTCTATTCAAGGTAGTTTAGTGTAATAGCTTAGTAATGGCTAGGGTAATAGCTAGGATAACCCAGTCTTGCCTTGTTTTATCCCAGCTGCTGTTTCTATAACGTACTGCCTTAGATAAACACCTTCATTATCAAACACCTGTATCTGTTAGTATTTCCCTGACTGGGCGTGACAGCACACTGTAATGAGTGAACAAGTGTGTACAACATCCGCTGATTCAGTGTGCCCTGAAAGTTGTCATATTCTGGAAAAAACATCCAAGGAAGACTCAGTGGGCAATCTCCGCTCTGCACACAACAGTTCTTTATCTCCCAGGAGAGAATGGGCAAACCCTCAGGTCCTGTGTGAGGCTTCATGTTCTCCGCCGACGTTGACTGATCTCGTCTCTACCATCCATGCTCCTGTCCAGAAGGAATGTATTCAAATTATTGACAAGAGTTGCAAACCTTTAAGTCTGTGGAACGCTTTCATCTTTAAGGTATGCGATTCAATGCTCTTATCTCCTGAAGCCTTTTCTTCCCTTCAGCCAAAGAATTTTCAACCCATGCTTTCTTTTGAGATCTCTGCTTTTGTTTTCTCTCAAATTCTTTCTCTTTGCAGATAAATTGTATTCAGGGTGCCTTTTTAATTCATTCCTTCATATGTGACAGTTTTTAATTGATTTTTTAGTAGGTATATAAAATAAGTTGATGATATTTAATACATGTGGATTATTGTAATTCATTCATTTGCCTCCCTTGCCATCTCTTGTCACCTTTCACCTCTCACCAGTGCTGTCTCTCCCTGCAAATGTCCCCCTTTTTATTTTCATGTCTTTCATATATATATACACACACATATATATACATATATAATATGTATATAGCCAAGCTTCACATGTGAGAGAAAGCATGTCTTTTTTATTCTTTCCAACTGTCCTCTCCTTCTCCCCACTCTAATTCTTTATCAAATATATGTATGTATATACACATATATGTACACACATATATTTGCTATATAATGAAAAAAAACATGATGTTTATATTTCTGAGTCTAAGTTTGCTTAACCTAATCTCTAGTTTCACCCATTTTCCTGCAAAATGAAATGGTTTCAGTCTTCTTTATTGCAGAAAATAATCCATTGAATATATGCACATTTTAAAAATTCATTCGTCTGTTCATCTATATGTATGTTGGTTCTGTACCTTGGCTATGTCAATAATGCTGGAGGGAGCTGGAAGACAGAATGGGAGTCAGTCAGAAAATGATATATGAAAAATACATTAAAAATAGGATACTTGGTGAGTATCCTAAATATTTATCCTTATAATCTCAGATATGTGGAGTTCTCACGACTCATCGGAAAAGCTGTTTGCAGTAAGTAGAGACGACTGCAGAAATCTACAGTTGGTCAAAATGCAAAAAACAGCTGGCCACGGGGTGCCCAGCAGCCGCTGGTGTAGGTATAGCACAGCATGTACTGCCGAGGCTCGGGTGATGTCGCAGATCGGAGCCCAGGAAGATTGTAAGGGCCAGAGGACCAGCAAGCCTGTTCCAAGACTGTGCCTTCTAGAAACGATGGGGCAACTCCATGTCCGAAAGCTTAAACAAAACCTTAACACTGGCCTCAGCAGCTGACATGCCAGTGTGGCTGGGTAAAATCTCGTGGGCCCCAACCCTAGACAAGAAGCTAAAATCTTATAGGGGAATGTCTCCATTTCCCCTTAATTTATAGGACTTTACTGGATATCTGAATCTTGGTTGGCAGTTATTCCCTCTCAGGGCTCAGAGTCTAGCATCCCACACTTTTCTGAAGTCCTAGCTGGCTTGGGAGTTTCAGTTGTGATCCCATTCCTTCTTGGGTTTCATCTTTTGGAGGTGAATTGGCATTTTCCCCTCACAGGTTTAACGCTGTTTATTTGCTTCGCAGTTTTGATGTCTTGACCATAACAGAGGTTCTTCTCTGGTCATGGCTACTTGAGGCTATAAATGCCCCTTATGTTTAAATGTCCATTTTTATCCCTAGATTGAGGGGTGTTTTTTTTTTTTTGCTATAGTTTTATTAAATGTATTTCCTATGCTTTTAGTTTTCACCTCAGCTTCTTCATCTACTCTGTGAATTCTTAGGCTTGTTCTCTAGGTTGTATTTCAGAATTATGAAAGTAAATTATGTGGTAATTAAAATAAAGCACTAGTGTCTAAGTACTTCTAGAAATTAAAAAGACAAGAATAAATAAATATAATACTTCTTCCCCCGCCCCATTTCTGGCATTCTTCCTTCTACTTGATGATGGTTTCCACTGTGATTTTTAATTTGGGTCCTTGAAGTTTGCATTTCCAATATTTCTTTTTAAATATATACTATTTTAATTAACTCTGAGAATTTCATCCATGCATGCAATCTATTTTGATCATATTTTCTCTGCTCTTTCTAACTCCTCCCAGATGTGTCCTTTAACCCCGTCTCCTCCCAATTCCATGTCCTGTTTTATCATAGCCCCCAAGTCTTCATGCTACCCATGTCTACATGCTCCTACATGCAAGGGCATCTACTGGAGCATAACTGATTTACCAAGGGCCACACACGAAGGAAAATGGACTCTGCCTGCCCCAGACACCATCCATTGTCAATAGCGCCTCAGCTAGGAGTGGGGCTCCTGAGCCCCTCTCCCCTCCGTGCTGGGATGTTGACGGGTTTTATCTCATGCAGCTATTTTGTAGGCAAACAGCCACTGTGAGTCCATGGATGCATTGTCCTGGCATGTCTAGAAGACACTGTTTTGCCCTTGTCCTCTCTGGCCTCCTGTTCCATGATGGTCCCGAGCTTTAAGGAACAGAGGATATAGATGCCCCATTTATGTCTGAGCATGCCATGGGCACTTATTCTCTACACTTTGGTAAGTTGCAAGTTTCTGCACTAATGGCCTTCCACTGCATGACAAAGCTTCCCTGATGGATTCTGAGGACAGCCCTAGTCTGTGGGTACAGAGATACACATTTAGAAGGAGCTTGATATTGTGTTCATTTAGCACAATGATAGGATTAGACTCTCACTTCTGGGGCCTGTGAGTTTGCCAGCCATGATGTCTTGGCCAGATTTACAGTACCAGATATGGGTTTCCTCCTGTGGCGTGGCCTTAAAATCCAATTAGAAAACAGTTGGCTACTCCCCTAACATTCATGCTGCTATGGCACCAATGGGCATATCTTGCCACGTCAGTCATTATTGTAACTCATAGGGTTCACAGCTAGGTACGACTGTTGCTCCTGGTCAGTACCAACTTGATTTATCCCCCATGTCCTCTGACTAAAGTATGTGATGTCTTTACAACAAGGTCTTATCATGCAGCTCTTGTGAGCAACCAACAGCAATGACAGTTCCCTGTACTGTTTTAGGGGTCTTAGGACACCTGCACCCAATAACTTGAGGGAACGTATCTCACACCTGACACTGGACTTTTACACACTATTTCCTATGTAAGGTAGCTCCAATATGTGTATGTGCATAGTGTGTGTGTGTGTGTGTGTGTGTGTGTGTGTGTGTGTGTGTGTATGCGTATATGGCCTATATGGCTTTTTAAATCACCCTCGGTGTTAGTAATTTTCCTCCAACACCTTCCTCTGCCCTATCCTCCCATCCCTCTCCCCACTTAAATTTATCCCCCCCATCATTATTCCCTCTTCCCCTTCATACCACTGTCTTCCGTTTCCCCCCTCTCCACCAATGGTCTCTTTCTAGTTCCCTAGCTTCTAGTGGTACTCGAAATAAAAAAAAAAAAAAAAAAAAAAAAAACCCAAAGATTCAAAGTTAGGGTCCACATATGAGTTAGAACACACAGTACTTTTCTTTCTGGGTCTGGGTGACCTTATTCAGTAGAATGTTTTCCAGTTCTATCCCTCCACTTTCTTAATTTCATTTTCTTTATAGCTGAATAAAATCCCATCATGTATAGGTGCTGTGTTGATGTGAATGAGAAATGGCCCCCATAGCCTCACGATTTGAACACTTGACCCCCGGTTGGTGGTGCTGTTTGGGAAGATTATGGGGCTTTTAGGAAGTGGAGCCTTGCTGGGGGAAATCTGTCACCAGGAGACAGCTTTGGGAGTTTATAGTCTTGCTCCTCTTCGTGTTCCTTCTGACGCCTGTGGGAGAAATGTGATTAGCCAGGCGTTTGCTCCCGCTGTCCCGGCCTTGACGGACTCCATCCTACTGGAATCCTTTCTTCCTTACGCTGCTTTGGTCAGAGTGCTCTGTCTCAGCAGCGGAGACATAACGAATGCTGCCTCCACATTTTCTTCAACTGGTAGACATCGAGGCTGTTTCTGTGTCTTTGTTCTTGTGACTAGAACAGTGATGAACAGGGATGAGCGCGTAGCTCTGCAGTAGCAAGTAGGGTTCTTCAGCCTAGGTCCAGGAGTGCTGTAGCTGGGTCGCACGGTAGATCTCTGTCTAGATGTTTAGAAAGCACCACGCTGATTTCTACAGCGGCTGTCCCTCTGCTGGAGCCCACCAACAATGCACGCGGCTCCCTCTCCTTACGGTCTCAAAAGCGTTTGTCACTTGTTTTCTTAGTCTTAGCCAGTCTAATTTGGGGGAGATGTGTTTCCAACTTTTCTATTTGCTTTTTGGCTCAATTTCCCTTCCCTTCCCTTGCTCACAATATCAAGTTTCTCATCCATGGTACCGATTCCCATCTATGTTTCTCCTCTCTTCTCAGGTCCTGAATTGAGTTTTTGCTTCAATAGTCTGATTGTTTGTATCTGCTTTGCAGTCACTGATTTTTTTTTAAATAAATTCTGAATCTGTTACCCAGTGTTTCATCCATTACCCAGTGTCTTTGCATTTTTTAATTATGATCTTTTAGAAGAATAATTTTTGCCTTGGTTTTTCATGGTTTTTGCTTTTTTCTGTGTTATGATTTATGCATCTATTGGGATGGATATATTTTCTGGTTTTGTGAGTCTCTTTAGTGAGCAGTCTTCACTAGAGGGCCCCAAATCTTGAACCACTCAACATGAAGGTAATAAGTTGTCATAAAAGCAATAACAACACCAGACAAAAATCAGACATCGAAATATACTTAAAAGCAACTGTTAAGCCACCAATAGAAAAGCAAATGGCAGAACTAATGAAAGCTTTATTCTGTTGACCTGGTGCTGAGCCCAGCATGGTTGAAGGTCAGCTGCTTTAATCATTTCTTTGTGTACGAGGAGCTGCTTCTGACCACGAGCAGCTTTGGCCCCTGCAGGCCAGGCAGGTTCCCATTCAGGGGATTCTTCAGCTTGTACATCTTTGGATTGCTAATGTCTAAGGCAAAAGGGTGTCTCCTGAGGATATTGGGGTGTGGGAAAGGCGATGAAGCACCAATTGAATTGTTGAAGGACCCAATCTTGCTCAGTATTAAACACGCTACAGTATAGAATATGCAGTAATGTCCACGGGACCTGAGAACTGCATGGCAAAGAGGAAGCTATGCAGTTCCAGAGCCTTGCTGACTTCTGGCTCAAGGCTATCATTCTCCATGGAGTTACCTGTTTCCAGTCAAAGAAAGCAGGGCCACCAGGCTTCACAGTCGGAGCCTCCTGCAGCTTTCTAAGCATGTCCCTATCAAGTTCTCAGAGGAGCCATCACTGCTACGTGCAGACCCCTAAGTGTTTTCAGACCTTAGTAGTCCGGTCTTAAGCAATATGCCCCCTGCCCTGATGGTTTGGGAATAGCCCCTGAGTGTAGAGAGTGCCACATGGACTTCTGACTGTGGCGCACCACAAGTCTGTCATGCCAAATTCCCAGATGGATTTAGGACTTGTGAGAACTCTAAACTTGTTCTGTGTGTAGGACTGACTCTCTTCATACACATATGAAGAAACACATACATGAGTGAGTGAGTGAGTGAGTGTGTGTGTGTGTGTGTGTGTGTGTGTGTGTGTAGATTGGTAGAAAACTGCTGAGAGTTGGTTCTCTCCAGTGTGGATGTGAGTATCAAACTCAGGTTGTCAGGCTTGGCAGCGAACATCTTTACTCAGCGAGCCATTGCACCAGTCCTGTGCTGGCCTGGCTTACACTGTGGAAGAGTTTTTGGCTCCCTTTCTTCCGCTGGGAGCCTGCTGGACTGGCTCCTCGCTTTTTGCTGCTTAGCCTTTGTATTTCTCCAGGCTGTTCTCTGTCTCTGAATTCCTTTGTGTTTTCTCACACCCTTCTATGTTTTCCCTCTTTGCCTAACATCCCTCCCCCTTCCATCTGACTTTTCTCAATCCCAGAATCTCGTGGAAACTGCTTCTAATCTTCCATGTTGGCACACCCCTCACATTGCCCCGCAAAAAGGATTCTTGAGAAATAGTAACGCCATCACAGAAAAAGGCAATATCTTCTGCCATGCATGTAGCTTCTAACCGACATGAGTGCAGAGAATACCTTACTCCCTCCCCGCCCAAGAAATAGGAAGAAGGACATTGTGTTGAATTATGATGTGATCCCATAGGTTATCACAGTCAAATTCTGTAAGGAACCATTTCTTCACCATTCTGAGCAAGGGGAAGTGGATATTTCTGACTCCAAATTCGGGGAGTATGCATGAGTGGCTTGTTGCACTAATAGATTTCTTTACCTTTAACCCTGAGCACCTATCTCCATGAACTTTTCTGCTATTCCTGTATATAATGCAGATATAAAAGTTTAGAAGTTGACCCTTCATTAGATATGAAATTTAGGACAACAACAGCAACAAAGAACCTCAGCTGTGCTCTTGAATGTCACCCACAAACTTGGCATGAAGCCAAGATTCCCCAGTTCTTTGTTTCATCTCCTGGTGTTGCTTGGATATTAGTTTATCAACACACGGAATTCCTGCTACTGCTGTGTGACTAGAAAACATTGCAAGAAAGCTACCTGGAGTATGCATGTTAGCATTTAAAACAGGGACCCACAGTATAAGGTAAGTTCTTTTTAAGCAAATTTGTCTTTTGGTTTCGGATTTCATTTAACGTGTAGGTTGGTTTTTTCCACCCATTCTCCAGGCATTTTAAGCAAACTTTATCCTGTGTAGACCACTTGAATGGGTAAGATGGATTTCTTCAGCAATAGCCCAAGAAAAAGCCTACGTGAGCTGTTGCCGCAAGAAACATCATCAGTCATTTTCTCGCACTGTTTGAAGACAGAAGGAATCATTCTAACTTTGAAGAATATTTATTCTTTGCTCTGCAGACCTGGAAAATGGGAGGAGGGATTTTGAAATAATTTGAGTGCAGGAAAGAACGTGGGTTTCAATCAGAGAGAACATGCAAAGAGTATGTCTTGATTGCTACAGATTCCTGGGTGCCCACTAAAGAAAAGTGATATTAAATAAAATATTCATAGTTTTATTTATGAGCTTATATCATGGAAACAGAACACAAAGGGATGCTGACTGATGTTTCTATAATAAATTTCAGCTATAGAAGATCCCCATGGCTAGACCTCATATCTGAGCCAATCATAATTTCTCACATGTATTGGGATTTTCGTTGCGGTTTTAAGACAAGGTCTCCCTATGTAGTCCTGGAGCTCTCTGTAGAGACCAGCCTGGCCTGGAACTCACAGAGACCTGTCTGCCTCTGGCCACCAAGTGCTGGGATTAAAGGTGTGCCCCACCATGCCTAGCTATTGAAATATTTTGAAGAATGTGTGTGTGCATGCATGAGCATTCACTGGGGGCAGGTAGAAAGAGATGATGCAGACACCAACTGAGAGCACTGGACTCACGACTCCAGTGAATTCAACAAACTATGATGCAGGCAGTATGGCTACCACCAGGAAGATGGCTGGAGGGGGCTAGCAAGGGAAGAAACTCACGTCTGAGTGGCCATTATTCCAGGTCCTCTCCTCTAGTTACCCAGTGATAAAGGTATTGATAGCAGCCTGCTGTATTCCGAGGGCCTGTGGCTACACTTGGTTTGTTGTGTCCTTTTTTTTCTGTCATCTGTAGTTTGTACTGGTAAGGGCAGAGGAGTGAGCAGAGAGGAAGATGCTCAGGATTTCTATTTGCCTCTGCAACCCTAACCAACACACTCTTTCTTCTCAGACTGTTAGTTTTCCCTTATTGGATAGACCTTAGATTCTAAACCCTAATCCACTGAGAAAGGACATGTTGTCCCTACACAAAAGTCCTTCATTCTGACCTTTGTCAGGCAGGGGAGAGAAACGCGATGGAGTCACAGTTTATTTTGTAGCACTGTGGTGTAAAACTGTAGATCTAAAGGTGCCAGAAACGGATATACTTTGTGTCTGCCAGCAGTTGTATTTTAGGGAACGTTTAATGACCTAGGGAGTTTCATAACATAGCTGTATTGTGATCACCTTTTCCTAAAATTATTTCTTATTTACTAACTAAATAAATGGAAACTAATCAAATGCCAACAGTATTTAAGGATGGATAATCTTATTTTCTTCTCCAATTTGAATTCTGGGCCTCCGCGCCGCCGCGCCCCCCCAAACTGGCAAAGACATAGACATTTCTTTTAGCGCCAGATAAGCTTACAGCACTATTTAAAATAGTAAAGAAGTAACTGCTACAGACTGGAATGTCTCTAGAAGATACCCACTCTGGACACAGGGAAGCAGGAAGACAAAGACTCTGGATGATTCCTTCCATCACAATGAGGGAGGATTGGAAAAGACAGAATGCTAGTAGACTGCAAACATCTCCTTACTTGGAAAATAGGAGAATATAGTCTTCTTCGTGGGGAAAAATATTTACTTATTTGCTTACTAACTGTCTTAGGTCCATCCCAAAGCTGGTCAAACAGAATGAAAACTGATTCTGTGTCTGTTATTCCTTGGAGGTACAAGACAAAGAAAAATGAGGAGAAACTTGAAAAAGCAGTACCAGCCCCAGAATGTTCCACAAATACCTCGCATTCAAGTGCCTGCCTCTGCTGTTGACAATTCATTACTGAAGGTGCCACATCTTGTTGGAAGAGGGAGGCCTGTTCTTTCTTTGGAGGGTTGAGGACTTTTTTTCGACTGTCTGTGTGGGAAGTGGGTATTGTTTGACCCCGAGGTAAGTGCCTGCTGAAGGAGTGAATGAAGGTGGACCTGGACAGCCTAACCCTAAACACCCACAATGGCTGGAGTCTGAGAAGCGGTCTTCTCCTTTCTTGGCTGTCCCACCACCATGGGAACTCACTTAATTGGCAACATCAACATCGTGGCTTCCTGCTTGAGATGTCTTTCCCACCAAGCTAATTATAGCCATTCACACAGGAACTCTCTGTAGCGATTTCATTTTTCTTCCATCTCTTCCAAGAAAGATAGGAGGCAATGTAAGAATATGAGAAACGGAACCTGCTACTGACTTCTCATTTAGGATGTTTAAAGTTTTACACAGGGAAGGAAGTAGGCATAGTTTTTCTTGATAAAATAAAAATTGTAACTTTCAAGATTTTTTTTAATCTGATGTAAGGAAAATTCCCATTGTACTGGGGAGCTTTGCTGTTGAAGTGGGCCAGCAATTTTCCTATTATCTTGTCTGCAATCATGTGAAAGGCTTAATTAGTTACTCAGGAATGAAATCCATTCTCTTCTTCAAATGTATTATCCCCAAGCATACATACTATAGAAACTGGGAGTGAATTGATGTCTTGCATTTTGAGGCTCTTGGCCTTGCTACTTTTACTTTTAATATCAAATTAAAAGACTCTAGACTTAAAATCAAATTGTCTCACAGATTTCAGATTTTAGTCCCACACAAAATGTCTAACCAGTAAGTCGCCTTAGCCTATGTGTATATGTAAAAGTGTAAGAGCAGTTTCCCCACATGGTTTCCAGTTGGCTTTGAAACTTGTCTCCTGGGTATTTTGTATCCAGGACAAACTTATTTTAACTTGGCTTTTCTAGAAGGTTCATGCCATTATCACAGTTTCCCCACTTATTTTTGAGACAGGGTTTCATGTAGCCCAGGCTGGCCTTCAACTTACTATGTGGTTAAGGAGGACTTCAAACTTCTGATCTTTCTACCATCCCCCCCCCTCTGTCTTTGAAACAGGATCTCACTATGTAGCCCTGCTGGCATAGAACTCACTGGTAGATCAGGCTGGCCTTGAACTTGAAGTGTTCCTGTGTCCCCTGCCTCCTAAGGGCTGGCATATACCACCATGCCTGGTTCCTCTGTTCCCATGGCCCCTTTTTACTGCCAATATTAATCTCCTAGCACATTGTCCACTTGGTTGTCTGTCCCAGTTCCTTACTGGGAACTTCCATTGAACATCTCAGCTCTCTGGAAGCCTCCATCCATCAGGCCCTATATAGATTCCCACAACCTATTTTTCTCAATAAAGATCACTAGAATCCTCACATCCAGAAGCATTTATATCTCCTTCAGTATACAGTTATGACTTAGAGTACCTAGAACCTTCTCCTTCCCTGTCATCCACACCTTTTCCTTCATCGTCATCCAGACACGGAGAAGATTGTTTACCCAAAAGGTGAAGGGACATTTCCTGATTATTCATGCCCCAGGCTCCTTAAAAATACGTGTCATCCTAAGAGAAGTGTCTTATTCCTGTGGACACTAGTTTTGAATGTGTTACCCTTTTTAATTACATAGGGGTTTAGCAAAGTCACCTCTTTGTTCTAACAGGACCTAAATCAAGGGCAGAGACGCTACTTCTACAGCATCATGAGGATTTATGACTCCAGGCCCCAGTGGAGGGCCTGCAGACCCGCTACATTCACAGCCTTGGGTACCAGCAGCAGCTGGGTGAGTTTAACTACCTTACCAGAACCAGGCATAACAGCAGGGGACTTTTCATTACAGCCAGAAGTCACATCTCCAGATAAATAATCCAAGAAGAATGGCCTCTGCCAACCTATTTTATCAACATGGTTGGCTAGCCAAGTTTAAAAATGATTATCCCTGACAATAGACAGTGAAGTTTTATAGGTGAATTAAGAGGGTTTAAAGAAATTAGAGTATGGATTCTTATAAAATGTTAACAACTCTCTGAGATTTATAGGAACTTGATCTAGTAGATCAATACACTGGACTTGGAAAGCCAACATAAGCTGAAACAATGGCTCCCCTCCTTCCTGTTTGTGTAAGATCAAAGACAGTTTACTCCCAATAATAACAGCTATGTGTTTCAGCATTTGGCATAGCCCCTACATCCTGCCAAGGGCGTTATGTTCAATATAGTTACAGAACCAGGATCCCACACAGATTCTGTAATTTGATGAAGACCATTCAGTCAGCCATCGTCAATGAGGGCTTCGGGCAAGCGGTGACTTCTCCAAAGACCATGGCTTCCATCTGCTCATACTTTGCTTTCTCTCTTTCTACCAAATCCACTCAGATTTTACAAAGCTCAGATGAAACCATGGTTTCAAAAGACATGAACACATCATGAGCATCAACCCCACTGGAAGGCTTCATGGCTGTCAATTCCTTTATCCTACAGGAACACCTCTAATTGCTTGCCCCCTCCATGCACAGTCCTCCCAACTCAGGTAGAAAATTAAAACCCAGATGAGTTAAATAACTTTACCACAGTCATAAAACTAGTAAAGGAGGACCTGGAGTTTGGTGATTACTGAAGAGTGTCTGAAATATGGTGGAAGCACCATCTGGTGGTTTTGTTTTCGGAGCCAAATGCCAAAGAAGCCAATAAACTTAAACACAGAGGCATTTAGTAATGTTCATAAAATCTAATTATCATCTTACTAAAATGCAGATTCCCATGCCTTGCTTTCCGGGCTTCCATTTCAGAAGGTCTTTGAAGAGAGTAGAGTTTTGAATTATAATGGGATTTTTTTTAAAGCACACTTATTCAGAGCATCTAGTAGGTACAGTGAAGTCTGTATTTTGAGAAACATTGAACGAAATCATTTTTATCTTTTTAACCAGAGAATATCTTTCTCTGAATTGAAGAAAGTTTTGATAACTAAGGTAAGTCACATGAGAAGGCTACTCATCACTCAAGTTTCTTTCCTAATGTCTCGACATGCTAGTTGGTGACTATAGTAACTTGTGTTACTTAGCTCTTCTCATTCATGTGACAGAATATCTTACAGAAACCACTCTGGTTAGGAAGGACTTATTTTGGCTCATGGTTTCTAGGGGTGTCAGTCCATCATGACATGGAAGGGGTAATACAGGACTGCTTTTCACATCCTGACAGCCAGCAAGAAGGAAACAGAGAGTATGGGTACTCACCCACATTCAGGAAGGGGCTCCCCCAGTTAATCTTCTCTAGAAATAACCTTCACAGACACACAAGGTGTGCCTCAACAATCTTTAGGTCAATCAGGTTGACAGTGAAGATTAACCATCGTGCCCACTGAAGGAAAAATGCAAAATAAACACTTCCTGTCCTCAAGGACAGTATAAACAGGGAATGCTAATCATGGAAGTAGAACTTTTGTTTGCCTCTGTGAATATTTTTGTTCCATAAAATTATTGAGTTGAAGAGATGGCTCAGTGGCTAAGAGTACTTGCTGTTCTTGCAAAGGACCTGGGTTCATTTCCCATCACCCAATTGGCTGACAACCACCTGCAAGTCCAGCTCTAGGAGGTCTGTCACCCTCTTATGGCCTCTGGGGACAGCAGGCCCACATGTGGAGTACTCATACACATAAAACAAAAACTAAATAAACCTTTCAAAGAAAAATACTGACCTTGAAATTCCTCTCATTTCTTTGTTCAGGCTATATCACTCAGCAGGAGGCCTTGTCTTATGCTGCCCTGCTTAGACATTCAACCATGCAAGCCTCAACCAAGGTGGATCCTCAAAGGACCATTCCCCGAAACTCTTCAGCCACGCAAAGAAAATGCCGTCCAGCAAAACCAGAGTCTAGAGTTAGACCCAGGGCCCCCAGCACAGCACACTGAGCATCAAGACCCGAGGCTATGCATAATCTCTAAAATAGATAGCTTATCTGTGTATTCCTGGCAAGTGGGGGCTTGGTATATGTCTGTTGTATGATAATGAATAAAATAATACTAATATAAACTCCAGACCTACACATAATCCCATCTTCATATAAATGTCGCCAACAAGAAGAAGTTGGAAGATTTGCAAGCTATAGAGCAGATAATAAGCAAGGTTTATCACATATAATCTGTAAAATAAAGGGGCTTTCAATGTTTTCAAAACATTAAAAGCTGCTTCTGAGTTCCAGTGTCCCCGTGAAGTCTCAGGGGAGTAGAAGGGGACCAGTGACTGGACCCCTCTCCCTGGGTGACAGCTGCTGGCAAGCTGCCCATTGCACACCTGAAAATATACAAAGCCACACAGTCAGTACTGATTACGGAGGTTTCTGGAGTCACAGTGTTAGTGACGAGTGCCACATGCCTCTTCCTACCTTTATCCCCATCAGGCAATGAGATTCACTGTGGCCCTGCAATTTCTGGTTCTCTTGACTCAATCACATTTCTGTCATTTTTGAAATCTGTGTTCTTCAGTTTGCTACTGCCAGGCTGATTCTAGACATCTGTGATTGACCTTGACATGGCTAAGCTAATTCATGCACACACCTGCCCCTGGCAGTAACAAACGCTCTCAGCAGAACAGAAAACAGCCCCAAAGAATTGATCTCAAGTCTTGTCTTTGAAGATCTTAAGAACTCGTACAAGACCATGCAAATGAGCAGATAATGAGAAACGGCCAGTCTGGTTTCTCTGCAAATGGCACAGTGTCATATTAGATATGTTTAATAATGACTTTCTTCACCAGATTTTCTCTTGTGTGTGCCAAAAATTAGTGATCCCATACAGTCAAATTAAAAACTGTCACTTCCTTATCTTTATTTTTTAATGCCATTCATGTCAGCCAATGAAGAAATTGTTGAGATAGACCTTATTTCACAAGAGAGATTGAACATTAATTTGAAAAGAAGTTGTTACAATGCTAACACACACCCTTTCCAGCCAAAACCCAAAATAACAACAACAAAACAAAATTTCCTCATTGATAATTGCCTTTCTCTGCAGCCATTAACATAAAAGATATGAAATCAGTCGAAGGCTTCTAAAGAGCCTCAACTGTCGGGTCTCCGATTCCACCTGACGTTTCTTTGGATGGTGTGAGGGGCATGGTTGTCCCACCTGTCTGTCAGGCAGTCTTGGGAAAGCAGGAACAACCTCTGACCAGATGGAGACGATGCTGCTATGGCTCGTACTGTCCATCGTCAGTGTGGAGAGACTAAGGGGCCATTTGCCTAATCATGAAGCAGCTTCTTGAGCATCCTGACACTGATTCAAGTACTCTGTGTAGATCACACTGTTATATTAGGGGTTGTTAGGTAGCTTTTAAAAACCCCATAGAACTGGGGTGAGCTGTGACGTAACCCTCCTAAGAGGTAGAGGATGATGGCTGCCCTAACAGTCCACATTAACCTTCCCTTGTTTCCACTCCCAGCCTTTTATCTCTGTGAACTGCTGGCTTGCACTTTATCGTGGGCTTTTTGCGCCTTGGTTGGCCTAGGTACCTGCTGAGTCAGCGTTAGCTGGTGGTATAGAATAACAGGAATAACAAGCATGGAGGATGCTGTAACCCTGTATCAAAAACTCTCGGGAGCGTTTGTCCCAACAGAGGCTTTTACAATCCTATGGGCAGGTGAATGTCACCGGCCCGTAAGAAGGACAAATTAATAGATGTAAACTGGTGCAGGATCCCTTCTTGCTGATTCCCCCTTCTGAGAAGATAATGTTTCCTGTAAAGCTAGAGCCTCACATTTCAGACTTGTAAAGATGTGGTAGCTTGGGGAGCTTAAAAAAAAAAAAGATGCTCACCGAAAAGGACACTGAGAAAGATAATCAAGGAGGTAGAAAGGGCACACAAAGGTTTTAGGTAACCCTAGTGCTTTGACCAATTGGAGACTGAGCTGCTCTGGCTCACAATGATCACCATCAACACAGGGATTTCAAGGAACCATTTTATCTAAAATTGCTGACACCTGAAAGAGACCCTGACCGTGGAAAGCTGTCCACAATGCTTGTTGAACAATACTGATGTTTTCAAAGTCTGCTATCAGACTGGCCTCCCTCTGGGTTTGGGATGTACTTCAAGGGTGCCAGGAAGCTACACACCTGGGGAGGCCTGGCAGTGGTTATCGGGGAGAAGTGATCAGAACAGTTCCTCCAAGGTGCAGGCAATAGCGGGCAGCAAAGCATTTTCAAAAGGTAATAAAGGTAATACAGCCAGGCAAAGTTGGTCTCCATTTTATAATTGCCGCAAGACAGTCAGGGACAGAATGTGCTCCCCGCTCCTTCCTTGCTATAAATCCTAAACAACTGCTAAGGGAACACGAGTTCTGGGTTTTAATTATCCTTCTTGTCTCTGTTGGGAAGAGTCTGAAAAACTTCTTGTGTTATGGTTCAGACATTTGATTGTACTGAATGGGACCTGTGTTGGGAGTTTCGTCCTCAGTGTGCTGATGTGTGGAGATGGGACAGAGCTGTTGTGATGTGGAGCCCCACAGGTTTATGGGGAGTTATGGGAGGCATCACTCTCAGGGGACTTGATGGGGCTCTTATGAGACCCCAGGTCGTCCCCAGGAAAAGCCCAGCAGACGTAAGACAGCAGTTCTGATGCTTCCTTGTCCCTCTTGGTGAGCAGCCATTCTGTAAATATCCAAGTGTTCTTAGACAACTGTATATTCTCTCATGGACGACTGTGGAAATAGAACATTATGTCCAATAAACCATACTCTGTAATTTTTTGAATATGCTCAAATGTGCTTCCCTGTTTGACGTGTTCTCTCTCCTCTCCTCTCCTCTCCTCTCCTCTCCTCTTCTCTCCTCTCCTCTCCTCTCCTCTCCTCTCCTCTCCTCTCCTCTCCTCTCCTCTCTCTTCTCTCTCTCTCTCTCTCTCTCTCTCTCTCTCTCTCTCTCTCTCCCCCCCCCTCATGATACCGGCTACTATGAGATGGTGTAGGGAGGGGGCCCTAGAGCCAGAAGGAACATCCATACTGTACAGAATTGCAGTCTCTAAAACTGTGATATTTCCTTACAGCAAAGAAGAAAGCAGGCTACTCCAGCCTGCTACCTGGCTGGCTCACAGTATGCACACTATCAACTGATGTGTCTCTAACCACTGTATGGCATATCCTTCTTTTAAAAATCTTTTCTTTTTCTTTATTCATTGTGTCTTTAACATGATGTCTCCACATCGTATCTCCCAATCTCCCCCAGCTCCCCCTAACCCCCCAAAAAAATTTAAGAGAAGAAAGGGGCGGGGAGGAAGAAAGGGAGAATCTCGTCATGGAAGCTGCAGTGTGGCACAGTGAGTCACACAGTAAACCCCTTTATCCATAGATTTTTTTTACATGCAGGTGTTCATCCTAAAGAATCACTGGTCTGGTTCTAGGCCCTGGTCTCTGCTACACAATCGACCCTGGAACCTCACTGGGACTCTTCCTGAACATCCTATTGCTACCCTGAGTCATGGAGATCTTAAAGCCCTGTGATTGCAGGGCCAACTCCTCCCCCTCCCCCGCCATGCTCTGGCAGATCACAGATGGGGTTGTTGCTGGGATACGCCAACAACGCATAATCCTGGTTCTGGGCCTGGGTAGTTGCAGCCTTGGTCAGCCCGCCAGCCCTCCCCCGTCTTCACCACCAGGGGGAGCTCTCCTGCATTGTCGAGGTATTTACATTTCTGTAAATTCCCCTCATGGCTCTCTCTAGTCAGTTTCCTCTACCAAACTGTGACCGATGGACATCACAGCCTTGACCACTGTAGTCTGGCCTTTCTAGAGTTTTACAGAAATGGGATTTTTGTTTGGCTTCTCTTGCTTAGTGTAATGCTTCTGTTAGGATTCATCATATTACATAGATCAGTACTTTATTCCTTTTCATTGCAGAGTAATGATTGTTGCATAGATGTGCCACAATTCCAGCATTCACTCACCCATTAATGAATATGTGTGTTGTTTCTAGTTCTGAACTCTTTGAACATAGCACTAGATAGAGATAGTGAATGTAAGTCTTACTTGAACGTTAGTTTGCCTTGGAAAGATACCTAGAAGTACACTTGGTTCATATGTTATATCTGCATGGCATTGCCGTATATGTGAAACTACCATGGTGCTTTCCAAAGTGGCTGTGCCATTCTCAATCCCAGAAATGTTACACAGTTTAATGTTTGTATTCTAATGACTATTGCTGCCCAGCAGCCTGGGTTTGGGAACAACACTGCCACCATGAGTGTTGGCCACTTTCTCAGTGGCAAGTTTTAGAGGAGACAGTCATGTGTGTCCTGGGGGTGGTGCTGCTGAGATTCTTGGAGACTTAACGGAAGAAACAGCAAGGCTGAACATGAGCAGTTTGCCCTGAAAGGCGACCCTTCAGTGCCAGCAGAGGAATGCACACAGAAGCAGCCTCTTTGGGGAGGACCGTCCCTGGATGGAAGCATGGTGCAGGGTCAGCATGGGCTCATTAATTCCTCACCTTTCTTGTTTACATCCTCCTTCAGGCCCCTCATCCCCCAAATCGGTAGTTACTTATCATTACATACCGAATTGTTGCAAAGGTCAGTGACTTCAAACTGCATTATTTATCGTATCACATTTTGGTTGTGGGGCATAGAATTGGGCATGGCTTAGCTGGCTAACTGAGGTGTTAGTTAGCCACAATCCACAAGGCTGCAGCCGAGGTGTGTGATGAAGCTGTGATGTCTACGCATTCATCCAGGGAAGGCCCCACTGCCAAGTTCACTCAGGTGGTTGTGGCAGAATTTTGTGCATTGGGAGCTAGTGCATTCAGAACCTGGGTTCTTACCAGCTAGAGACAGTCTTCTCTTTCCAGTCACAGATATCTCAATAAGGTAACTCAAAATGGTGACTGACCGCCTCAGGGTTAGAATGTGTGTGAGGTGGGTGTCAGAGCCATTTATAACCTAGTCCGTAACGTCTGGTGTTGATGTTGTATGCATTAGAATTAAGTCACCAGGTCCAAATTCCACACTTGGGTAGGGTATTGCCCAAGAGTATGGCTGCTAGAAGGTAGGGTTCACTGGGTGTCATTTTATGGGAGATGAGGAATGGCTGGCATGCTAAGGTGCAGAAGGAAAGGAAAGACTTGTTCTTACACAGCCCAGAAAGGGACTCCAACTTGACTCCCGGTCCACATCACTGTCGTCCCACTGCTGACCACATAAACCCAGTGCACTCTTGGGCTAACTGCTGAGTCTAGTCAGAGGGTTAGCTGTCTTTGAAGGCAACCGTTCCACACTGCAGGCGATGTTCCTGCATGGCCCTCCTGAAGTTTGTTTTGAAACTCCCAAAACACTGTAGGGGAAAAGCAATACCAAGTAAACTGAAGACATTTAATAATTGATGCCTTGTTCTTGTGTAAGATATACAGTTAGAATAGTATTTATCAGAATATTAATCCATATCCAGACTTAGTGAGGATGCTTTAAAATGCAAATTCTTGTGTCCCTCCTAGGCTCAATTAATCAGGATATAAGAGATAGCATCCCTGATATTTAATACCTAAGCAGGGGAAAGCAGAGCATCCTTTTACATTTACAGTGTGATTCAAAAAGTAATGTGCTTAAACCCAGAAGAGATAAATTTCTCCCTGATAAATTTGATTTTTAAAATGAGAAGCAGAAGCTGCATGATGGAAGAGATGTTGAGGGAGAGGCAAGAGAAATACCTCCCTGATAGCATTCAATATCCCATATGAATCAACTGCATATTATTGTGATTCAAAAGCCGAGGCATGTTACAGCACAAGACCGAATCTACTAAAAATGCTGTCTTTCCCCTGGAGCTGGCATTACTAGCTATACAATACAGTTCCTCTAAAGCAACCCCTCATCCTGTTTTCAGTACCATCCCTACATGTGATAAAGGCCAGAGGAAAATGTCCAAGGGTTCCGCACCTTTTCAATTAACATGAGTTCCTAATTGCACTGGTGCCTATGGAAGAAACCATACAGAAGAAATCATTTCCTCATCGACTCTGCTTTTCTCCCTAAATCAGTCCATTTCCTGAAGTGTAATCAATCCCTGCTTTGAAAATCAATCCCCGTCTACCTCTGGAGGACGCTTGTGTGTTCTTCTCCACGTTAGAGCTATCTTAGTGTGCCAGTTACACAATGGACTTAGTCTGGTCAGAAAAGGGAACCTCTGCGGCTGCTGAAAACCACAGTTCAGATAGGTCAGGACAATTAGTAAACTCACTGTACAGGGCTGAACACTGGGGGGTACAGCGTGATCTCTTGACAAACTTCCTGGTTCATGAAGCTTAGATCTGAAGGCACCTAAGACCTGTCTAGAAACAAAAGTTCTAGAGAAAGAAATGTCTTCCTTTAATTTTTAACATCACCTCCCTCTCTCCCTCTCCCTCTCCCTCTCCCTCTTCCTCTCCCTCTCCCTCCCTCCCTCCCTCCCTCTCTCCCTCTCTCCCTCCCCCTCGCCCCCCCCCCTCTGTACCTGTGGAGGTCAGAGGACAGCTTGTAGGGAATGGCTCTCCTCTTCCACACATATGTGAATACAGGGGTTTGAGCTCTGGCCCCCAAGCTTGGTAGAAAATGCCTTTACCCAGTCAACCATCTCACCAGACCAAATTTCTTCTTTAAACGTTAAGTCCAGGAAGACAATTGAAATGATTTAACTGATATCATTAAATGTTAAGGATGTTCAGCAGGTGGATGGCTAAGAACAATGTTGTATATATGCACAATGCAATTTTATTCAGCCATAAAGAAAAATGGATAGAAAGTGGAAAATATTAGGTGAGGTAACACATGTTCTTTCGTATACAAATCCTGCCTTCTAATTTTTACTGCTGTGTATTTATGTGGGAGGAGTATGTAGATGCCAAGAAACCAGGAAGAGAACCATGAAAATAGCACGGGGGGCGGGGAGGTTTAAGGGAACAGTCTGTGAGGGTAACAGAACATACATTACATGAAACGGAAGGGGAGAATAGTGAGGGCAGAGGGGTACACACAGGGGTGGGGAGAGAGGAGACAGAGAAGGCAGGGAACAGTTTACTAAAACTTAGTATGTAACAAAATGACGTAAAGAAAGCTGCAGCTTTGCATGCTAATTAAAAAATCAAGTGGAAGTCAGTGGCGTTTCAGAAGTCTAGCTTTCTCTATAGAAAGTAACCTTATAAATACATGTTGTAAAATCAACGAGCTGTGATATGTGTAGCATTATGTTGACGTAAGAAGCAAAGAGAGAAGGTGAAGTCCCATATGGCAGAGGGTCTGTTGGAAGCACATCTGTGATTAGGTGGGGAAAGAGGATGGGGTGGTGGGTAGGGGAGCGGCAAAGAGGTGAGAGGAAGGGGGGGTAAACCAGAGAGGAGCAGAGATGAGAGAACAGAGCCGGGCCCGGGGCGGGGCGGGGGAGGGGGGAGGGAGGGCAGGGTGCGCGGTGTGGAACTCTGGAGGATCCAGACGAGGTCAATAGAGGAGAGGAGCAACAGTCCACAGAGGTCAAAACCAGTGTGGGGTCGGGCAAGGAAACACCTGCCCGCAGGAGGAAGATGAAGAGCCAGACCAGGCCTCTGAGGCTGCCAATCAGGAGCCTGCTGCTGGGCTTGGGAACGTTGCTCACTTCAGGAAGAAGAGCAGCTGGACTCCAGCGGTCTGCCTTAGCCAGTGTTCTTTTGCTGTGAAGAGACACCATGACCGCAGCAACTCTTTTATTCTTTTCTTTTTTTCTTAAGAAATATTTTATTCATTTTACATACCAACCACAGATCCGCTCTCATCCCTCCTCCCGCTCCCCACCAGCCTTCCCCTCCAACCCACCCCCATCCCCTCCTCTGAAAAGGTAAGGCTTCCCTTTTGCTGACTGGGAAGTCAGCAAAGCCTAGTACATTCAGTTGAGGCAGGTCCAAGCCCCTCCCTCCTGCATCAAGGCTGTGCAAGGTGTCCCACCAGAGGTAATGGGCTCTAAAGAGCTAGTTCATGCACCAGGGATAGATCCTGATTCCACTGCCAGGGCCCCTTAAATAGACCAAGCTACATAACTGTCTCCTGGATGCAGAGGGCCTAGTCCGGTCCCATGCAGGCTCCACAGCTGTAGTCTAAAGTTCGTGAGTTTCCGTTAACTTGGCTCAGTTGTCTCTGTAGATTTCCCCATCATGATCCTGATGCCCCTTGCTCATAGAATTCCTCTTCCCTCTCTTCGACTGGACTCCAGGAGCTTGGTCTGGTGCTTGGCTGTGGATCTCTGCATCTACTTCCATCAGTTGCTGGATGGAGGCTTTATGATGACAGAGGGTATTCAGCAATCTGAATGCCAGAGTAGACCAACTCAGGCACGCTCTCCACTATTGCTAGTAGTCTAAGGTGGGGTCATCCTTGTGAATTCCTGGGAACTTCCCTAGTACCAGGTTTCTCCCTATTCCCGTGGTGTCTCCCTCTATCATGATATCTTTTTCATTGCTCTCGAACTCCGTTCCTGTTCCAGCTCAATGATCCATCCCATTCCCTTATGATCTCATCCCCCATCCCTTACCCTCTTTGCCCACCCCCCCCCCCCCGTGCCCCCAGTTTACTTATGAGTTCTCATCTATTTCCCCTTCCCAGAGTAATCCATTCGTCCTTCTTTGGGTCCTTCTTATTAGCTGGCTTCTCTGGAGCTGTAGGTTGTAGTCTGGTTATCCTTTGCTTTATATCTAGTATCCACTTATGAGTGAGTACATACCATGTTTGTCCTTCTGAGTCTGGGTCACTTCACTCAGGATGATTTTTTTCTATATCCATTCATTTGCCTGCAAATTTCATGATGTCTTTTTTTTCTGCTGAGTAGTAGTCCATTGTGTATATGTACCACATTTTCTTTATTTATTCTTTGGTTGAAGGACATGTAGGTTATTTCCAGGTTCTGGCTATTATGAATAATGCTACTATGAACATAGTTGAGCAAGTGTCCTTGTGGTATGATTGGGCATCCCTAGGGTATATGCCCAAGAGTGGTATCATTGGTCTTGAGGTAGATTAATTACAAGTTTTCTGAGAAGTCGCCATACTGATTTCCAAAGTGGCTGTACAAGTTTGCACTCAATTCTTATAAAAGAAAGCATTTAATTGGGACTGGCTTACAGTTCAGAGGTTTAGTCCATTGTCATCATGGCAGGAAGCATGGCAGCATGCAGGCAGACATGTTACTGGAGAAGTTGCTGAGAGTTCTACATCTGGATCACCAGGTAGCAGGAAGAGAGAGAGAGAGAGAGAGAGAGAGAGAGAGAGAGAGAGAGAGAGAGAGAGAAGAAGAAGGAGGAGGAGGAGGAGGAGGAGGAGGAGGAGGAGGAGGAGGAGGAGGAGAAGAAGAAGAAGAAGAAGAAGAAGAAGAAGAAGAAGAAGAAGAAGAAGAAGAAGAAGAAGAAGAAACCACTGGGCCTGACTGACCTTTTGAAACCTCAAAGTCCACCCCCAGTGACACACTTCCTCCAAAAAGACCATACCTACTCCAACATCCCTCCCAGGTAGTGCCACTCCCTGATGACTAAGTGTTTCAGACATCTGAGCCTGTGGGCCATTCTTATCCAAACCACCTCAGGTGGTAGAGTAGAAATGTAGGTGACAGTACAGTGAATGTCAGAGTGTTTAGTCACGGGCTCTTCTACTCTCTGCCTTCTAGAAATTCCCATTGAAGCCCACTTTCTCTATTCCATTGTACAGAGCATTTTACTTCCTCACAGTGGAAGGCACGTTGAAAAGCCGATGCCCACCAAACACAGTGACAGAGTCTCACCATGGGATCCTAGCCCGTAGAGCATATTGTTACTGCAATGCATTTCATTACTCTATTAGCACATGCTATGAAATACGACTTTATGAACAATTGCTGCTATGGACTCATATAGCCAACCCATTGATGGAGGAATTTGGAGCTATGGAGTAGTTTTCAGAGAAGAAACGGAGGTGAGTAAAGGTGAAATTCCAGATTCTATAGCATGTGTGAAACAAAATGATCCACTTCAGAGAATGGCTATAATGGCCCTCCACAAATACACTGCCTTTTAAGACAGACCACTCCTCGTGTAACAGTTAAGAATACATTAAAGCCGGGAAATTAACGTCAGATCAAAACCTCTTAACACAACATCGACTGTTTCATTCAGAGACCAGCGGGAGCCTTTTCCCCAAACCTCTTCTTTGTAGTTAATGGTTTGAAGCCCCATGCTAATTTCAGTAAATGCAAGGAATGATTATAGTCAGCACTTAGCACATGGGAAAATGAATGATTTAAGACAGAGACCATATGTATAATTTTAAAGAAAATCTAGTCCCTGTAGAATTTATCACTCAACAAAGATCAGGGGATTGAGAAGGATGGAAAAGCCTGATACCAAAGACCCAGAAACAGGGGGATTTTATGTGGAGAAAAGATAAATCAATTAAAGCAGGAGCCCTGCTGTTTATTGTGATAAATCATATTATTAGAACCCTGCTTAACAAGAGATTCAATTGAAAACACGAAGGAGGCATAAATAAATCAGGATCTTAATTGACTGCTTCTGCTTCTGGATTCAAGAAGACAATGCCACACCTCACAGCTGTGCCTGCAAAGCTAAAAACAAATGCTCTGCCAGAAAGAGTCCCAGGATGGGATGCTTAGGAGCATGCCCCCGGAGTGTTTCCACGGAGGAAGGATATGAGCAAGCTGAGCTTTGCTCAGAATGAGTTCTAATGATTCCCACCAACTGCAAAACGAGGGAGCTGCCGAAACTCATCAAGCCAGCTCCACATGTTTTCCTCGAGCTCATCTACCAGACATTTAATGGTGCTGGCAAGCAAGTAGCTCTCGTGCTTGGCACTGAAGACTTTGTATGGAAAGAGAGGCTGCTGGGTAGTTTATTCTTCCTGCTTTCCCTATTTGCTTGAGATTTTGATCAGAACTAAGCATCATGCAGTGTTTGCAAACCTAATTACGGGAGTATTCCTTCTGAATAGTTTTTCAGTGCTTGCTCTTAGTTTGAGGTATTCGTCTGACCTTGGGAGCACAAACATGGACTCTGGTTACCTAGGCCAAATTCTAGGTGTGATATTAAACAGCTACATGGTTGCATGTAAGAGAAACCAGTTCTGTGCCTCAGTTTCTCATCTGAAAATGGAGACCATCTTAGCTTCTACTTCACAGAGCATCAGAAGGGCTAGCGCTCAATGCCTGGCACTGTGTACATTCATGAATGTTATCTCGGTAAACTTACTTTGATAGTGTAAAACTTGCAGCATCAGAGCAACTAATATTCACTATTTTTAGTGTTTATCACTTACAAGACACTGTCATAAGCATCACGTGTGATCAAAAGGTAAGTTTGGTATGTGCTATATTCTATTTCTCCTTCCTTGTGAGAACTGCTTCCCCTTGGCCCCTTCCTAGCCATGTAACATCTGTTTATTTGGATTGAAACACATATATACACTGCTAAGGGGCCAAGATCCCAAGACTAGATAGGTCACAGGTCTAGAGAAAAACCAAGTACTATTATTCTGCTAAAGGAACATAGTAATAAAATGGCCTCTAATGACACTCTACTCTACCCATAGATCAATGCTTCACTAACCTCACATCAGAGATGCTCCCTTTTGCAGTAGATGGGAACTAACACAGAGATCCACAACTGGATAATGAGCAGAGAGCGAAAGGCTTTGGAGCACTCAACCCTAAATGGGATGTCTTTATTAAACTGTTTTCCCCTCGAGGCTCAGGGATCTACGTGGAAGAAGAGGTAGAAAAATTATGAGAGTCAGAAGTGGTGGATGACTCCAAATAAACAGCATCATCCAGATACAATATTATTGATACACATACATATATTGTATGAAAATATTTAATAAAATTAATTAATTAAAGAAGATAAGTTTGGCCAAATGATCCTGCAGAAGACAATTTCAGAAAAAAAAAGTTTGTTGAGGCTGTTGGCAGTTTATATTTAATAAAGTTCATTATCAAAGAAGAGCAATGTAGGTCATTGAAAAATGCAATGTGGAAATCTTCAAATTTGGAATCATTCAAATTTACCAATTACTCAAATTAGGAATTACTCAGATTTACCAACATTAAAATGGATAAGGAATTGGGTCTTGTACAACAATAACATATTGTAGTGCTATGAAAATGGCAACCACAGCACTCAATGGCACAAATAAATGATAAAGGTATAAGATTGATCATAAGCTAGATTATATATATATATATGTGTGTGTGTGTGTGTGTGTGTGTGTGTGTGTGTGTGTGTACTCCACTTATATAAAATTCAAAATGCCAGCATTTATGGACACCCAAAAGCTGTCATAAAAGTGAAGATTATGACTAGTATGGCACAGAGAGGCTGCTGTTGGGAAGGGATGCATGTATGAATATGGGATAGTCCTGCCAATCTGCCAATCATGTCTTGGTCTGCAGAGTGGATATTTTAAAGTGTTTATTCATATTCTTGATAATTTATAATGATCTATATTTATGTTATATCACTTTCCTTTTTGTGTATTATATGAGTTTGCCAAAAGGCCATAAACTCATGCCAGGTGTGGATTAGAAAGTGTCGACAAATGCCAACAATAATTTGGTGAGTGAAGGTTTTCAGAACTCTGCATGGCCATGTGTGCCACCTGCAGCTGTTGTCTGCGTGTGTCCTTCCTAGACTCTCTCCCCTTTAGCATCTCAAGTCCCAACATCTCTCAGTCACCAAAGGTTGATGGATAACTATGAACAAATGCAAGTCACTGCACTAAGGATGTTTTCACCGAGCCCGTAATGATTTGGTTTTGCTTAGGAGTAGGAACTGAAACCCAGATGGTAAAACACCGGGGAGATGCTCTTTGTGAGGAGAGATTGAGAGCCTGCCTCTCTTCTATTTCTGACTCTAGGAGTACTCACTAAGCTTTTAGCAGAGATGGGTAAAAGTCCTAGATAATAATAGACCAGGGAAAGTCCATTCCCACGTCCCAGATAAAACGGCTCATAGAAACAGTGTTCCATTAATCTAGTTGCAAGATTTACAATGTGAAAAGCTTTTTCTTACCTGCACCTAATGATGTGGAAAACCCCTGCCCTCTCAAAGTTGACCTCTTCAAGAAATCATTTAAGTGTATAAATATAAGAGAAGAAAGTTAAACAAAGTTCATAAAATAAGAGAGGAAAACTATCTTTTTATGAACTTTATTTGGTCCAATCTCTCTTCTCCATGGCAACCAAGAAGAATGATCAACCTGGGGACCTTAAGATGGATCAGGAACTCTCAAGCTCACATAAACTTGCAGTTGCACAAACTTACACCCCAATGCTCTGAAAATCCAAAGACATAGCAGTCCATTGAAGCTGATTTTATTTTTATCACAAGATTATTAGAAAAGTTGTCTGCCACCTGTCACTGGAAACTCATATCCCAGGACCAAGACCCACCAGATTTTCCTAAATCACAGATGGTTCATCTTATAAAGACTATGAACCAGGCAATTGCCAAATTCTGTGCATTAGTTAAAATGAACTTCTGTGCAAAAAGTGAAGTCTGCTGTTAGCATAGACAAGCTTCAATTTGACTTTGTGTCTCATATCTATCTTTTAATGTTTCCATGGACTTCTGTATTTGTCCATTTTGATTTTGTAATTTGAATTTCTCAGAACATAGGAAAGTAACTACCCTGTTTCTGAATCCAAGTACCTTAATTAATCAGGTCTTTAACTCTACCTCAGAATTTCCCAAACAACTGGCATACTATACATCCAGTGGCTTAGCAGAGCCACCAAGATTTGCCACAAGCTCATGAAAAGCCTGTCATTTTCCCCAAACTATCTACCCCCTTACTCTGTCCCCTTCTCCGTCTTGATTAGTGTCACCAGGTTACAGAGGCTGAACTTCAGGGCTCACCCTGTTTCTCTCTACAAAGTTCTTTCCAGTTGTCAACAGTTCATATCATTTTCATCTCCCAAGAATCTCTTGCCCCCTTTCCATGTTACCCCTGACAAGCTTTGGCCACTCACTCCATCTCATCCCACCAAACACATCCCGACTCCCATGCTTTCGGCTAGTCACACTCACCCCCATCGATGCCACTGCTGGAATCTCCAACACTCATATTTGATTCTGTCACTGCTTGGCTCAGAAAATTCTAATCAATGGGTCCCCACTGCCATTCTTCAGATGACTTATAAATAAACTTTTATAACTGAACATCAAAGCCTTCGTCTCTCTTCTCCTTACACATTGGTGGCACCTCCAAAAAGCCAAATTCTCTTATTTCCCGATTTACACACGCGCACTGACTCCTCTGCCTGTTAGTCGGTCAGGGATAGTTCTGCCTGTTCTCAAGATCCAGCACAAGTCTTGCCTCGTGTCTTTCTTGATATCCAAGGAAACTTAGGCATTTTCTCCATTACATCTATAGGAGAAATCACAGTGGTGTTTTGAAATTACTTCCTAATAGATCTACTTAGATATCAACCCCCCTTACTTCAAGTTCTATGTATCCCAGGTCCTGGTATAGTATTAATTCAGGCCGGGCGGTGGTGGCGCACGCCTTTAATCCCAGCACTCGGGAGGCAGAGCCAGGCGGATCTCTGTGAGTTCGAGGCCAGCCTGGGCTACCAAGTGAACTCCAGGAAAGGCGCAAAGCTACACAGAGAAACCCTGTAAAAAGAATTAATTCAGTTAAATAAATTCCTGAGGAATGGTAGATGGAAAGATGTTATTTGATAGGCCAGATGTCAGCTGTAAAGGACTGCATTTTTAAAGCAAGAGACAAAAGCAGAACTCAGTAAAGTGTGGCCTATTGCCCAAATCTGGCTCTTAGCCTGTTTTTGTAAGTAGCATTTTATTGGAAAACAATCATATTTATTAGCTTACATGTTGTTTAGGCTGCCTTTGTAGATTTGGCAGAAAACATACAACTTAAAAGGTCTAAAATTTCTATCCATCCTGTATAGAAAAAAGTTCTCTGACTCCTGGACTGGATATACAACCATGGGCCAGAGTCAGGGACTTCAGAGTCTCTTACTATAGCACAATATCCATAATAACAAGATTTATCTTCTAAGGATTTCCTTCCTCATTTACTGTCCCCCTCAAAAACCAGCACACCCCACTTCTGCCACCTAAATGTGTGTCAGCTTTGAAACTCTGTGTAGTCTATACAGATCTGTTTAGATTTAGGCAATGACTAAGCACAGAGACTATTAATTGCCCCCCTGGTTTATACTATTCTCCTTTCTCTTTAACTCTCTGACCAGCTTCTCTTGCAGCTAGGTGCTGCCATTTGCTGCTGTCCACATATGTAAACAGTGTTGTGCACAATTCAGTTTCTCCTCATACAAGAAGCCTCTGTCTCTTGCTTCCTCTTCCCTTTCTCACTGGGTTGGACCATGAAGGGCTTGGGCCAACTTTGACCACCCAGACTATACCAATGCCAGTAGAACAAGAAAGAGAAGCACAGGCAGCGGCGCTAGCTTCATAGAGCATGGCTACCCTCCTAGATTCCCTTCAATCCAATGTTCCATCCATTTCATAGGATCTTGGACACCATTAAGGCAACAAACTAGTAAGTAACTGTTTCACTCCTGCCCTCTCCATGCCTCACTTTTCCTTTAGTATTCAGGTTTCTACCCCCAGAATCAGACTTCAGCTGATTTTGAGTTAGCAAACAGCCCAGATGTTTCATAGCTTTACTTTCAACAATGTTCTCTTAACTCAATTCTTTCTTAAATTCTTTTTCTGTTTCGTAAAGTCTTTATGTGTTTTCTATCTCTGGCCTTTCCTGTCTTATATAAAAGTGAAATGATAATGAAGTTTTTAGCCCTTCTAATGCTGCCATTGTTCTCACTTTGAAAATCATTTCCCTATTTTTTCCAAGAAGGAACTGAACAGAGGAGGACAGATGCTGCACAGAAGATATGAGAGGAGAAGCAGAGTTGGAATAAGGGACTTTGGGTTATACATACAGCTATTGATTCTGGCAACTTCATAATGGGATGGTAGGAACTGGGAACCTGGAATGAGGGGCTGGAGAAATGGCTCGGCAGTTAAGGGTACTTGTTCTTGTAGAAGATCTGGATTGGATTCCCAGCACCCATATGGCAGCTTAAAACTGTTAGTAATTCCAGCTGCAGGAGTTTCAACATTCTCTTCTAGTGTCCACAGGTACCAGGTACATATGCGGAGCACAGACATGCATACAAACCAAAACTAATACACATCAAATAAAAAAAATGCTTTACATTCTAAAAACGAATCTGGAATGTGATGGGTGGAATGAGTGACATTTGATTACTAACTTTAAAGGCCCCTGAGCACTGGATGAGTGGGAAAATATTCAGGAGGCAGAAAAATAGATTGGATCGGATAGTTTGGGCTAAAGATCAGATCAGTTAGGAACTGAGGAAACCCTGGTCTCCTGTGATGTAGCTGTAAGAGAAAGTAGGAGGGATTAGTTACCAGGTAAAGAAGGGAAGAAACCCATGGCAGGTAGAATACAAGTGTTCCAGAATGGTCTCCCTTTCTAACAAGAATATTTTCCTCCATATTTGGTCTTCTACATTTCTTGGTATTGTAGAGGATGCACAGAATTTAAAGAAGGGAATGAAATAAGTGAATATATTTCCAGGGAACAGCACAGTAAAATATATGCAAATGAAATCACAAGTATGCAAATGAGAGAACCTGGATGAAATGCCACTTCTTAAATAAAATGGTTACCACCCTTTCCAAAGGCCATGTCAGGAGCCTGCTGATGAGTCTCGTCCTCTGCTAACATGAACAGCTTCAGACCTGGGCTACTTTAATGAACAGTTTCCCTTCAGCTTCTTTTCTGCTTTCTACAGACTCCATCCAAGTTCTGCGTGGCTTCCAGCCTCTGTGATTATTAAGTAAATCTAATGAAGCAAAAGCCTCTCTCCCTCTAACTAGCATGATGCGAAGTATCCGTCATCTTTTGTCCTTCTGCAAGCTTTGTTCGTGAGCCTCTGTGGCACTGAGGTTGAGATCATCACAAGCAAAACAAAAAGAAACTCGATTTCAGTTCCTCCTACTTGTGAACAAAAACACTGTGGGTTCAGTGCAGAGGGTGCAGACAGTGCACTGGAAGAATTAGCTCTATGTTCCAACCACATGCAGTTCAACTATCTCCATAATCTGGATGTCAAAGGGTCCAGGATATAAAAAAGCCCAAATACTATAAACAATCTCAGACTTCTCTCAAATATCTAAGAACATGCAGAGCTCTCTATGTGTTGTGGGAGCAAAGGTAAACTGTGCAGTCCTTTCCAATGTCTCTGTCAAGCACATGCAGGGATTCACACTTTGGCACAAAGCTGTCATCTACAATGCCCACTCAAAAAATACACAATCAAGTTACCAAAATAACCACACACACACACACACACACACACACACACACACACACACACACACACCATGTTTTAAATAAGGTGCTGTCTTGGGTTAGGTTGCATTCATAGCTCTCCTTGACCACATATATATTATGGCATGCATGTCACAGGTTGGACATGCCTTGATGAACAGCTGAAGACCAGACTCACTCTTTTTCTCCCTCCCACAGATTCTCACCCACACTCAGCTCTTCCCTCCCACTAGCAACCCTCTTGCTTGGAAACACTCCCTTCCTGTCTATTCTAGAACCTACCCGTTATTTCTATTCTCCATTCCAGCTGGAGCCAGGAAGGAGGCTCTTGATCTCTCAGCACTGACTATTCCTAATCTATTTTTAACCTTCTCCCAAATCTTCATTTCAATATCTATAAATTGTGGATGCCACCTGTTTACTCCACGGGATTGTCTAACAACCACATATCACATGTACATAAAAGCATTTTCAAAAGCGTTAAAACATCTCAAGTGGCGAGTCATCATTATTTTTAGACCTGGAATTTTCTTCACTCTTAAGAGCCTTCCCCTCCCAGGAAGGAAAGCCTCTGACTTCTCCCTGGCACATGTCTGTGGGAGGAGGCTTCTGACTGAACTAAGCCTTCTTCAGGCAGGGTTCCCCCTTTCCTTCTTTTCAGAGCTCAGAGTTTGGGAAGTGCAGTCCAGACACATTAACCCTCTTTTCCACCCATGTGTGTCCCGCCACATCACTCTCCACAAAACTACTGTGCTCTTTGGAGAACATAGTGGGTAGCAAGCTAACCTAACTCTGTGTCAACGTCCCATGTGCTGACCAAGATCAAAGTGTGTGAAGTGCAAACACTAGAGTCCAATCCTTGTTCTACACTCCCGGAGCCACATTGTCTCCTTCCCTTACAGACTTCTTGAGTTTGTGTCTAGGTTTTACACTGGATTTGTTGCATGTAAATCCCAGCTAACTTAACCACTCTAGATTCCATTTTTTTTTTTCATCCATTTTAAGGTGATAGTAACACAGGCCTTTTAGTGTTGTTGTGACGGTTCATTTATATACTTAAAATTATTGCTACTTAGCAGAGTATAAATGGCACCACTGCTTTTCATTTTACTTAATATACCATTGTCCTGTCTCTCCTTTGTGTGTGTGTTCTTGGGGACAGGCTCACCTGTACACTGCTCCCAGAAGCACCTGCATGTGAGAACCTACCACTTGTTGATGCCATCCCAGAGGTCTGTCTGTCCAGTTCCTGGCTGGACTGCCTCTCTTTGAGAGCCCAGATACATCTCAGATGTGGCAGACTCATAATGGAACTCATCTACACCCTCCCCAAAGCCACTTCATCACTGTTTCCCTTAGATCAGTGATGAACAGGCACCCGACTTTTTTCTTTTATCCCTATAATTTCCTAATTTCACTCTGAAATGTAATCAGTCACTTCGATTGTACTCTCCTAGAGGTGTTCAAAGTCACTGCTGGTTCTGTGCCTTTTTTTAAAAAAAAATCAGCTATTTTGTTCATTTTGGATTGTGGTATTAATTTTGATTTTTTTTGTTTGTTTTGTTTTTCTTGAGACAGGGTTTCTCTGTGTAGCCCTGGCTATCCTGGAACTCATTCTGTAGACCAGGCTGGCCTTGAACTCAGAGATCTGCCTGCCTCTGCCTCCCAAGTGCTGGAACTAAAGGCATGTGCCACCACCGTCTGCTCTAATCCTTGTTCTTTTCTCACCTCTTATATCTTGTATCTAAGAAGAACACCTCACTCCCTTACCCTAGTTCTCATCTTGCTATCAAGTCCTATCCTCATGCTACTTCCTATAGTAGCCTTAAGTAATTACATATAATTGAATTTAAATAAATACAGACCTTGTCTTGGGATGGAGGCCTCCATGGCTCCCCAAGCTCTGCAACCCTCTATTACCCTTATCCACTTCCACGGTCCTTATGGCACAACTTCCTCCAGCAATAGAGTCAGCTCTTTGAAATGAGCCCACTTGCACACTCATGCCTTTGCAAACATGACCAGTGATTTTTTTGGCTATCCTTCAGTAACCTGGGATGGCTGGAAACTGGCTGTACTTGCAAATAGTGAAATGTTTATGCCTTCACTGATAAAAACTAAAATTTCAACTAGATTTTATTAAAATACCTCAGAATTTATTGCACATCTCTGCAGTCTTCCATATAATACATTCATAACTGAAAATGTTCTGGATGGCTCAGCTTCATCATTCTAAGCACTGGTTACAGCTTGGCCAGGATCCAGTGGTGTCATCCTCAGGAGCTACTGAGATTTGTAAGTTGATACTAGAATTGTCTCCCCCCCCAAAAAAAATATATGTTGAAAGTTTCATCCCCAAATGATTTTAGGGAATGGGAATTTGAAGGGGACTGACTAAGTTATAAGGGCTCTGCTCACATAAATGGGATTAATGCTCTCACGATATAAGCCTAAGGGAATGTGTTCACTTCCTTCTACCTCAGAAAGGCATAGAAGCAAGCATCTAGGGTCTACAAGGCAGAGCTCCACCAGCACTCAGACCTGCTGTTGTCTTATTCTTACACATGCTGCCCTGTAGATCTTGGGGTAACGTGTTTCTGTTATTCATAAGCTGTCTGTTATTTTTGTTTTTTGACAGCTGGACTATACTAGGATAGCGTTCTGTTAGAAGTCCATGATGACATATAACCCACGCTTTTCCTTGCTGTGCTATAGTCTGCTTCCTTGTTATCTCTACTCTGCTGTCGCTGGTTCTGTGGCTGTTCAGCCCTAAGGCTGGGTCTCACTCTATGTCCTTGTCCCTGTCACTCTAACTAATGCTGCTGTCTGCCCCTCTCTCCACTTAGGGATACTGACAGTGCTTAATGATTTCTACCTTAGGCAGAGGCTGACTACATTCTCTTCTGCTCAGCCAGCTTGCTCACCCATTTTATTATTCAATCTTTGTTTCTCTGTCTTCTCGTCTACCTTAACTGCTGAGCTTGACGTGGTTCTGGTTGGCTTGGGGCCACTGAATGGATATCTCATCGTGTCCATGCAGTGTGTAGGGTGTCCTTCAAGTTATGTCCGCTAGGGTACTCATCCACAGGGAAATTGTGGGTGGAGCTAAAAAAGAATTCTAACCCAGGGCATCTGAGGACTGAACTTAATCCTCACCCTTTATCCTTCTGCTCCTTAGAAAATGCCAAGCCTAAAGTTTTGAGTGGGGTGGGATAAAGTAACAAGTGCCGTTGGAGTCTAAGATTCTCAAAGGTCATCCTGAATCTCTGAGTCTCACATATTCTTGAGTAAATTAGCTACTTCTCTGTTGCTGTCCATAAACACCATGACCAAGGCAACTCATTTGGGGAAGAGTTTACTTGAACTTACAGTTCCTGTGGAATAGGAGTGTGTCATGGTGGGAGAGCATGGCAGCAGACAGGCATGGGGCCAGAGCAGGAAGCAGGGAGACCACATTCTCAACCACAAGGAAGCATAGAGAACAAACTGAAAGTAGGAGAAAGACATAGACTCTCGAGCTAGCCCCCCAATACACGCTTCTTCCGGCAAGTCACCCCCACCTAAGCCTCCCCAAACAGTGTTACCCACCGGGGACTGAGAGTTCGATTGCCTGAGCCTGTGGGGGGGCGCTGTCCGTGCTCAAACCACTGCACTGAGCAAACTCACTCCAAGCTCTTTGGGTTTCCCTTAGAACCGGGGGAAGCAGAAACTTGAACTTCCGATTGCCCTTGAGATCTAAGTCTGAGTGTATTAAAGAGATCCACTGTGTGAAATGTTACTTTTTATTGGGATAACTTACAATTTTAAAATACAGATAATTCACTCTACCAAATGAAACATGTGAACATGAATAGATTTTTAAAATCTAATAGGCTTTCTTAAGCAACAAGCCTGATGCAGAAAATGCCCAGGGAAAGATCTTGAAATAGAACTGTTCCTAGTGATAAAGATATTTAAGAAAAAAAAACTGGGAGAATGTAATCCCAGTGTTCAATAGGCTGAGACAAGAAGACCACGATTTCAAGGTCAGAAAGGGCTACATAGTAAGGCCCTGTCAAAAAAGACAGAAAGGGGGCTCTGGAAGTGTTTACTGAGTAACTGGGCCCAGATCCTGGAAGCCCTCATAAACCCAGCATGCAATATGAGCATCTGCAACCCCAGCTCCCCTGTGAAGAAAAGGAAGGCAGAGAGAATTCCCAGAAGCTCCTGGGCCAGGTAGCTTGGCATATGTAGCAGAAAACCAGCGAAGAGACTCTTTGAAACAAAATGAAAGGCAAGGGCTGACATCCACAGGCATGCATTGGCATGCAAGCTTCTTCATTCACACCCTCACCACACCACCACACACACACACACACACACACACACACCACATCCACACACACTGAAGAGATCGGGTTGGGTTGGTGGGTGGAGGCACCTACAGGGACTCAACAGGCTGAAGGAAGGGTTGCTGCGGGAGAGCCACCTCCCTTGGTGACATGGACATGGTGAGCTGGGAGCCTCACACAAGACAGGGTCTCACTCTCTTATGTGTCTGTTAGGGAATCTGGTCTAGCATGTTTCTGAAAAGCCCAAAGTAAAATAGACCCATAAAAGTGGATTCAAGTAGATGAAAATATACACAAAGAACAATTTCCGTATAAAAAAAAGAGAACAGCAACAAAACTCTGGGATTTTCCCACCTCCCAGTGCTCTGGGGTCACCTTCTTCAAGCCAGTAACTGGGGTGAACTTGGCAATGGGTTCAGCTTTCTACCTCTCAGGTCTTCTGGGATGAAACATGAAAGCCAGTGACTTAGCTGTCTCCCAGGCCCCAGCACACCATCTCCCAGGCCCCAGCACACCATCTCCCCAGGTCCCAGCATATACCATCTCTTAGGTCCCAACACACCATCTCCCAGGTCCCAACACACCATCTCCCAGGTCCCAGCACACACCATCTCTTAGGTCCCAACACACCGTCTCCCAGGTCCCAGCACACACCATCTCCCAGGCCCTAGCACACACCATCTCTTAGGTACCCAGTGCTTTACACTGACCTGTCTGTCTCCCAGACTCAGCAGCTGCACTCAGGTCATTGTTCTGAAGTCTCCATGCCCTTCAAGGATCCAGATTCTGAAAGACCCATGAGCAAGAGTTTCATTAAACTACAGTTTCATTGCTTTGTGAAAGCAAGATTATTGACTATCTGAAACTCTTTTTTTTTTTTTTTTTTGGTTTTTTGAGACAGGGTTTCTCTATGTAGCTTTGCACCTTTCCTGGAACTCACTTGGTAGCCCAGGCTGGCCTCGAACTCACAGAGATCCACCTGCCTCTGCCTCCCAAGTGCTGGGATTAAAGGTGTGCGCCACCACCACCCGGCCTTAAACTCGTTTTTATTACCAACTTCGGGTATGACAACTTTGAAACTAAATGAGGGCTTATTTTTTTTATCAATAAAGGTAAATCATAACATGTGAAAAAAATTGAGTTGCCTGCATTATGAGTCTCCTCCCCTTATATAATTAGGCCACCTCCAAGGGCCAAAATAGAATGAAGGAGCTGGAGGGGTCACTCAGTGTGCCACTGACCTCTAAACAGGCTCACTCCATGCATCTTTGAAGATGCAACAGCTGCCCCGGAGCCAGTGGGCCGTGAATAATGTCCTCAGCCCTCAGCATGAGTGGGATGTCAGGGGAGTGAGAGCCGCCCCGGGAAGGTGCTTTCTCAGCGAAGCTGACACACCAGTGTTGTCTTCTCGGGTGGCTAGCCAGCTCAGCCAGCCCCATCAGAGTTTATTACCCCTCTTTGAATCCCTTCCAGCCGTTCGATGTCCTTGAGGTTAAAATGCTGAAAACGGCACATCATATATATCTAACATTCCACCCAAAGTACCTTTAGGAATTTCTAATTCAGCAGAACTTAGGTAAGGTATCACTGAATACAAAGAATTGCCATTCATCATCATCATCATCATCAGTCTGTTTTAAGAATTTCAATAATCATAAAATTGGCTTATCACTTTTGAGACTAATAGTTTTTTTGGTTTTTTTTTTTTTGGTTTTTCGAGACAGGGTTTCTCTGTGTAGCTTTGCGCCTTTCCTGGAACTCACTTGGTAGCCCAGGCTGGCCTCGAACTCACAAAGATCCGCCTGCCTCTGCCTCCCGAGTGCTGGGATTAAAGGCGTGCGCCACCACCGCCCGGCTTTTGAGACTAATAGTTTTATTACATAAAATAAATTATGAAAACAAATCAGCTTATTCGAGAGTATAAAAGTATGTAAAGAGTATAAAAGGCAGTAGTATTAGGCCATCAGTCCAATGTACATTTTTATTGGTAGTATTTTACCTTTTGGAGGCAGGCTCCTCTTTCTATAGAGTATACTTGACAAGAGGTCACATGAGCCTTCTCCTGTGCCCTTCTTATCACACTCCCCCCACCACCACCATGCTACTCACTGCTCACAGCAGTCTGAAAATGAGACAGCGTGGCCGAGCCTTAGAGAGGTTGACTTTGTGGAGTCAGTAAGCGAGTGTGATTTATGTTCCCACCGAGGGCACACTGTTCTGAAACAGACACATCTCTGGGATTCTGTGTCTCAGCACTCTGCCACCTCTTTGGAGGGTAGCTGCTGGTATCGGTGAGATAAACCAAAGCCAGAGAACTCCAACTAGGATGTTAAGTCCTTTCCTTGGGAGCAAGAAAGAGCTCATGTCTACATTTCATGTTTGAGATGTGTCTACAAACATGATAAAGGAATGCCCAAACAAAAGGCACATATTTTGCTGATTGACATACACACAAATGTATGCACATGTACATGGATTCATACACATGCATATAGGTGCATGTTTTCACAGTCATATTCACATCTGCCGTGTTCACACTGATGACCTAATATTTGGGGGATTAGCATCTGGAAGTCTTTCTCAAGCCTTCTTTCCTATGCCCCTTACATCCTGGTTACAGCAATGATTAACTTTCCAATGACAGTAAACAAGCCATTGACCATGCCGTTGCAGACCTCAGACGCTCTGCATTCTTTCCAATCCCTCATTCTGAACCTGACTCGCTAGCTCCATCTAAAAGCTCCAGTGGCCTTTTACACACACACACACACACACACACACACACACACACACACACACACTATTTGTCAAACACCTCATGCATAAATGCCTGCAGGCGTGCTTGACTAGATGCCATCGCTACTTCTTTGATGAGAGCATCCAGTGCCTTCTATTTAGTGGATATCTGTCTGTCTAGTTCCTGCCACTCTGCCCTGAGAGCATCAGCCACAGCAGGAAAAAAATGGTGTTCTTCTCTCTCTTCCTTCCTCCCCCCTCCCTCCCTCCCTCCTTCCTTCCTTTTTTCAGTTTGTTCACATTCATCAAATAGAGCGCAGAATACAGGTAAATAAAAATTGAGTGAGTGAAGGAACAGAATGAATGAGTGTGTTCTTGATCACGTCCTTAGGTAAATGGCTACCCTATGCATTTATGTCCTATGCAGCCCTCACCCTGAAATCTAAAGTCGAGGCTTGTGGGTGGAGGATTTGGTTGTTTCCTAAGCAACAGGCAATGGCATGGCTGAACCATCTGCATCCCACTTGAATAGGGAGAAATTACCTAAGTGGGCAGTTACTCTTTGCCCGGTGACTTTTGTTGCACTGTGTAGCTCATTTGATCAAGTCTAGACGCATTATTTCATGTGCTGTGAAGTCCCAGTTCCTGTAACACAGCCCCCTCTAATCATTAGTCTTTCTGGCAGAATTTGATAGGGGTCATATAAAATCCCTTTCCTCGTCTGCTAATGGCAATTTGCAGACACTTACTATGAGCAATGTGCACTGCAAAGACCAGCAAATTCCCCCGTTCTCATCCAGGCCTGTAACGTCAAAGCCCGGAACCCAGCCTGATACTTTCCTCAGTGATATGTGAGTCTTGTTTGTGGTTGGCTGCCTCATCAATTTTCATTTGGGAGTTGAAATGGACTCTGAGGCAGATATGGCATTAATTACGGGGAAATTGGTTGCAATATGCCTGAGGTAAAGCCCTTCTGATGGGAAGCTGAGATGGAAAGAAAGCCAAATTATAAAAAGGGTGATTTACTGGAAAAGGGAAATGTGTGCATTACCATGAACGTTTAGCAAAAAAAAAAAAAAAGGGGGGGAGGACGGACCGATAAACCAGAAAGATGGTGGCGTGACTGAAAGAGAAAGAAACCCAGGATCTCAGAAAAGATTTATTCTTACGCTTCGTGCATTGTATTTCCCCAGATGCATATGGCATTTTCTAAGAGTGTGCTTCAATTAAAAGGCAAGTGAGCATTAATAATGGTTGGCAGGGCCCCTGTTTCTTTCTAGATTGAAATATATTTCACTAAGAACGAACTAAGGAGTGTCTAGGGATGCCAAAGCTAAAATTCATTTTGCCAGCTATGGTATCTGCTGTTTTATCAATTTTCTTGTTATAATATCACATTGTTCCCCTAAAGATTTCAACTTTTTTCTTTGTTAATATCTCATTTTGTTATTGTTGTTGTTGTTGTGACTGAATCTTGACGAGGCAAAACACAGATGCAAAGTCAAGGCAGAAATGACAACCCTCGATTTAGGATGAGAAAAGTGAGATGAGAGAAACCTGAGGGGTTCACTTTTAAAAAGCCGCACAGTTCTTCCTCATCGGGCATACCAGTGAATTACGAGGAAAAAAACTCACGGGTGCTGGTGAGTGCCTGTAATTGTGGTGCTCCGGGAGCTGAGGCAGGAGGATGCTGATTTCAAAGCACCAATCTGGGCTAAATACTGAGTGAAGGTCAGTCTGGGCTACACGTGGAGATCCTGAATTAAAAAAAAAAAAAAAAAAGGAAGGAGGAGGAGGGGGCGACTGATAACACTCCTTCCCACTCTCACTGCAGTAAGGGTTGTGATGGGCTAACCTATGCTCACTGGGAAGCAGAAAGTGGGTGGCTTTTATTTTGAAAACACAGTAGCGGAGACAGTGGGGAATCGTGGGGAGGGGAGCCAGCTTTGCCCCATCCCATCCCATCCCAGCTGCTTAGGGTAACTTCAGCCTGTTTCAGCTCAGCTTTCCCCTCAGCATAAGAGTGGTTGCTATTGCCTTGAGAATTAAGTTTGATTTCTTCTTTAGAAGGAGTGCTATGACTACAGAACGCAGGTTCATGGAAGCTTCGGAATCCTAGAGAGGTTGCGGGGTCCTAGGACCAGCTGTCTTCAGGATGGGGTCCTAGGAGGCACCCGGTGTGCCTAGTTGGAAGATAAGGACTCCTGATGCTAGAACTCTGTACCTGATAGATACACTGCCAGTCAGGAGGGTGGAGGGCTGTGAGGTTCCTCTGTGTAGCCTTGGCTGTCTTCAAACTCACCCTGTAGATCAGGCTGGCTTCAAACTCAAAGTTCCATCTGCCTCTGCCTCCTGAGTTCTGGGATTAAAGGTGGGGCCACCCTGCTGGGCAGTGTGAGTGTGTGTGTGTGTGTGTGTGTGTGTGTGTGTGTGTGTGTGTGTACATAAATGATTTGGAATGGATTACACATCTGCTAGGTACACGAACACTCAGAGCAAATTAAATATGATTGAGTGCAGCTCTAGAACGAAACTTGAATCACCTTCTACTATGGGGAATTACAACTAATGCTCACAGAAACTGTTATGTACACATTCGGCAGAAACTTAAACTATGCAAGTTTGGGCTGTCGACAATGCCATTTGGTCTTTCTCTTCTGTCACCCTTAGCATTCGACATTTGTCACTTGGTTTCAAGAGGTCTATATCTCGCCTGTGAGGTCTTAGAAGCCTTAATGGGCACTCTAAGTTGAAAGAAAGAAGACTGTCAAGGAGGAAGGGTGGTTCAAAACAAAACAAGACAAAACAAAACAAAAACGTCCATAAATGAGTTCTAGAAGCTGTCACTTCATCTTTCATTGGCCAGTGCTCTGTCACGTGCTCATGCTTCCGCTGTATGCTGGTAGCTCTAGCATTTCTAGCTGGAATATTGCCATACTGAGCTCTGTGGGTTCATTTATTAGCTGGAAAAGAGAAAGGAGAGATCGAAGGAAAGCAGCCAACCGAGCCTGCCACACATGCTTTCCCAATATCTGCATTGGATGTGGATCTGTGTAAGAAAATATACACATTGTTGAAAGTACGCCACGTAAATGAAAATATAAAATTGTGATTTTTAAAGTAGGGAAGGCAGGTCTGCTTGATCAAAGAGCTAATAAAATAACTCTCTTCAATTGTATTTTAAACACAATTTGATTTGTATAATATTTTAAGATTACAAACATTTTTATCTCAAGGCAATGCCTATTTTTAATTTTTAGTTATTTAACTTTTGATTATAACTACACAGGTACATAGTACCCCATGTGACAATTCCGTGCCTGTGCACAATATGTAATGATGGGATCAGGGCCATTAGCATGTCCTCCTCAGTAAACACTGAGCAGTTCCTGAGACGAGGAGCTTCTGACACCTTGTGAAATAGAAAGCCAACACTGGAGTGGAGGCATTGCCCGAAGAGTGAGCTCTATATTCATACAACAGGAATGTAGCATAGGAATAAGGGTGACTGGGACTAAGCAGGGTCTCATGGGCACTAGGAGCCAGGCTGAGTCGCCTCATTCCCTTGAATTGATCAGTGTGGCCTAGGATACCTACAGCCCCTAGTTTGTGCCAGAAGTAAACTTAGATCTCATCTTGGGAAATGTAAAATTATACTAGGCTTTAAATTATTTCTATACTTTTTTTTCTCATGTAAAGAGTAGCACTCAATTATAAAAGAACCAGGCACATACAAAGACACAACAATATGAATGAAATTAAAGGGAAATGCTATAGAACAAAACAGATGTTAAAGGGAGATAAGATAGAGTTATTAGACTTTTTTTCTGATTAACTTAGTATATTCATGGAGCCGGAAGACGAAATTGAGAATTCATTAGAAAACTGAAACTGGGGGGGGGTCCCAGATCTAAACAACAAAAACCACAATAAAGGAAGTTAACCCAATATACCGCTTAAGCAGAAGATTGGAATGGCTTAAAGGCAAATTAACAGGGGTCTGGGGAGATGGCTCAGCAGTTAAGAACACGTGTTGCTCATTTAGAGGACCAGACTACAGTTCCCAGTTCTTCCATTCAGTAACTCACAACTGCTTGTAACTGTAGCTCCAGAGAATCTGACGCCCTCTTCTGGCCTCTGCAGGTACCTGCATGTATGTGTCCACAACATTCAAACACACACACACACACACACACACACACACACACACACACACAAATATAAAATAAAGTAGAATGATTAGTGATTTGGAGAATTGGTTAAAGAAATTAAACTAACTAACATAGAGACAAGCTGACTTTGAGTGGTCAGAAAAGACAATGGCCTGAGGTCCCTGTCCTAGTTAGGACTACTATTGCTGTGATAAACACTATGACCAAAAGCAAATTGGGGAGGAAAGGGTTTATTTCAGTTTACATTGAAGGAAGTCAGGGCAGGAACTCCAACAAGTCAGGGGCCTGGGGGCAGGAGCTAAAACAGGGGCCTTGGAGGGGGGCTGCTTTCTGGCTTTGCTCTTGTGACTTGCTCAGGCTGCTTTCTTATACAATTCTGGATGACCTGCCTACAGCGCCATACACAATGGGCTAGGCCCTCCCCACATCAATTGTTAATCAAGAAAATGTACTACAGGCCAAGCTGGTAGAAACATTTTCTCAGTTGAATTCCCTGCTTCCGAAATAACTCTAGCTTATTTCAAGCTGACATAAAATTAACCAGGACAATCACTCAAATCATATCTCTGTATTCTTACACAGTAAAAACTATTAAATATGAAGAAATGAACTATCACGAGTTAAACAACTATATTCCATATCATGGAATAGTCAAATAATTAAGTGAGGATACATAATATATATGTTTCAAATATCTAAGGAAATAAAAGCTAAAGAAAGGCAAAGAATGGTGGTGCTCGCTTTTAATTTTGGCATTCAGGAAGCAGAGACAGATAGCCGAGGGGACAGAAGTCTGAGGCCAGCCTGTTCTACATAAGCTCCAGGCCAACCAGTGCTAAACACACACACACACACACACACACACACACAGAGAGAGAGAGAGAGAGAGACAGAGAGAGAGAGAGAGAGAGACAGAGAGAGACAGAGAGAGACAGAGAGAGAGAAACTCTAAAGAAAACTAGGAATTACATTCTATTATAAAAGAGAAAGTCTAAAAATTAGGCAAATACAGCCTTTTCCATCAAAAAATTTAAAGCATTAAAAATTTTAAAGGTAAAAGACACCCTAAGGAGCAGATTAGACTTGAGTAGTCAGAGGTACATGGGTATTTGAAGATGTAACTGAACGATGCTTTGAGAATGTGACGCAGTGAAAGGACGAGGTTGGAATAACAAGAGAGCTGAGCACCAGAAACATGGAGGAACAACTGACAATAAACGATAGAGATTTCGTTGGCCCTGAGACTCTTCCCTCCCTCACCTCCCCCAGCCACTCCTTCATGTCACCCTTGTTCACGTTCTAGTGTGCCCTCTAACACAATTTTTCCCTTTGGGTTTGAAGATTGTAGTGAAGGGCTACGAGCTAAATAGATCCCTGATAGGCAGACAGACAGGAAAAGGTAGACTACAGCTCGGTAATGAAGACGGCCAACACCAGCTTCTTCCTCACCCTCCAGACCCGAGACAAACCTGGCGGGATTTTCCTCCTTCCAGCAGGCCCTGGGTCACGGTCTCCCCTCTTCATCCACCGGGCTGGTCAGACATGTTCAAGGTCAATTCTGAACACGCTTCCTTACAGCTTTGGGCCTGTCAGTTCTCCTCTCTTCATCGAAGGCGACCAACCTAAAATTGGGAAAGGGACCTGCCTGTGCCATCCAAACCCAGAGTGCCCAGGTCAGTTCCCATTCTGCTCTGCATTTTTGTCTATGCAGGAAGAACTTTCTTTTCCTTATCTGTTTTGCTTGCTTCCAGCTCCACCCCTGCAAAGTGCAGAGGCAGCTACGTGGGGTGATACGAAAGGCGCCGTAATGCGACGATAAAGCAGGCAGGAAATCTAGAAGTTGATGTTGTCCCCTCCCTCCCAGCTTCCGAGTCCCTGCCCAGGGCAGAGGTGGTTAGCGAATTGGAAAACTCAAGCTTTAAAATAAGTTCAGAGTTTTTATTATTAACCTATTCACACCTTTAAATGGATGAACTGAGGCAGTCCTTGTGGCGCAAAGTAATGGAGGGAGAACTTTTTATAATCTAGAAGTTACTGGAAAATCTATTTGGCTTAACAAGCACGCTGGCTTGCTGTGAAAGGACCACAGGAGGGGACATAAAGTGACTTTATAGTACACCGGACTGAGTTCATCTCTTCCTCCACGGCAGTTATACCTGCCCAGAGCACCATGAGGAATGAAAGCAGTCCAGACTCTTTAAAGGAGCACAGAAATCAGGGATAAAAAGCGTGACTGCCTCGTGATGACCATCTAACAGAAGCTCTGCTCTTGTTACCATTTAAATATAAAATCCTACCTGGAAGAGACTCGCCTATTTTAGAAAGGGTTTTTCCAGGTGTACACCCATCCCTCTCAAGAGAGAGACCCATCCCGGTTACCTGTGCCTCAGAAAGTGATGGCTGAGCACCTATCAATCAAAATGCTGTTGCTGTACCAGGTAAGGCGTGAAGACAACTCTGCAAAAGTGAATGATATGCAAGCAAAATGACTCTGCTCTTCCGGTTGCTCTCTGATAAGTATGCTCAGCTGACTCTCCCCGAGGAGGCTACCAGAACCACAAAGCAATGGTTCTATAATCACTGCAATTACTAGGGAGGAGACATTTGATCATTCACTGTCTACATGTATTAAGTCATCTTTGCAATAGTTTAGCCCAGTTGGGGTTAACCAAATCAAAAGTTGTATGGTGATGGTGAACACATTCTGGTTGTTTCCTTTGGGCAGTTGAAAGTTTTTCCAGGGGCTGGAGAAATGGTTCAGTAACAAAGAACACTTGCTGCTCAATCATGAGGTCAAGAGTTCTAATCCCAGCACCCAAGTCAGGCAGCTCACAAATGTCTGTAATTCCTCGTTGAGGGACCTGACACCCTCTTCTGTACTCTGCCATCACCCCACATACACACATTGCGTGTGTGTGCACGTGCGTGTGTGTATGTGTGTGCGCGCACACACCACACACACACACACACACCAAAATCATTTAGAACAAGAGTTTTCTAAATTCATTCACATGTTCATTAATTCTCTTTCATGTTTGTTTCTCATTCCCATTTCATTTTCTCCGTCACTGAGTAACAATTCATTCAAGTCCATCCATCAGTTTTCCCATGTTCTAGGAAGACATAATGTGTAGTTTATGTGGCAGCATTTTAGATTCCAGAAATGACACCCTGCTATAGAGTTTATTCCACTTCTGCTTGCTATGTTTCTTAAACTTTTCCTTTTTTAAACCAGGTGTTGTGTTAGCACCCAGTCTCCTGCTCTGAATGTCTGCATAGCAATCTACAGCATGTATCCATCATCCCATAATGACAAAGAAACAGGTTTTCTCCACGCTTTCATCATACCTCCGTGATGGAAATCTTCATCTATCACCATATTAACCTGTGTGAATGGGGTCTCTGGGGTATGTGCTGCAAGGGAAATGCTACTGGAAGTCACATGTTCTGGTCTGGATCTACAAGCTGACTAAGCAGCACCATATTGCCCTTCAGAGGAGTGACATCCATCACTCCTCCCACGGCGACTCTCTGGACTCTCTCCTCTCTGCATCACACTGGGGATTACACAACTTTTCCTCCACGAGAAAAATAATTAGTATCTCTCCCAAACACAAGTTTTCTGATGACTCATAAATTTGAGCATCTTTTTACATATTTTCTAGTTTCTTGAATAAAGAGCTGTTCTTTTTGTTCATTTTCCTGTCGGGGTTTCTGTCTTTTTCCTTGATGTTTTCTATATTTCTTTACACAGTTCTACATATTGAACTTTTGTTGCTTTATACATTGCTAGAATTTTCCTGCAATTGCTCTTTTGTCTGTCTCCATTGTGGTTGTTTGTTTTTTCTCTTTTTGGGGGGACCTGCTACCCAGCTTCCAAATAAATCACACACAGAGGCTTATTCTTAATTATGTATGCCCAGCCTTAGCTTGGCTTAGTTTCTAGTCAGCTTTCTTTAACATAATTTATCTCATCTATGTTTTGCCTCTGGGCTTTCCCATTCTCTTCTGTAAATCTTACTCTTACTCCATGGCTTGCTGTGCAGCTGGGTGGCTGGCCCCTGGAGTCCTCCTCTTTCTCTGGCTCCTAGATCTCTCTTCCCACTTTTCTCCTTCTGCATGTACTCTCTGCCTGCCAGCCCTGCCTGTCCTTTCTCCTGCCTTGCCATTGGCCATTCAGTTCTTTATTAGACCATCAGGTGCTTTAGACAGGCAAAGTAACACAGCTTCACAGAGTTAAATGCAACATAAACAAAAGTAACACAACTTAAAGTAGTATTCCCCAACACTCCAGCACTGAACAAAAAACCTGAATTTTTATGTAATCCAAGAAGTCATCATGTATTGATTGACTTCATTTTATTTTGTCTTTGTTGATTTCTTTAAAAAAAAAAAATCCCCTTGCTTCTGTATTATGAATATATTTTGGGTGTTACCTTGAATTAACTGATTTTCTTTTAACGTTTAAAGTGATAATTCATCAGCAGCACAGTTTTGGATATGATATGTGTGTGTAGCAGTGTAGTTTGCAAAATCCACTTCCTTCTTACAAATAAATGATGACTAGAAAGTAATAGGAAATGTCATTTACATAATGGCATACACACTCAGGAATGTTCAGGAATGAACGTAAGAGAAACAATGGAAGGTTGTGGTAGTGTGTGCCTGTAAGATATTCTGAGGACACAGAAGTAGAAGGGTCGTGAATTGGAGGCCAGCCTGGGCTACCCCTTAGGGGCTGGAGAGATGGCACACCAGTTAAAAGCACTTGCTGCTCTTGCAGAGACCAGCATTCAGTTCCAAGCACCCACAGGGCAGCCCACACACAACCATCTGTAACTCCAGTCCTAGGGGATTTGATACCCTCTTCTGGCTTCAGCAGACACTACACACACATGGTGCATTTAAATAAAGAGGAAAAACTCATAAAATTAAAATAAAAAATAAAGTCTTTAAAAAAAAGTACTATTCAAAGCCTATATGAAAAGGTTTACTAAGGGATATAAAAATAAACAAATTTTTAATAACAACTAAAAACAAATAAAACAAAAATATATTTTAAAATTCTTGACAAATTAAGAAACATGTAATGTGACAATTCACTATTAATAATGCTATCTATTCTTCCCAAATGATTGCAAATAAATTGCATATTCAAGCAAAATCCCAAATGATACAAATAAAATTTAAATTGATTATTTGAATGTTTACTTGAGAAAAAAACTACAAAAGTATCTCCCAAAACTTGCTGCAAAAGAAGTGCTTGTCACATTGACTATCGAATACACTATGAAAAGTACAAGTAAAAATTAGTATCAGGAGCGGTGGTGGCGCACGCCTTTAATCCCAGCACTCGGGAGGCAGAGGCAGGCGGATCTCTGTGAGTTCAAGGCCAGCCTGGTCTACAGAGCAAGATCCAGGAAAGGCACAAAGCTACACAGAGAAACCCTGTCTTGAAAAACCAAAAACAACAACAAAAAAAAAATTAGTATCAGCAAAATTACTATCATGGTGCTGTAGAGTAATAGTATGAAATGAGACCCATAGGCTTATCTTCCAGTTAATGATAAAGTGAATTTTAGATTTTAAACAGTATCATCAAAATTTAAAATTTGAGTAATTTGACACATATTAAAAAAAACTTAGTTATATTTTCTTTTTGTTTCTCCTTTAAAAAAATTTTATTCATTTTACATACCAACTAAAGATCCCCCTCTCATTCCTCCTCCCACTCCCCTCACCTCCCCCACGTCACCCCTCCTCCAACAGGGTGAGTTATTCCATGGGGGGACAGCGAAACCTGTCCAGGAACCTAAAATACTCGTGGAAGCTATGTTCCTTGATTCTAAAATGTAGCCTAGAAACTTAAGTCAGTTCTCATGATTTCAGTGCCACAAATGTCTCACCGATCAGACCAGAAGCACATCTTCACTTACTGACAATCCTGACATGGTTCTTCTCTTGTCAACCCCGCACCCCTGTTCCGGGGAAACTGACCCTTCTCCCATCTCCCATCCAGTGATTTTAATGATCAGAAAGTCAACATTTATTGAGAATGTGTCACACACTAGACATATTAACAAGGACTGGAGGTGGGGGGGCATGGTGAATCAGATGTGGTTCATGCTTTTGAAAAGCCTGGGGGGGAAGTAGATGTGTTAAAAAAAACAAAAAAAAAAAAAAAAACAAAAAAAACCACTCCATCATAATGTTCTATGGAGATAAAGAAGAATCGACACTTTCCCCAGCATCTCTTAATCCATTTCTTTTGCTATCTCCCTTACTAAGTCCTTCCTTTGTAATTTTTTCCCTCCCTCATCTCTTCATTTTCATCTTCTTAACCTAATGCACACTATACAAGGCAACCTTTTCCCAAGCCGTGATAGTCTATGTTTCACCTCAGTCCTCAACGAAACTACAAAATACAAACTTCTTCCCCTCAGAGCTAAAGAGAGAACATAGTATATTCCTAGTAAGTAGCTGGTGAACCAATGAATGCATCTAAACCAAAGCTAACTATTGAAAATCAGATTTTATAACTATGTGCCTCTAATTATGTTAATAGGATCCTAGGAGAGTGGACTGACTCTGGGAATACCAACACACAAGATGTGGTCACCTGATACCTCAACGGTACAGAGATAAGTGGCATTGGACTAAGAAGGGGAATTACTCAGTATGACCACAGCAGGAAGGACCACGGGGATTGCTGTCTTATGCCCTTTCTCTCAACATTGACAGTAGCACTAAGACTATTTGGACTATATAGACAGAAGAGCAAAAGTGGACAACCAGACATGTATGTAGTCATGTAGTCTTAGTTAAATAGGTGCTCCATTCATCATGAGCTCAGGTCCAGTCCCGCTGGGTCCTTCTGACACCAAGAAAAGCACTATTGTTTGAGTGGGAGAAGGAATTCAGTTCCCATCAGAAGATAATTTCTCCTGCTTTGGGGAGAGGCCCTAGTTCCTGAGATTCAGTGTTTTGTGTGAAATGCTTGCTGCACTTAGAATCATGAAAATATTTTAGTTACTCAGCCTTGGAGTGGGAAGAAATGAAGACATATTGGGTAAATTTAGAACTATTTCAACTTCATGATGAACATACCTTAAATGACTAGCAAGTCTCAACCAAAGTTTAGGTTTGCAAAGGAGACAAAGGCATTGAAAATTGGAGGTGTGAAGCTTTTGTCTCATTTTCAGTTACAGATTGGGCATCTCAGACCCAAGAATGGAGTCAATGACTTTAGCAAAAGTCTATTGAAAGTCTTTGTTGTAGTCATACTACTTCGACTTGGATAAGCGTCTTTCATCTGGGCATGCTGACACACAATTATGATCCTGTACTCATGAGGCAGAAGCAAGAGCGTTGTAAGTTCAAGGTTAGCAGGGCACACAGTAAGATCCTGTCTCAAAATGAAACACAAAATAACAATAACAAAGCCTTAAATCCTGCCCCATAGCACGTTAGCACGTTGTCACCTCTGTACTTGTCTAGTGGTACTCTCTCATAGCTCTGTGAAGCCCTTCCTACCTTTCTGACAACTGTCTACACTGAAGCTCAATTCTGGACCCATTACCTAAAAGGATTTTCCCAGAGAAGACTTCTTCCAAATGTCTTTGAAACTCTTTGCCTGAGCCATTCATCTGCTACTTTGGAATGCGCTACTGGAAATTGTTATCTTTTGATTAATATGCTTTGTCTCTCCAAGTAAGATACCCATAATTTATCAGCTCCAGTGAAACTGGAGCTACAGTTGTTAGCTCTCATACAATAATTACTTAGAGTGCTGAGACAATGCATTTGGAAGCAAAAACAACATTTGTTCCCAGTGGGTACAAATGACACATTCCCATGTCTACCTCCATTGCTTGCTGAACAAGGGATCTGACAGGAAATCACGAGGCAGCGGTCCTTGCTAGCATGATAATGAATCAACAACACACCGATCAACATCTTCTCTCCCATCAACATGACAAAATTACACATTCATTTGCAGGACCAGCTCCGTCGAGCCCTCCAGCTGCCAAGAAATTTTCATAATTTATTTGCTTTTATTATTAAAGATTTGGGCATGTTTAAATTGAGAAGTAGAGGGAAATGGCTTAGGAGGTCTTCCTGGATTCTTTGTGCTAAATTGAAAAGTGTCCCCCTAATGGAATTCTTTATGACCATCGAGATCGGGAGAAGGGTCAAATAAAATGCTATCCTCACATGCCACAGTATAACTATCCACTCCATTCTACATTCAGACATCAAGAGGAGGAGAAATGATATGCTTAACTTAGGACTCAAAGCAACTAAGGGGGTCACCTCTTCAGAAAAGGTAAGTCTGCTCCAGCGCTGTAGTCCACTAAAAAACAGTAACAGCACAACTGAAGGCCATTTGCATGCCAGATGAAGCCTCCTCCAGCCCTACTCCATGCCACAGCATCCTTGCTGATAGTCTTTTTTTCATTTTTCTTGTGTGTGTGCATGTGTGCGTGTGTGCGTGTGTGCGTGTGTGTGTGTGTGTGTGTGTGTGTGTGTGTGTGTGTGTGTGTGCTGTATACATATGCATGTTTGTGAGCAGTGTGTGTGTGTAGGGGGGGTTATATGGGCATGTATGTACACATGCATGTGGTGTCCTGAGGTTGATGTTGGGAATCATCTCTGATTGCTCTTCTTCCTTATTCAGTGAAGCAGAGTCTGTCAGTCAAACCCAGAGTACCCAATATGGCTGGTCCCACTAGCCAGCTTGATTTGGGGGACTCCCCTGGTCTCTGCCTTCTGAGGCTGGAATTAAGGCGGACTGCACACCCACCTGGCATTTGCATTGGTTCTGGGGATCCAAATTTAGGTCCTCAGGGCAAGTGCTTAATCACCAAGTCATCTCCCCAGATCCATTGCTGACATTCTATCATGCTGTCCCTCACTGTGTATTCAATCCTTATTTGTCTGTCTGTAGCAAATGGAAAATAATTTCCTCAAGACAAGGAATTCTTACCCCTGTGATTTCAGTTCTTAAAAGACTGTCCAGCAAAGACAGGGCCTGTAGTATGTCAACTGAATAATTTATCAGCTCCTAGGAAACTGGAACTCTAGTTGTTAGCTCTCATACAATAATTAGAGTGTCGAGACAATGCATTTGGAACAAAACTAACATTTGTTCCCAGTAGGTCTTATGACTCCTTATGACTTTCAACTTTGAATTATCATAAAACCATTTTGCAAGATGTAGGACAGAATCTGCATGTACACAGGAGCATAGAAACCTACAACAGACAAAGACAGAGAGGAGGAAACACGAAGACGGGGACAGGAGAGTGAGATGCATCCACGAACAAAAGAGCATCCTCAGCCACTAGATGTGGGAACAGATTACAAGCAAGCAAAGCCATGCAAAGATGTTGATTTCAGCCCCATGATACTCTCTCTGGATTTTCAGCCCCCCAGAACTGCAGAAGAATAAGTTTCTGTTATTTTAAGCTTATGGAGTTTATGATAATTTGCTATAGCAACCACAGGAAACTAACACAGTGGGTAACTACCCAGAATATCATAAACCTGTCAATCACAATTCAAAGCCAGGTGCTTTGGTTTTAAAGCCCAGGCACGTTTCCCTTTTCAGTCCAGAATGTTCTGAACATGGCCTAGTTTCTGGTCAGTAGATTTTAGAAGCATCATCATCCTTTCAGCCTCTACAATGAACAGAGTGTTGACTTCCACATTCCCCCTTAGCCCTGAGCATATCTTCAGGGGACATCCCCAGTAGTATACAAATAATTGTACATGTATTGTACCTTTTAGTGCTCTCAACTTTAGGAAATAGATGTAATTACTATTCCCATTACAAATGGGAATAAATGAAGGTAAAGAGAGCTTAAATTATCCCATCCACGGTCCCACATACTTGAATTTGTGGCATATATAACAAATTGTGCAGGCTAATGATTTTTTGAAGACTTTAACTATGCTCAATCTTCCTCCCACATTAGCTTCTCATCTTCTTAGATTTCTTCATGCAGCTCATAAAGTATCTTGTCTAATACAAGTGAGGCATGAATTACCTAAGGCCCCAGCAATATGAAAGCAGATGGATAATAGAGTGAAATTATTTACTCATGCTTGACAAGCTAAGTGGCGGCTCAGGTTGGTGCAAAGTTAAAGAAAAAATAGAACTTGTGTGCCTCTTGTGCCTCTTAGTCCAGAAATCGATTTCAGAGTTGAGAGAAAGAGGAGAAAGATTGCACAGAATGGAATGGAGGACCATGGAGAGGCCTTTAAGCTTCATGGTGTAAGACCAGCACTGGAGTGACTGCAATCTCATGTCACTGTGACTAATGCCAATCGGGAGTGAAGTTCTGCCTCATCCACCTGACAGAGACAGTCACCTCCCTCCCCTTCAATGACATGTGTCACTCACGGAAGGAACCAAACTGACTGAAAAGGATAGCAGAGCCCTGATGACAGGAAGAATAGGACAGAAGTATGAAGAGAGCCTCTGGGAATGAACACACCCATTCTTTGGGCTCCCATGGGTCTATCCCCACCCCTACCATTATGGAAATCAGCAATCAGTGTGTTGGAAAGGATTTGCCCAGTGGTTCCTCCAAACACCGGATTGCCTGTGTCAGCAATCTGACATGGTGGCGACACTATCTTCGAGATCTACCATAATACTTCCAGGCTTTGCTATTCAGTTTGTGATTGTAGCATACGCCTTCCCATGGAGGTGTTTGGGTCATCCTGCTGATATTTCTATCTCACCTCATTCTTTTCCCACAAATGATTCGTTAGCAAGCCAATTGCAACCATGAGCTTTGAACACGTGCTAGCCTAATTTCCATTTGTTCCCCTGGCAACACAGGTCTTGTCTATTTAACCCAGGGCCAAAGCCAGCAACAGTTTAAGTGCTCGAAAGGGCAAAGCACCAATCACTACACGTAAGGCTTGATCTGCAGGGTGAAGAGGAAATAGCAAGTTTGACCTTTTAGACTTATGCTAATGGTGGTCACCAGGATCCACTTAGCCAAAGACCTTTTTTCTAAAACCCCTCACAAAATGAACAGTATCTCCTACCGGAAGCAAACAGATCTTTCTAGGGAATCAGACTAGGGACATTTATATATTTATTTCTAAAATATTAATTTTGTTTTCACTTAATGAGGATATCTAGGGGACTTCAAAAAGGGGGAAATGGGAGATGCTGACATTATTGAACAACAAGCTCTAAGTGACCCTTTGGTCAGAAAATAACACAACATATTCTTTTATTTACTTGCATTCCACAGATAGGTTAGCTAGTCCTCCACTGCATGGTATGGGTCCATCCCCAAATCAAGTACCAAAGAAAATAACAGTCCCTCAAGAAGTGACTAGCACTTGTCCTGATGCCCATTTGTGCCTCTCCCTAGATGTTTGTGGAGCATTAAATCATTGCAAGGCCGCAAAATGACCCAGCTCTGCCTTTCAGGATACTATAGCTTCTGACACGTGGGAATCATTATCATCTGACCTCATCTTGGGAGAGACTTGGAACAGACACCTCTGGCCATAGCTGAGCCTATCTTCACACCACCCTTCTGTCGTCCTCTCTGGGAGAAAGTTCCTGTCCCTTCCTTTGAAGCCCTCGCAGATACATTAGAAGCCTCTCCTAGTGTCTCTAGGATGTATTTCTCTTGTAATCCACAGCATTCAACGCTTGTTAAGTCCCTGTACTGAACATGAGATCACGAAGTTGCTTGACGTGTGTATGTAACTGACAGAAACACCCCAGGGTATCTAGCCATTCGCCCATGTTCTCCCCAGCTGGAAATACTGCGGAGGAAATGCACACCTGACTTGAACTTCTGAGTGTCGACTTTTTTGAGGAAGTGTAAACAGAGCAGAAAACCTGCCCTCACAGAAGCATTTGCAGAAGGAGAACCAAGTCAGAGCATGAGCAGCAGATGGGGCTTGAGAGCCAAGATTGAAAAACTCAGGATGCGTCCAAACTCTAAATCATTATTGACTGAGCTCCATACTGTCTTAACGGCTTTTACTACCTCTTGGTTCCAATTGGAAATGCATATTAAAGCATGCAACACTGGGAAGACCAGAGGGGCTAGAATAGTAAACTACCCATAGCTTAGTAATCGTTATACATTAATTATTCAGGAGCCCAAGCTACTCTTTGCAGACATTAAAACTAGTGACAGCAAAGAAATATGCCTCCCCTTTGGAGGATGGGAAGGAGAAGTGTTATGTGGGGTTGATGCTGCCATGATATTTAGCAAAGCATGACAGCTTTAGTAGATAAATAACGGAATGTAGTATCATGCAAACTGTTAGCAATGCATTGGAAGACTCAAGTATTCCCTGTAGGGCATTTACATTGGATTTGCTATGATTGCAATATCTGCACAGTGATGCATTGCGTGTTTTATTCTCTTTATTATATGTTTTCATTACTTTGTGTGTTTGAATGCAATAAAGAAAGCCGAAGCAATAAAGGCTGATTGATAATAATAATTCTGCAAAGATGCAACTTCCTCTCTAAAGCAGTTCTGGAGTTGGAGGAACCAATGGCCTCAGATCATCTGTTCCTTTGTTAAGGTTTTATCTTCCTTTCTGATAAAGGAATGGTAATGGATATAGAAACAGCTTTCCATGGCAGCTGGCCTTTCATGGTAAATGAAGAGGAAGGTAGGAGAGAATGGGTTACATTTATAATGTACCATCTTGCATATACTTTACTTTTCTGTTTGCATCCTTCCTTTTGTGTTCTGTAATTCAAATATCGGATGCTGTGTTTTAAATGAACAGCAAGTCTTTGTGTCCCCTTTGTTTGCTAGGTTTTGAATTAGCACAGGTATCATTTGGGTTCTCTGTTGGTTAGCTCTCTGTAACTGTAACTAATAGCTGAGGCAATCAACTTACAAAGAGAAGCAGTTGATTCGGACTCCTGGGTTCGACTGATGCCTCATAATAAAGCTGTAAGGCCTGTGGAGATGCAGTTCATCATGCTGAGAGTGCATGACAGACCCAAACCACTCATCTATAGCCTTGGAACTAAATGCAGAAAGAAAAGGGGCTGGGACTCTGCATTCCTCTACAAGAGTCTTCCCCTAAAGACATTAGGGGGAAAAAAAACCTCCCACTGGGCCTCACCTCCTCTAGTTTCTACTTGTGTTAGCTAGCAAATCTTGATTGTCAGTATCCATCAGATCAGCCTGTGGGCCCATTGATTTGGGTATTTTCTTAATTGCTAATCAATGTAGAAGAGCCCAGCCCACTGTGGGCAATACCATCCCTATTCAGGTGGGCTTGTGATTTATTAAAAGCAACAACAACAGTAACTGAATAAAAGCCTGGAATCAAGCCAGTAAGCAGCAGTTTGTGGCTTCTGCTTCAGTGCCTGCCTCCAGGTTCCTGTCTTGAGTTCCCATGGAGATGTCCCTTAATGATGGACCTGTAAGTCAAACAAACCCTTGCTTCCTCCTGCTGTTTTTGGTCAGTGTTTTATCACAGAAACAGGGGACAGCCTAGGACACCACCACTTCCCAAAAGTGCCATAGTGGTGACCAAGCCTTTACCATAAGAACCTTAGAGAATACTTAAGACCCAAACTACAGCAGGTTCTATCATTCTGGCGGCCTCTAAAGTTTGTGAAAAGCTTATGTAAGCAATTTTCACTAGTGACTCTGTCTTAGGGTTTCTATTACCGTGAAGAGTTCCCATGGCCACCACAGCAACTCTTATAAGAAAAACATTTCACTAGGGTGGCTCGCTTACAGTCTCAGTGGTTCAGTCCGTTATCATCATGGCATGGAGTGTGGTGGCGTGCAGGCAGACATGGTGCTGGCTACATGTTGATATGCAGGCCACAGGAAATGGACTGCGTGTCACACAGAGGGAGAAGCTTTGAGCAAAAGAGACCTCCAAGCCCACCCCCACTGTTACACATTTTCTCCAACAAGGCCACACCTGCTAATAATGCCACTCCCTTGGGGGGGCCATCTTCTTTCAAACCACCACAGACTCCTAATCTACTGGAACCAGTGTGTGTGTGTTTTCTCAACCTAATGTAAAAATGAGCTTCAGTCATAGCTGAGCATGTGTGATGAGCCAGTGGCAGACAGGATCCATAAGACTAAGACTTTGCTCAATAGCTTTGTTTAGGTTCATCTGCGGGTACTCAGGGATGCAGTTGGGCTGGAAATACCGTACTTCTCTGGGGTGTTGCAGAGAGGTGCTGCATGCAGAAATTGAAATGGCTTCGCCAGGGTTGTTGGAAAGGGAGTTTTGCTGAGATGGAGAAAACGAAAACACAGCATCAGGGCAAATCAGCCCTCCCCACCCCCACTTCTGTGCCACGCAAGGCAACGGCCAATGGCTGCATGCAAGTCAGGATGCCTGGAAACACGTTCAAAGCTCCCCCGGAGTTTGTGTCTGTGGGGCAGAGAGATGAAGGAAGAGGCCGTTGCCCTATCTGGGGGAAGGGGGACATCGGAATCTTCATCTTCGGGAAGACCATTGCTCTTCTTGATGTGGGGAAGCACAGCCAAATGAATCCAAAATCAATCCCACCAGCTAGCAGCCATGTGTAGCCAAACAAAACAGCTGCTGAGATCCCTCAGAAACACATGGGGGAGATTTTCGCAGGGAATTGAGTTTTCCGTATTATGTAGGTGTGGGCATGAGTCAGTAAAACTTGGGCAATAAACATTAAGTGCCTTTATTTGTACCTACAAACAGATGAGGCCTGGGGGAAATGGGTTATTTGTGAAATAAAGGGCAAATTCCATTTGTGATTACAAAGGGCAGGCAGCCGCTCTTGGCATATGATTTTCTAAAAAGCCCAAACAATAGAAACAAGCACATTAACGGGACAGAACAATTGTTATATTTGGGTCAGGCCAGTGAGTCACCCCACTGAGGGAAGCCATTGCAGAGGATGGCATAAAGGATTGGGGTGCTTAGGGATAATGTCAAGTTGGGAGGGCAGGACTGGCAAAACACTGGCCCCATGAGAATGAACTAGAAGGCCTGTTAAAGTGCAGACCACAGGGCTGCACACCCCAGGGGGGCTGACTCAGTCGCTTTCAGTCAAACATCCTTACAGGGCTATCTGTGAGGGCCACCCTAGTCTGCATGGACATCCTAGGGGCCAGACCATTGACTAGGGACTCACCGTGTGCCCAGAAGAGAGAGAAGCTGTCTATGGCACAGAGTGGTGAGGAAGTCAGTATAGAAGGCTGTGGTCACCAGCCACTGGGGCAGACAACAGAAAATCAGGAGAAGCAGAGAAAAAGAAAATGAGATATGGTACAGGGCTGTGGAAAAACCGGGTATTGAATCCCAGCTTTTGCTTAGCGCCAGGAATCCAATGCCTAGACAGTAGAGGAAGATGCTCCAGAGAGAACTCGGTTGGACCATTTGTTCCAGGTGATTCTGTAGTTTCTATGTGGGTATGTTTAGGTGGATGCCAGATGGGCTTCTTAACATGAGTGTTTACCTGCACACAACTCACAAAGGTCTTTATTTTTTCATAGATTTTATTCCTCAGAAAGAGCTGTATGAGTACACAGGAGGCTGATACATGAAGAACAAGAGTCTATGGCAAACCTGGGCTACATAGCAAGGACAGCCTGGGAAAATCAAAAAGATCTTGTTTCAAAAACAAAAGGAAGTAAGGGAGGGAGATGCGAAAGAGAGCCTTGATGGAGGTAGGAAGACAAAAATCAATGTTAGTTTATGAGGCAACCTAATATCTAAGAGGAGCATATTCCTTGGAAGGAGAAAGGCATCAGTCAATGCCTCTACCTCTAAGCTACCTCTACTCTACTATACCTCTACTCATGAGCTGGATGACTGGGAAAATAATGCTACGGTTGTTGGTTGTTTTTGCTCTTTGGGCTCTTTTCTCTTTTTTGGGGGGCCTGCCACCCAGCTCCTAAATAAACCACACACAGAGGCTTATTCTTCACTATAAATGCTCAGCCTTAGCTTGTTTCCTGCCAGCTTTTCTTAACTTAAATTATCCCATCTATATTTGGCCTCAGGGCTTTTATCTTTCTCTATTCCTGTATACGTTTTCTTTCCTTCTTATTCTGTGTCTGGCTGTGTAGCTGGGTGGCTGAGTGGCTGGCCCCTTAAGTCCTCTTCCTTCCTCAATGTTTGTCAAGGCCCTTATGGCTTTTAGAGTCTCCATTGATAAGTCAGGTGTAATTCTAACAGGTCTGCTTTATATGTTACCTGGTCTTTTTCCCTTGAAGCTTTTAATATTCTTTCTTTGTTCTGATCATTTAGTGTTTTGATTATTATGTGCTGAGGGTAATTTCTTTTCTAGTTGACTATATTTGGTATTCTGTATACTTCTTGTCCCATGATAGGCATCTCCTTCTTTAGATTGGGGAAGTTTTCTTCTATGAGTTTGTTGAAAAGATTTTCTGTGCCTTTGACCTGAGTTTCTTATCTTTCCTCTATTCCTATTATTCTTAGATTTGGTCTTTTCATAGTGTCCCAGATTTCCTAGATATTCTGTGCCTGGAGTTTTTTAGATTTAACATTTTCTGGTCCAGTCTTTCTGGTGTTCAGTTTCAAAATTCTATTCAACCCCCATTTAAAGGCAATAAAGGGGGTGCTTAGATGGATCAGTGGGTACAGCTGCTGCCATTCCTGGTGGTAGAGGAAGAGAAGCAGCTCCTACAATTTGTCTCTGACTTCTCTGTGCCATGGCATGTGACCCTCCACCCAAACAAATGAATAAATGTCCGAAGAAAAGAAGAAAGGTTTTAAAGGTAATAAAGATCCTAACTTCAGCATACTTCACCATTTCCTCTTGAAAACCACACCACCCCCTCCTTCCTCCACTAATCTTTTCTGACATCTATAGTTGGAAGTATCTCTGGTCCTGCCCGGCCCCTGAAGTCCAGACAAATCTCTCTCACCCATGGTGTCACAGCTGTTTATAAAATAATTGCTCAGAGGATTAATATTATTTACAAACTGTATGGCCTATGGAAGGCTTCTTGCTAGAATAGAACAAATAACCCCCATACAATAGTGTATATTTATAAAACACAGCTAGGAAATAAATATTGCACTCAGCATATGTGGACTGCTTATAAAAACTGATCTCACAAATGTCTCAACACATTTTTGAAGAATACTATCATCTGAATTGTCAGATTCAATTAAATTCGACATCACTGTCCTGTTACTTTTAGTTTTTTATTTATTTATTTTAGAATATGAGTGTTTTTTCTGCATGTATGTCTATGTACAACATGCATACCTGGTGCCCATGGAGACTAGAAGAGGCTGTTAGATGCCCAGGTACTGGAGTTACAGATGGTTGTAAACCACCATGTGGGTGCTGGGAATTGAACCTGAATCCTCTGGAAATGCACCAGTACTCTTGATCACTAAGCCACCTCTTCAGTCACAGTCATAGGTTGTTTAAGGCCATTTGGAAAATTAAAAATGCACTTCTAAACAATTCATAGATCAAAAGTGAAATCACATTTAATAGTCAAAATAACAAAGACTATAAAACAAAAGTTGATAAAATAAAAAGGGTATGAAAAAAAAAACTCTAGCTGTAAGTATTTTCACCAGAATAAAAAAATAAGGTTTTCTGTCAATGAACCAAGAATCAAATCTAAACTTATACAAATAAAAGTCTGTGAGGGGGTGGAGAGATGGCTCAGTGGTTAAGAGTACCTATTGTGGTCATGGAGGAACAAACCCAAGACTTACTGTATGGTGGCTCATGCTGAGGATCCAATACCCTCTTCCAGTCACTGAGGGCACCTGCATGCCTGTGGAACTTCATGTGGGCACACACACATACACATAACTAAAAATAAAATAATCTTAAGAAGGAAAAATAGACATTTAAAACAATGAAAAAAGGAAAAACAAAATGATAAAGATAAGCAGAAGTAGTAACAAGATAGAAAGACAATGTCATTAATGAAGAGGGTCAACAAAGCAAAAAGGTGGCCTTTTAAATTTGACTTAATTTTAGAAATAATGGTCTGAAACAATAGGAAAACCATAAAATTAGGAATAAAAAAAAAATGGTCACAATGATAGATTCCTGATAAAAAACTAACAATGGTAGTTTGTCAATAAATTTGAAAAACAGGGAAAAATGATAAGTTCCCTAAAGTGGTTAAATTATTGACATTTACACATGAAAAAAAAAGCGGAGAGCCTGAAACAGCCCATGCTCATTAGGATAACAGAATTCTCTTTAAAACTGAAAAAAAAAAAACAAAACAAAACACAGGACCAGAAGTTTCTGTGGAAGTTCTAGTAAACAGTCAACAAACAACTGATTCCAAAATCAAATGTACTCCTCCTGGAGTTTTGCCAAGAAATGATCTTCTGGGAGTGGGGTGTGGCTCAGTTTGGAGCCAGGGCCTCCCTAGCATGTGTTCTTAGCTCTGAGGAGGGCGTAGACCGAAAGTGTTTTTCAACTATAGATATAAGGCAATTCTAAATTGTTTTTTAAAATTAAAGTTTTATCTATCATATTTAAATCATACACATTTGAAATCAATTTAGCCTATCCTATGAATATGGATGTAATTTCATGGCTTTTCATATCTATTCTTTTCTCTGTCACAATGATTACTTATCCATGCCTCCTCCTAGTGACAAGATTATGATGGCGTTTGAGAATAAATTTCAGTGTGTCTGTTTAAGGATTACAGCATAATGTTAGAAGATACAACAAGCTAACATGGTTACTGTACAATATCCATCATCTGGAATAACTGCCCATCCTTCTCCTTGTAGCCAAAGCAGATATAACCTAGACTTTAGCCATGTTTAAAGATTTCTATTTATAATATTTAATACCATGTAAATAGTGGCAAGAAAACCGCACACAGTCTCTTCAGATGCAGTCCTTCCTCCAGGCCCATCACCTTCGTCCTCTAACTTCTCGGTCCTTTTCCTCTCACAGAAACGCCCTCTTCTCCATCTCCTGTGTTCACTTGCCCCGTCCACCTCTTTCCAAAGCCTCTTTTTCAGAGTTCCCTAAACCCCTTTCTGAGTTTTTTTCCTGTTAGTTTAGCAAATTTTCATGTATAACCCCCCTTCTTCCCCCTTCTACCACCCAGAGTGCATTTCTTCAGGAGTACCTGAGCTATTTTTAACATTTGGTTCCTTTTCAGCAATTTAAATTCTGTTTAATTTTTCATTAAAACTCTCTTGAGCATTTGATTGGAATTTCTTTCTTTTTAAAATATTTATTCTTATTTACCTGTCGTGTGTACGCGTGTGCACACCATGTGTGTGGGGGTGCCCACAGAGGTCAGCAGAGAGCATTGGATCCTCCGGAACTGGAGTTACAGATGGTTTTGAGCTGCCTGATAAGGGTGCTGGAAGCCCATCTCCAGTGTCTAGAAGAGCAGCAAGAGCTCTTAACCACTGAGCCATCTCTCCAGCTCCAGCTGAAATTTCTTTCACGATGTCTGTGAGTTTGGTGAGACCTAACATTTATCAGTTAGTGATGTGAGGAAGCAAGAACTGAGCTTTCCAGAGAACAAGGATTGCTGCCTCAGCACAGAAAACACACAGACCTTGCCAGAGTTTTTAGGCTGCCCTAGAGACTCCAGACCCCAGACCACAACTCCTGAGACTTCAAAAGCCTTACAGAGTTTGGAGTTGGCAGGCAGTCAGCCCTCTGCCTTCATAGGAGCCAAGTTCTTATCAGTATTCTTGTTTATCCCCTTTCTCTGGTCCTCCCTCAGACTGATGATACCCTAGGAGATCTGTGAAGCTTCGGGAATCCTGTGCCTCATCTGCACTACCCTCCTTCTCAGAACTGAGAAGCTGCTAAGTGGCTTGCTCTGAAGCCACTTTGTTTCTTCTACACTGGAAACAGAGTAAAATGAATCAGACAGAAAAGGACAAATGTCACATGTTATTTCTTATGAGTAATCTGTATTCTTAAAGCAGGACATGAGGGTAGAGACCATCTGGGAATAGGAGGAATGGGAGGACAAGAGAGAGTAATACAATCCAAACATTATAGCACAGTCTATACATGTATGAAAATATCACCATGAAACCCATTCTTTTATATAATTAATATAAACCAATAAAAAGTCATGAAAAGGGTCACTGTATTAAAAACTCTTTGTTGCTATGATAAAGCACCACAATTTCTTATGGAAGAAATAGTTTCTTTTGGCTTAGGGTTCCTGAGGGAGCGTGTACAATGGCGAGGGAGCATGGCAGCCAGCATCAGGAGGAGGGAGATGAGAGAGTATACCTTTAATCACAAACACAAGCCAGAGAGAAACCTGGAAGTGGGCTGAGACCCAGAACTCTCAAAGTTCCCCCTTGACCCTTCAGCAAGGCTCTTCCTCCTAAAGGTGTTATAAGGTCCCCAAACAGCGCCACCCAACTGGGGGCCAAGTGTTCAAATGTGTCAGCTGTGGGGGACATTTTTCATTCAATCTGCCACAGTCACTTAGACAATTGTGAATGTCAAAATCTACAGGTTATTTCAATATGTTTATTATAAATCAATGAGAAAAATCAATGAAGTCTTTAAATTTGGAAGGTATGTATGGACTTAAATAATACTATATATAATACACGTATATAAAACTTATATAATATTATATATATATATATATTATATAATAAGGACTGTGCGGATTTATATAAACTACCCTCACCAGCTCTTTCTCTTCTTCCTTAAAATGAGGATGACCTAAATCACAAGAGCCAATTGTGTTCAAACTTCCTGCATTTTCCTCAGTAGGAAGTGAACTGAAGGCGATTAGATTCGACAGTAGATATTTCCTGCATACAGGGACTGTGTGCTCATCCCGACTGCCGTGGATGAGACTTCGTAGGTAGAGTCACGAGGCAAGGTCTCTCGTGCTTACGGAAGTGCAGGTTGCACATACACCACCTCTGGATAGATTTCTTCCACATCAGGCTCAGCTGCTGTCTCACACATCAGCAAAGCCACTAGGCATCCTGCTCCAACCAGCAAGATGAGCCCTTCCCCCACCGCCCACTGCAAATAGAGCCTGAATCCCTAGCTGCCCCTCTAGAGGGTCAGTGGGGGGGGGCGGCGCGGCAGCTCAGACCTGGGTCACCTAGACAGAATGAGAATCCAACCTAAACCTCTCAAAGGCAGAAAAGCAACATACACAACCAAAAACAAAGGAACAAATCTATAAAGAAAAGCACAGGCATTGCTGTGCACAAAGAAAACCTCCGAGCCTTCGAGATTTAGTCACCTCTTTGGCTATAAAGTCTGTGTCAGAATTGGGCACTCTCTCCAATACTGGGAAGCAGAAAACAGTCTTCAATCCCGGATATGTTAAGGCAAGGTCAGCCTTTAACAACTAAGAAAGAAAAGGATGAAAATCACGAGGCAGAAATTGCATGCCACCCTTTGCCAACTCTTGCTTTTGAAATTCAGAATTGCAAGCTGAGCCATATGGCTCCATGCACCTTTTTGACTAATGGCTTTCTCATGGGGAATGGCTCAATCAGGCATTTGTTTGTGTTTCTGGGGATGGCTGAGTTTTCTAAAAGCCCTCTCCCCTCCCAAGCCTACACACTTTATGTTGAAGGAAAACCTTGTGAGAAACAGAACATTCAAGAGTCATTAGTAGTCATACTCCTAAGCCTTCATACTTAGCCACAGCCTTCAGAGCAGGCTTCCCTGTGGTTACTAAATTTTTCCTCTTGCTGAGATTTCCCAGCATGCTCTAGGATTATCAAGCAAAGCCAAATATTAAGAGGAAAATCTTGAAAATCCTTCAGTGCCTAGGGTGGAATCAAATCAGAGGAGCTCTTCACTCTGGCACCAGCCAGCTGAGCTACAAACACTGACCCAGCCCACGCTGAGAAGATCATCATGAGCAGAAGCCCAGAATGCAGCTTGAATACATTGCAGACTCACAAATGGGGGAAATGAAGTCCATAAAACAGTGGGAACATTTGCAGAAATAACAGTTAATATTTATTTCGGGCATTCATCTGTACATGATGTTGAGATGTTTCTCCCTCAGTGTTTCTTTCTGCCCTCAAGGCTTTCTGTTGGATAGATTCTGAATTCCTTAATCATGGAAGCTTTGCACCATATCTCAACTGGCAATCCAGCCCAGTTTTTGTCAAAGTGAGTGCTGGGCCCAGAAAATAGCTGCCATTTAAAATGAAGCAAAACAAAGCCAAAGACAAAAACTTGGACACCGGTAGCCCTGGTCAGATGAATTTTATTAGGCCACGTTTTAGTATCTTCTTTATGGATTCTACTTGGTTGCTCAGATTGTGAAAATTACAAGATAAAAATTAAGTGGCTGTGTAATGTCTGACTTGTCAATTTTTCCACCTGGCATTTCTTTCTTTTGCAGCATTCCTCATTCTCTCAAGGAGGGGAGGCGTGAAATGGGGAAAGCCACCTGTCCTGTGCAGCAAATGGGAAGGGTAGTGGGCTGGAAATCCGAGGCACCTGGTTTTCCAAACAAGATCACAGTCCTTTATGCTCAGCCTTAAGCAAAGCCATGTCTCCCTGAACCCTATGTGTAAGCTCTTACAGAAAACACCATTTCCACTGAGAAAAACAGAATCTCAGGGTGGGGCAATAGCTCAGTCAGTGATACACTTGCTGAGTAAACATGAAGACCTGAGTTGGATCCTCCGCAGCCCATGTGAAAAGCAAGGGGTAGTGGCTGGGGCTTATGATCTCAGTGTTGGGAGGCAGAGACAGGTAGATCCCCAATGCTCTCTGGCCATCCACCCTCGTGAAATCAGTGAGCTCCTGGCCAGTGAGAGACTCCATCTCCACAAACAAGACGGCTGTTCCTGAGAAAGGATACTTGAGGTTGTTGAAGTTGTCTTCTCACCTCCACATGAACACACACACACACACACACACACACACACACACACACACACACACCGAGTCTCACTGATGGCTGCTTCCAAGCTTCTAAATACAAAGATGCACATCTCCCAACGACCCTGTTTCTAAATAATATTCATAACCAGAGTTTGTCCAGGATAACTGTTTGTGGGAGTCACAGGAATGCCATTTTTGCACTTTCATATATAATGGAAATGCTTTGCTTGTGTGCCCCACACCATCACATAGAATATTTTAAAAGGTGCACATTCAAGCAGCAACATTTAATCAGATTAAGTATTTTGCTGGATCATCAAGGTTACTCTTAAGGGACATTCCTTTCTGCCACTGCATAATGATCAGGACTAAGACGTTTACCAGGGCACTTTGAGGTGCTGCCTGGGTTTGTTGGTTTGTGCTGAGATGTCAGCAATTCAATGTGTCTTGGCTTTACGTTGTCACTGCAAATGTCAGGGCAGTGAAAGGATGAAACAGGAATGCATTTGGCCTCAGAGGCCCCCAGAAGGGTCCCGGGGACTCCCAAAGGTCTAGATATAATACTTTGAACAATCACTGTGCTAATACCTTAATATAAAGACATGGACAACATTAGACTCCAGAAGAGCAGGTATCAAAACAAGGAGAGAACACAACATTTTATAAAAAGGTCTAGCAGACGTCTGGCACTCAGCATAACCTTGTGTTTCCTATTTGGTATTATCACCGTTATTTAGACTAGACCAGTCAGCAAATTTTTATACGCACTGTGTGCTGGTTTCCAGTGGCCACTATCATACTTAGTTCGTGGCTGACAACAGAAATTTAATCTGTCCCACTCCTTAAGGGCTTCAAGTTCTAAAATCTGCAGTGCCACAACACTGGAGGCTCTGGGAAGAATCCTCCATTGCTTTCTCCTAGCTCCTGATGGCACCCACCCTTATCGCTCCAACTGCTGCTTCCGCTTACACAAAGCTCCCCGCCCGCTTCGTTACTCCTTCTAACCACACACACACACACACACACATCATCATCATCATCATCATCATCATCATCATCATCATCATCCAACAGTCTGCAAAGTCTTCATTTCCAAATTAGGTCATAGATTCCTATGTTAAGATTTGAACACATCTTTCCTTTTTGATACAAAAATAAGGGGTACAAATTACTGCCATTGTAATATTATATTATGGTATGCTTAATTGTGTTTCTTGAACCCATTGCACTCTACCCGAAAGAATTCGTGCTAATTCTCTTTTGATCTCCCCATTGTTGGGAATACTGAGCAGTACAGTTTGTTTTAAAGAACTTGGTTATAATTGATGCTGTATATAACTTGGATATTTACATTGGTAATATGTGGTAAGTTGTGATTTATGTGTGTCCTCATTAAATCTTACCGTAATCAAGATAATAAGCACACCCAGAGAAACCCAAAGCACCCAAGTCTTCTTTCGCCACCTTCCTTCTCCACCTTCCTCTGCTCCCACCCCAGATCCCCAAGGCAACCACCATTTTGCTCTCATTCACCACATTTTACTGCATTTTACAGTTATTCATAATGGAATCACAGATTGTGTATTTTTTCCCCTCTGAAATCCTTCACTCAGCACAATTATTTCATAATCCATCCAGTTCCCATATAGGCACCTAGAATTGCTCTTAATTGCTACATAAATTCAATTATTTAGATATACACAATTTATCCATTTTCTTGCCAATGAAAATTCAGGTTTCTTCAATAATTGACTATTACAAATAAAATTGAATGATCCTAGTCAATCCTGCAAGTGGTCGGAATTACTCTTACTGTCTGCTGTATATTTTGACTAGGAACCTAACGAGCCTGACAAAGCATGTTTTGCTAGAAGTCAACACTTGCACTGACTGTTTCTGAGAAGGTTGGGTGGCTTTCTCTGGTACGAATTACACAAAACCTTTTGTAAAGAAGAATGTAGCACAAATCATGAGTCAAAAATTAAAATTTTCTACTTGGATATCATATTCATTAGGGTTTTTGCCTCCTGAATTAATCTCTTAAAAAAGAAAACAGAAAGCAAATTGGTGAATTTCTTTTCTATAGACCTGTGTACAACAGTAAAGCAGTAGAGGCAATCTAAATTATATATAGGTTCATATATAATACATATAAGAAGGGAGTTTTTACACAAAATGTGAGGGTGTGTCAGACAAAACTTTTAACCCAAAAAAGAGCTCAATGTGAAATTTGTCTAGACTATGAAGTCAGCCATATAAAATTTAGGTATGCTTGTAGATGTGGAAACTTCGTTGTTACTTTATTACTGTAGTGGAAATATGAATGATATTTCTCTTTTGATGTCTTTAGAGCTTGCCATGGCATTTATGCAACAATAACCACCCTCTTCCGTCACTGCATGGTAAGCCTTTTCTTTCTGATGACATGCAAAGCTGACCGCATCCAGTTGATCCCTTTCCTACCATGGATGAGAAAAGCCTGGATGCTGTTAGGATCAGTCAACTCTACCCCAACACTTTACTACATTTCAAATAGAACCCAAAGGCTGATATTAGGTAGTCATGTGCCATGGAGACCCATAAACTCAAAAGTATACATAGTAAAAGAGACAGAGGGAAGACTCAAGGGTTGGCAATGATGCATCTTATCCCAATCTCTCACACACTGATGGTGGAAGTATGAGTTGGTAAAAACCACCTGGAAAACTATCTGGAGTTATCTAACAAAGAAGAACACATTACATGCTCTGACACCATAAATCTCCCTCCCATGGGTATACCCAAGAGAAACACATATGTATGTTCAGCAAAGGTGAGTACCTAGAGTGGTGATGGCCACCAAAATTGTAATAGTCTACATTGGAAACCACTCAACATTTATTTTTAAAACAATGGGCAAATGCGTTGTGGTAGAGACATATGATAGAATACCATACAATAATTAGAATGTATAGTTATACATATTCATAAGGGTTAAATATCACAAATACGGAAAGAAGCCAAAGAGTGCATAGTGTATGTCTAGTTGTACAAAGCCAGACAAAATTAATCTGTGCCTTTAAGGATTAGGAAATGGTTGGCATTGGGGGCAAAAGGGCACATACTTACTGAAAGGAACATAAAGAGGCTCCCAGGGTGCTCATAACATACTATTTACTGATTCAAGTGCAAATTAAATGAATGTGTTCAGTTTGCAAAACTCCACAAGCTGCGTACTTATATGTACTTTTCTGTAACGTATATAATATTCTGACAAAAGTTTCTTTTTTGTGAAGTCCATAAGCATTATTAAAAGCTGTAAGAGCGTTACCAGGAGCTTTCTTTTTTATGTAGATACTAAAAGAGGGACAGTTGGCAGTGTTAGTGTAGTGTGGTGGATTTACAATGAGCTCGGAAATCAGGGTTATACAGCAGGGTGCATCTGGGGAACTTTGTCACCAGCCAGGAATGGTTATTGCTAGTTATAGAGCTGAAAGCTCTCAATAAATTTTGTTTCCTCCATTTCACACTGTCCAGTGATTGGCAAAGAAATAAAATGTAGAATCAAGAAGGCTAGAATGCCCTCTGTGAGAATAAAATGTACTGCCAATATGGCACACAGCTGCACCTCCATCCAGAGCTGTATGGCGCACATGAGAGGTCCAAGCTGCTAGATGACTTGGAGGGCCAGCAGGCTTCCTTTGCCAGATGCACAGTTAGAAGAGGCAAAGAGAAAATGTGCTTCCACTAAAGTCCCCAAGGGAACAAAAGGAAACTTTTCTCCAATGGAGAGAGGAAAGGAGAGAATCCCATCTCTAGGCTTCTAAAGAAGCTCTCCACGAGGCAAAGGAGAAACTCTCTATCCAGCTGAAAAAGCAGCATTGTGTGCAAGTCCTTACTAACACTGAGTTGTCGGAATTTCTACTACAAATTCCAGCTCTGCACATCTTAGTTTTCAGTCTTATCCTTCTGCTGATGAAGGAAGGGTCATCAAGACCTTTGTGGACAATTTTATCCTGTCTCGTGTGTAGCTCTGGAATTGATACGATCTATAAAAACTGTAAGCAAAGTGAATGTGAGCAAGGGGAAAAGTTAAATATTTCATGGTATGTCCTATAATACAATGTAGACACGATTTTAGAAATAAAATTGTGTCCTATAGATGTCACTTCTTACTAAATGAAACCAATCCACCTCAGAGAGATGACTCAACCTAAATCCAATGTAGAAATACACTGGGTAGATCTAGGCTACCTTAAGTACCAGGAAGTTAGGCGACCACAACAAGCTACCAGACTCTCATTGCATAAGAGCAAAGGAGTATCTGAGGTATCCCTGTCTGCCAAGGAATGAGACCTTGAAACACATGTAATAAATAAATAGAAGTACAAAGACCATATTGATTACCATTAGAGGTTGTCAAAGCAAGAAGAGGAGGAAGAAGAAGAAGAAGAAGAAGAAGAAGAAGAAGAAGAAGAAGAAGAAGAAGAAGAAGAAGAAGAAGAAGAAGAAGTTGTTGTTGTCAAGGCCCCAGTACTCATGATGATATGGCAGGAAGTTCATAGCAGTAGCTACTAAGTGTTCATGCTACACTATATTCTATATTCTCTATATTCAACAGAGAATTAAAGGAAGCACAGAGCAAAAAAACATGTTAAATTGCACCCCGAGGATGCATCTGGCCAAACATAAGGGGATTGTAAAAGGAAAATCATTTGGGTCACTTCATCAAATAAGTTTCAAAAAGGAAAGGGAAGGGGAAACTCTTAAGCATCAGAGAGACTTATCATCAGCTGTATGAGTCAGATGCAATGTTTTGCACTGGGACCCCACTCACACAAGCCAGACAGTTTATAGGGGAAACAGGGTAGATTAGAATATATCCTGGGAATTGGATGGTTTAAAGAATCATTTTAAATTAGGCTATAAGTGATATTAGTATAATGCTATAACTTTGTTTTTACAACTAGCTACCTGCTTGTTAGTGATATATATTAAAGAGTGCTGTGCTAAATAAAACAACAAAGTCTGGGTTTACATTAAGGAAGTCTGGCAAAAATAAATACAAAGCCAGCTACAGATAAAATAATATTAGCAAAATGTCAATAGATGTTGAAACCAGGTAACAGGCAATGAGGAATCTACATATTTTCACTATCCTTGTGGATGTCTTAAATTTCTCCTTTTGAATTAAAAAATAGAGAATAAATTGAAACTCTACCAACTGACCTAGAGTAATGTCCACAATTTTTAACAGGGTCTCACTCTGTAACCCTGGCTAGCCTGGAACTTCCAATACAGAACCAGCCGGCCAGAACCCACAGAGAACTGCCTCCTGAGAAGCAGGTACTCATGGTACTGCTAGCATGTCGAGCCTCAAACGCACAGTTCCTTGTTGAGTCAAAAACCAAAATGAAGAACAAGCAGATTATATGATCTCAATTTGTAAATAAAGCCCTGGTTTTACAAATAAACATGAAGATTTGTAGGCTATCTATAGACATATTTATATGTGTTGTTATGAGCATGGAGAATTATTTGAAGGTCCTATACTACATTACAAATATGGAAGTAGAAGTTGATACAGATGGAGAAATGCTAAATAGGGGTAAATACAAGCAAGAGCTCATATTTAAAAAGCAATACAACATAACCTAACATAAGGGTTTATATGACACGATACAAATAGATTTTATTTATTTATTTATTTATTTATTTATTTATTTATTTATTTATTTATTTATTTTTGGTTTTTCGAGACAGGGTTTCTCTGTGTAGCTTTGCGCCTTTCCTGGAACTCGCTTTGGAGAACAGGCTGGCCTCGAACTCACAGAGATCTGCCTGCCTCTGCCTCCCGAGTGCTGGGATTAAAGGCATGCGCCATCACCGCCCGGCTACAAATAGATTTTTTTAAATAAAAGATTATTCTTAATCTCTATTTATCTTGGGTTTTTGGTGTTGTTTGTTTGTTTGTTTTGTTTTGTTTTGAGACAGGGTTTCTCCATGTAGCCCTGGCTGTCCTGGAACACTCCCTATAGACCAGGTTGGCCTCGTACTCAGAGATCCACCTGCCTCTGCCTCCCAAGTGCTGTGATTAGAGGCATGTGCCATCATACCCAGCTATTGTTCTTAATTTTTTTTCTAGATAGGGTTTCTCTGTGTAGCCTTGGAGCCTGTCTTGGATTTCCCTCTGAAGACCAGGCTGCCCTCGAACTCACAGAGATCCACCTGCTTCTGCCTCCTGAGTGCTGGGATTAAAGGCGTGTGCCACCAACTCCCAGTCTGTTCTTAATTTTTAAAAAAACAGTAAAATATGCACATATTTCTGAAACCTAATTGTTTTCTTGATCCTGATGTCTTGGTAGCTGTAGTAAACTTCTGACACCTGTATGTAAGAGTAGTAAGACCAAACTAAGAGCTTCCAGAGGCAGCACACAGTGAGCTGAGGGGAGGCAAATAGGATTGGGTGTGTGGCAGGGACTTTGGGATGGGGGCTGACTGGAAATCAATGCTTCAGGATGTACTGAAGCAAGCATCACTGTGGTGTGTGAGCGTGGATGGCAAGGAAACAAAATGAAATGTCAGCAGAGCGCACTACAGACAGCGAACGTCTCTTTCAGAGCCCATGTGTCCCGCAGAAGGCACGCCAGCATCAGGCAGCCATGGAGCAGAGGACAAGCACTGATCGGGGAGTTTAGGTCTATGGCACATGCCTTGTCTCAGCTTAGATAGACACCAAGTGCAGACCTTGGAAAAGAAGCTTGCCTTCTATTCCTACACGTATAAAATGGGAATGTAAATAATACTCTATACATAGTCATCAAGTATGGTAACACACATCTATGTTCCAAAAAAGGCCAACTAAAAAATGCCAGGCATATGAAAGTACCAGAAAAAATTATTGCAGTCTTCCACATATGTGTCTGTTCATGCACACTCTCAACAGTCACATATATACTCACTATAGAATTATGTGTAATTCATCTATAATTATGCTCTGTAGTTGGTGTTCCACATCTGCAAACCCACATGTGCAGAGTCAACTAATTGCAGATTAAAAAAGAATGAAAAAAAATTGTGTCTGTGTCGAAGATGTAGGCTTTTCTGCCATTATTCCCCGAGAGATACAATGCCATCTAAAGATGATTTAACATACATGAGGGAATGTGCATAGGTTATATGCAATATATATATAGTGTACTGTTTTATATAAGGAGCTTGAGCATCTATGGACATCCATAGGTACCCAGCAACAACTGTATTTTCACAAGTTTTACAACAACACAGGTTTTCTCAAAGATTAAGGACCTTAGGAAGCTAGCAGTCACATAATAGGGTAGTTAGAATAATGCTGGGCTGTAGCTGAGGCTTCTGTTTGGAGACAGTCTCATTCACAGTTCTTAAATATCATTCATTATCTAGAGTAAGGCCTTTAACCCAGAAAACTTACAAAGCCAGACACTATCAACTGAATTATGTCCATCGAATTCACACACTGAAGTTCCAAACCCTAAATGACAATATTTGGATGCATAACTTCTGGAAAGCCATCAAGGTTAGGTAAAATCATGAGTCTGGGACTCTTGTATTAGGATTGGTACATTTATTAGAAGACATCAAGGGGTGGGGCAGACAGGAAAGCTATCTATGTGTGAGGGGACCTTACCAGAAACTCAAACCCACTGGAACTTGATCTTAGACTTCCAGACTCCAGGGCTGTCAGGCAATAATCGGTCATTAAAGCCACCTAGTCTATGGGGGTTTTCTCAGAGCAGCCTCAGTAGGCTAAGACAACAATGAAGAGTCTCTACGTCATGTTCTCGAAATATCTGGACTCCACATAGTACAACATCTGCCACATCATGTTGTCAGTACTACTTCCTGACCATAAGACCCTGTCCTGGTTGTTTAACATTTCCTCTGTCTCTTTCCTTCTTCATACGGTGGGGAGAATGGTGGGAACCTGCCTCACAGATCTTCCCACTCATTTTGCGATGATTAGGTACATCCGGTTAATAATGATGAGTCAATAGGACGTAAGCTCGCCTGGAGAATAGTAAACCAGACAGAATGGAGGCTCCAGTCATTGGTTTTGCTGTCAGCCTACCAGATTAAACTGGAGATTCCACAACGACCTATAGACTTTGATCACCTTCCTTAGCCTTGTCACCCTGAGAAGAAACACAAGGATGTGACACATAAATAAATACTGCCGAAATGAACAGCTAGACGACGAGAAAGGAAAGACCAACTCCGCAGGGAGGAGGACATTTTCAGACACTGTATCCAATACCTACAACTAAAGAAGAAAGCTATTTCTTAAGAGATTCCAAGCAGAAATTTATAAGTTGCAATTTAATTGATTCAACACATAATCTTAAAAAAATGAGGGAAGATTAGTATAGTATAATATTCCTTGAACAATTGCCCTGTGAATAGTAAAATATCCGTTGGAGAAGTGTCAAGGGTGTGCACCATTCTAAAGCTCATTAAAGCTTTAATGGTACAGGGTTGGGGTTCTCATTTCATTTCAATACAATATTTTATTGGAGGAAAGTTCGGGCTATGACAGCAGTGAGGTGTGTCTACTGCGTTGGGTGACATTTCATTTCATTTCTGGGTACCTGTGGAGATGAATACACTAATTCCAAGTCTGCGAATTCAGCTTGCTGGGCTTCTGCAAATGAAAATGTCATATGCTAAAGTGTACTCTTTATCATTTAATTTCTAACTGCCCGCTCATCAAATCAGAATAACAAAGACAACAGCTATTGCAGGATGGGTGCCACATGAATTCTAGAAATCCACTGCACTTGGAACTTCAGCCTTGTTCATGGCAAGAGATCGATGAAAATGCAAATTTTAAAATATTCCTCCTTGCTTCCAGAACATGGATGATTATGAGACTTTAATTTGGTTTTGGCTGAAATCATAAAGCAAGGGCATGGATATATTGCGTAGTTGCAGCCTCGCGGTCTACATAAACAATCTGCATTGCTAGGCAAACCTTTTATTGCCTGAATAAGTCTGGAAGACAGTGAGAGCAGTAAGTGAGTTAGATTTAAAGACAGGGTGGTGATGTGTGGCTGGAGGAAGCCGCAGTAGACAGGGAGCCTGTTCACTCCATTACCAGGACCATAGGTGACCATCTATCAACCTTATCACATGTCTCAAAACATCAGAGCCTAATTCCCACCTTGGATTAAATCATCTGATGAAATTTAGAAATGTCCCACTCCTCCGAACTATAAATAAGTTGCCCAATTCTCTCCTCAAAACAAAGAGGGAAGAAATTCTCTGTTCTATTCTCCTTAGCCTTTGGGGATACTGAGAAAATAAACCTTCTCAGAGTCCGGACATAACTATCTTCTTTTTTTTTTTTTTTTTTTTTTTTTTTTTTTTTTTTTGAGACTTTTCTTGTCTTTCTTTTGAACTGCTTTGGAGACCAGGCTGCCAACTCACAGATCCCCTCCTCCTCCCGAGTGCGGATAAGGCGCCCCACCGCCCGGCTCGGACATAACTATCTATACCGGGCAATACCCACTGGTCATCTGTGACAGAATCCACTCTAACTACTTGTGTGGGAAAGAAGGAAGGAAGGAATATTTATGTGATCATTCTGTATGTTTGTGTAGAGAGATTGAGTTCAATTAGTGAGGAAGCTGATCCATAGCCACTACCACTGGCTTTCTATACCTTAAACTCTGACTGGCAGGAGTGATAAACTAAAAAGGAATAATAGGAGTATGTAAGTTCTTGATGCTGCTGACTATGAGAGTCTTCATGGAGTGGCATTGCCTTGTAGGTCTGATTGTTCCACATTGGGCATTGTTTCTTGAGATGCATTGCCATCTTTTTGCCAATGACATTTCATCTCCTAGTTTTATTATCTAGTCATATGGCTTTACATAGTAGCTGTGTGTGATGTCAATCAAGCATTTATCTCCATCACAGACTGTGGTGGGAGTTTTAGACTCTTACGTCCAACTTCACAGTTTTTAATCCACTGGGATGAGGAATAGCAATGTGAAGCCACAATGTCAAAAGTAAAAACAAAAATCTCCACATTTTAATACATTGATTCCATGCTGTAACCTAGCTCTCAATGACACATTGCACCAAACATTTTACCCCAAACAGCCAATTTTAAGGAAGAAAATGGATGCCGAAAATCGTGCTACTCAACAGAATCGTGAGATGCCTGTTCATGCATCCAGATATGACCCTTCATCAATGATTACAAACCAAGTAGCTTCCTTTAGCTCTTACAGAAAGAGCTCCAATTCTCTCCCTCTTAGAATTCACTTACTTACTGTGTCTCTATCCTTTCTGCAGCACTATTTTATTTATTAAATTTTTATGTTTGTTTCATAAAATACTTCCACATACGTGCCTTTGGCTTGTCATCATTATTATTGCCACAACATTTTGGTAGCCCACGCGGGGAAGCCTCTCATTGCTTCTCTTAGCCTCTCTCCACTCTCGTGATTATGGTGCTCGGCTATCCAACAGGGTCAGTCTCTTCTCATGTAAACTCCAGAACTTATTATAAAATCTTGTCAAATGAGATCTTGCTGCTTTCGCGCCAGACCCTCCCCCGGAGGCCTCTCTGTAGAGTTCCTGTGTGAAGACAATGAACCCTACCTCGGTGCTAGACCACAGCTGTAATGTTCACTACTTTCCCAATCCAAGGCTATCTGATTCACGGGTGGTAGTAGTTTTATGGAGGCAGGACATAGATTTATTTTTTCAGGCTCTGCAGTAGTGCACCTCTAACAGACCATAGACTCTTACACCTTCTAGGTAATTCCATATCATCCCAACTATAGAACTAATTGCCCTGACTAGGACTCTCCATCTGAAAGCAGGAATGAGAGAGCTCACACTCCCCCACACTCACGCTGTACTTTCTATGTAACCAAGCACGTAGCCACCTAGACAGAAAGAATTTTCACTGACCAAAATGCCTCAGTTAAACTTGCTCCTGAGATGTTGGCACCTCATTTGACTTCCAACCTAGGTGGCCACTAGATATCAGAAGGCCCATTAAGATGACCATTTTGACATCCTTCTAGAAAACAAAGAGCATATTCACAGGCCAAACAGGTAACTAGGTTTCCTTGGTTTCCAATCCCATTCTCCTACATCACGATATCCTCCTAGAGAAAGCCCAAAGGCTTCATATCAGAGCTTTACAACACCCTCCTCTCTTCTCTAGTGCTGGCTAATATTATGTCAACTGGACACAAGTTAGTTGTCTGAAAGCTCAATTGAGAAATGATTGATGGGGGAGGATCCAGCCCATTGTGAGTGGTGCTGTCCCTGGGCTGGTAGTCCTGGGTTCTCTAAGAAGCAAGCTGAGTAAGCTATGAGGAGCAAGCCAGTCAGCGGCTCCCCTCCATGGCCTCTGCATCAGCTCCTGCCTCCAGGTCCCTGCCCCATTTGAGTTCCTGTCCTGACTTCCTTCCATGATGAACAGTGCTGTGGAAGTGGAAGCCAAATAAACCCTTTCCTCCCCAAGTTACTTCAGTCATGGTGTTTCATCACGGCAATAGTAACCCTAACTAAGATACTCCCCAAAGAGAGATGGTTATAAATCCAAGAGAATAAGCTGCTGACTCTTGGATTATCTCAATGGAAGATCCTTGACAATTTTTATCAGGCCAAACATTTGGGGACCAAAGTCTACCAATTTCTAAATGAGCCATTGCTCATGGATATAGAAAAGTCCCAGAGTTTGCAGCCTATTTCTAAACATCGTCCTATCTATTGTCAGGCTGATCCTGAAGAAGCCCTCAAGGTCCTTTCCTTTCCTCCTATATAGCCCACCAATCTAAGGAATTATGCTGGGGAAGATTGGCAAATAGATTTTAGCAACCTGCCTTCATACAGTATAAGTAGATGGCCTCGGGTATCTGTAAGTTCTGGTGGAATACCTTCTCTAGAGGCATAGAACTCACTATGGCACAAAGGAGCCTCAGAAGGAATCACTGTCCTCACAGAACATGTTATTCCTCACTTAGAGCTGGTCTCTGCAGTCTAATAATGGCCCAAGCTTTCACTTCTAGTACCACTCTGGGAATGCGTGAAGCTCTCAAAACCAAACATTATCTGCATCTGCACATTACTTGGCATCTTCAATCTTCTGGAAAGGTTGAGAGAGATAATCTAACCCTTATGATATCTGTCAGTGCACAGTTGAAACCCAACAGCCTTGGTCCACTCTCCTCCCAAGAGCACCTTTAAGATGGCGCATTACTCTCAAGTCTACAACACACATCAGCATCTTTGAAATCCATTGCAGTAGGCTCCTCCTCCAGGCATTACAGCCCCAAGTCTGCCCTCACCATTTTAGAGGTGTCCCTCGTTAACTAGGGGAATTGGATCTATTTGACAACTTTCCCACAGGACAAAAGACTGCTTAAGGCTGTTAAGACCAGACCTTATCAAATGCTGCTCACATCTCCAATCACAGTCAGGCGATACAGCCTATCACCATAGGCTCATGTGTCCAGAGTTAAGATTGTTCCAGACCCAGAAGTTCAAATGTGTGAGCCTCTGAGCCTCTTACAGAGCTCCACGCTCAATCACCTCTACATGCTAATGGGTGATAGAGGTTGTTTTTCTAACCTTTCTGAGTTCCAAGGTGTGATGTGACAGGCGCTCTTTTTTATTCACTCAGTATTCTGCAAGATCCAACCCAGTTTAGAGAATTCATCCCAGTCCTTTTCCTCCAGGAAGACTTCTTAGACTATTCCTAGACACAAGTCCTCCCTACCCTAGAGTTTCCTCCATCTTTATTCACTTAAACCATCATTATATTGAGACCCTATGCTAGGTGTAAGCTTTCTTCTCATCTTCACAGTTCCTATTATTAGGCTTCTTACCTGGCTTCCTGAAATTACCTCATGATGCCAATCTTAACCATTATTACTTTTTAAAATCCATGTACTCATTCCTGTTTTAGCCCCTACAGTTACCTCCCTTTATCACCATATATAAAAGGCTTATGATGTACTCAAACTGCACCTCTCAATCCTTGAAGAAGCTTGCTGGCTTTGTCTGCTCTCAACTCCTAATCACTGGTCCCTTTGGGCCAGGTTGACTCTCTTACTTCACTCAAACTGCTGTGCCCATGACATGCTTATATGGCAGCCCAAAGTGGTACATGCCTGGGTCTGAGAGAAGAACGTTGTATTTATGCCAGTTGGCCAGGGATAGCCTGAGATCAGCTAGAAGATGAGCAAAGCAGATATCTGATTTAATACAGAGAGCATCAGAGAGATCACTCCTATGGTAGAGCACATGGGACTGGCACTTCCAATTATAACCTCTCCTTGGTCTGCTCACCAGTATAATTCTCCTCTTTTCAGCCATTATTTGCTTAATTTTATGGTACATTTGTATCTTCTAGATTCTAGGCCATTAAGTTCCAGATGGCATTGTCACAGAGATAGTAACCATTACCATCAATATCTGTCCCCCATCACTGAGGATCTCTCAGCCTCCAAGTGACATCACAGTCTGGGCTTCCACCTCTTAGGGTAATCACTCTATGTCCTCTTACAAATGGCATTTGATTCCTTTATATTTTGTGGTCCTACAACCCATGACAGAGTAGCAGTGCCAACCAGGGCCCTCTGATATTCCTACTTAGCTCTGAAGACATTTCATCCATTGTCAGTGATATTACCTTGTTGATATGTTCAGCAAGCATGAAGACAACAAGACCAAAAATAAAAGCAGAAATTCCTAAATTTCAACAAACAGACACTGACTATTTGGTGACTCACTCAAGTGATTTGTGATGTCCTGATGACAAATGGCACTTTATCACAAATGACCAATCTCAAGAAAGATAACTAACGAATGCTATAAGTTTTCTTCTTAACAAGGTAATGGGATGCCTACTATTATATATCCAGATATGGAATCCACATAAATGACACTCTACTTGGTAACATGCAACTCCCCTTAATTTCTATAAAAAAAAAAAAAAAAAAAACCCTGCCTGCTCTACCTGTGTCCTTTTTGTGCTCTATTTTGGGTTGGTAAATAGCTTTGCCTCAGCACCTCAGTTTGCTGCTATCAATCCTGGCATGAAAACACAACCTAAGCATCTTTAAAACAGAAATCCCAATTCTCATCCTTCATCTCTTTCTTTGAAAAGTGTCTACTCACTTGCTGAGGCATCAGATGTAGGATTCATTTTGTTTATTTCCTTCTTTCCACTTCTGGAAGCCCGGTCACCTGGTTCCTTAAATAAACACAAATTCATCCCATTTGGGATGTGTATTGTGCAGACTATGAAACAGGATGTTACAAGGGAGGACAAGGGCCTTCATATGATGGCTAGGAATCCCTTTCAGAAAGGCAACAACACCATTATCAGGTTTTGAGGAGGCCATACAAAGACCAAGGGATCTGTCATTTCAGACAGAAAGAACAGCCTAGAACACAATTCTAAGGCAAAGTATGGTGGATTGAATAAGGGATACTACTGTGAGTTCTCACTGAGCAGGGAGCCATGGGACAACTCATATAGGACAATTTAAGCCAAAATTCTGAGTTTATATATCAAAGTACAATCACTGGTAACTTGAACTTGAGTAGTGGTATCTTAGTTTTGGTTTTTATTGCTGTGAAAAGACACCATGACCACGGCAACACTTGTAAAGAAAACATTTAATTGGGGTGGCTCACTTAGAGTTTCAGAGGTTCAGTCAATTATTGTCAGGGCAGAGAGCATGGCAGAGTGCAGGCAGAGGTGGTGCTGGAGCTGAGACTGCCACCTCTTTCAGGCAACAGGAAACAAACTGACATACTGGGCAGCATATGAAACCTCAAAGCCTGTCCCCACACGTTATAATAGTGCCACCCCCTGTGAGATTATGGGATTGTGGGATTATGAGGGCCAATTACATTCAAACTACCACAAGTGACATGAACTATTTTGTTTTTTCAAAAATCACTCAAGAGTCCTGGTCAAGTGACGTGAGTAGGCTTACAGCTTCGGCTCCGCCCACTGCTGCGCTCTTGCGCTATTGATTGTATGGAAAACACAGAGGTGTTGGGCTACACACACAGGGCTCATAGAAGAAGGGAGGGATGGAGAAAAGGAGCAATAGATGGGGACAGCATAGGAAGGAGGAAAATCTTGAGAAACCAGGATAAAAAAAGATAACCTAAGCCAGACTGGCCATACTGTCAATTAAAATGGAAAAAGACCAAAGGGCATGGGTAGAATACCCAGGGTAACCAGCGCAGGGGATTTATCTTCTGGGACAAGGGAGTCATAGTTCTGAGGTGGGATCAGGCAGAAAGTAGAAAGCAAGACTCCAGCATTTAGTGATGTTCCTCCAAAGACTTCCCTATCTTAAAAAAGGAAGATGGAAAAACTCCACTTGGTCATTCTGGAAGAAGAAACAATGCCTGGAAATCTTCATGTGATAGAACCCCACATTAGATAAGGCATCAAAAGTTAAGATGCAGAAAAGATATTTGCCAAATTAAAAAAAAAAAAAAAGTTAAGATGCCCACACAATACAAGCAACTCAAATCAGGAGAATAAAATTTAAAAACAAACAAGAACAAAACGACCACCACTGAACTCTGAAAATCCAACCAGAAGTAAATGCAAAAGCATTACACAAGAGTACATGAGTACACATTGGGGGTGGGGGGCAGGAGTGATCCTAGTGTAGCAGTTTGTAGCTGGAGGTTTTTTTTGTGTCCACCCAGCTTCTGTAGCCACTCAGACCCAAGTGAACACACAGAGACTTATATTATTATAAACTGTATGGCCATGGCAGGCTTCTTGCTATCTAGTTCTTATATCTTAAATTAACCCACAATTCTTATTTATGCTTAGCCACATGGCTTGGTACCTTTTCCCAGTTCTGCCTTCACATCTTGCTTCTCATGGCAAAGGCTGGCAGCATCTCCTGACTCAGCCCTCCTATTCCCAGAATTCTCCTCTCCCTTTGTCCTGCCTATACCTCCTGCATGGCTACTGGCCAATCAGCACTTTATTTATTAACCAATCAGAGCAACACATTCACAGCATACAGATATCCACAGCACTTCCCCTTTTCTTTTCTTTTTTTTTCAAAAAAGGAAGGTTTTAACTTTAACATAGTAAAATTACATATAACAAAACAATTATCAAGCAAGAATTACAGATACAGCAGTTTACAGTAAAAATATTACAACCTACCCAAGAAAGTAAACACTTGGTAGGGAGCTGGCAGAGAGTAAGAGCTCTAACCCTGAAAAGTCTAGAGTGGTTGATAACACGACCTGAACGAGACTGTAAATCAAGCACAAAAATGACAGTGAAGACACTGGGGATCACGAAAGAAAGAGGCAAAGTGAAAAGAAAACCAAAATGCATATTGCCTTTAAATATTAAAACTAAGCCATTAAGATTTAAAAGTTAAATGAGTAGGTTAAAAAGCAGATGAGGAGCAGCCCGGGAGAAAATTAGTAAACTGCAGAATATATTTGGAGAAACAGCATAAAACACAGCACAATCATATACAGAGAAATACAAAGTTTGTGCAAGTGATTAAGAAACACAAAGCACTGAAGAAAATGTTGAATATTTATCTGGTGGGATAACAAGATGTGTGGAGGGGTAGCGTTTGGGTTAACCACAATACTTTATTCTCTTGCACATAGGATTGGTATAGATTCATCTGAATGTTTCCCTAGGGAAGATATATATAATGCAGGATGTTGAAGATATTTGCCTGGAATTGCTATCCTGACTTACAATGTACAGAATTAGTAAGAGAGTCTTCATGCACTGGGTTGTGAGATCAGAGTGTGCCCAGTGTGGGATGAAGAACTTTCATAGTCCCTCAGCTTTTGTCCCGTGTCCACTTTCCTCATTTCTTGGCAGTGGGGGATGGCACAATGAGTTTGACATGACCACAGCAGAGCCAGAAACATCAGAGGTGGAGAGGGGCTGGGACCAAGACCTCCCGATGTCTGATCAACAGCTCTTCCCACTGTATCTTCCTCCTTTTCAATTCTGTAGTGCTGTGTACCAGGCCTGACAATGATTGAGAGCTAAATCAAGGTATCTTAACCTTCTCTCAACCCTGGCTGGAGTCCACAACAAAACAAAATGCAACAGCCTCCCTCTGGTGCCCGGAGCCTCTCGCTGTGTCATTTTGGCAGAAGTACCTCATTTGGAACAGGGTGGGCTTCCAGGGACTCTGTAAAGGCTGGTGGGCATGAGGTTTAATGTTTTACAATTGGTATGAAAAATCCTGTGCTCCCACCATAAGGGAAAGTGAGGCCAAATAATCATGCCCAGGGTATGCTGGAACCTGAAGCCAGCTGACTCTGAGTGACAGTGAGTTGTGGGGTGTGCTGAGTGATCAAGACAATAGGCACAATGATTAATTGGGAAGGATGGGTTGCTGGAAATGCAAAGAACCACTGTCCGTATGAAAGCGCTGTATACGCAGACAAGAGGAATTAGATAACCTACTTAAACCCCTTTGCATTTTGAGTCAAATCCAAGGGAAGTCAGTTCAAAAGATTCCTGGGTCTTGCCACTCACCTTCCGAGCCACCAGATTGTTCTTCCTCCATAAACGATGTCTGAAAGTGCACTGTATTTGGATGGGTTGTTCCTGTTTTGCTCAGGGCCCTCTTGGTTACACCTGCTGTGTCAGCCCCTCACCACAGGCCAGTGTTTGTACTGGGTGACAATGAGCCAAGTATTATTTGCAGGGATGAAGAGCTGCATTAAAGTCGGTCAGGATGGGTTCCGCAGACTTCAGAAGTCAGTGCTGTGCCACCCAAAGCACCTTCCAGAGCAGAACTATTCACAGCTACCAGGTGAGCACCTGGTAGAGGGCCTCAGCTCTCAGTCTGTCTTAGTGACTGTTCTGTTGCTGTGACAAAACACTATGACCAAGGCAACTCATGAAGGAAATCATTTAATTGGGGCTCACGGTTCTAGAGGTTGAGCCCATGACCATCACGACAGGTAGCATGGCGGCAGCAGGCAGTCAGGCATGGCGCTGGAGCAGTAGCTGAGAGCTTACATTTGAGACAACAACCACAAGGCAGAGAGAGAGAGAGAAAGAGAGAGAGACAGAGAGAGACAGAGACAGAGAGACACAGACACAGACACAGACACAGACACAGGACAAAGACAGACAGAGACACTGAGAGACACACACTGAGCACACTAACTGGAAATAGCAAGGGCTTTTGAAACCTTAAAGCCTACCCCTACTGACAAACCTCCTCAACAAGACTACACCTCCTAATTCTTCCCAAACAGTTCCACCATCTGGAGGCCAGGCATTCAAATATATGACTCTATAGGGATATTTTCATTCAAACCACCACACATCTCTGTTCAGAATTGCTCTGAATGACAAACGTCAACTCAGTTATGGCCACACCTTGCCCCAAGGCACACATAACCAATGGCTGATTTATAAGGAGATATGCAGTTCACCCATCTTCACAGACAACTACAAACTTGACCTTGTATGAGACTGAATGACAGGCCAGCTTTTCCTTCTGCCCAATCCTAGGACACATTTTTCCCTTCCGGAGGAACTAATCTCAAGATTAGCACCCTCAACAAATCTGCTAGACTTACATCTACATCTCAGCATCTCCTTGCTAAGCTGCCAGAGCCCAGGACAATCATCACTTGGTGCTTTTGATACAGGTTTGACTGGTATAAGTAAGATGTGGGCAATGAGCTGAATTATTTTAAGGCTGGTTAAATCAGAGAATTTCCAGAGATAAACTAGCTCATCTTTGCCAATTCTATGAAAAGACACGTGAGACCCAAATGAGGTGATGTGCAGATGCCCATCTGTGAGCAGTCCAGTGAGTAGCCTCTAGCTGTCAGCCTCTTCAGGGTCAGTCTTACCAAAGGGTGGCCCCACTGAGGGACATGCCCCTTCTAGGACAGTCCACAGTTGGCAACTGAGTGAGTTGGTGCGTACAAGTCCAGCGACGTCAGCTCCGCATGGGACACCGCCACATTTGTTTCCAGAGAAAGGTTAGCTCCAACTTTGTCTAACCCATACCACAGCTGCGACATCTTCCTTTACCCAATCTGCCTTTTCCCTCCTTCTCCCTCGAGCCCCAGTTTCCTCTCTGCATTTGCACCTCCGTACTTCAACCTTCACCATGATATGACGAACACCTACTTTCCAAGGACAGCTTGTTGGGTGCTTGCTGAACGCATGAAGTGCCTGGGCACTGGCAGTCAGGGATAGCTAACTCTTCATCCGGATAATGAGGAGAAAAGATTTGGTATTGTCACTCTCAAGCATAACAGTCAATTGTGTAGTGACCTTGGCCTCAATTAGAGAGATGTCTGAGGCCAGGAGGTCACCATTCAGTGCAGTCAATAGAAAACATGAGACATTTTTATCTAAGTAGCTGTGAAGCAGAACCTGAGCATCCTGCCAGGGGACATATAAAAAATAAGAGTCTCACGGCTCTTGTACAATGACTGTAACATTAATGGCATGCTGTATGAATCTACAGCTATGAAATGGTTAGTATTTGATAACACATTTTAAATTTGAAGTAAATATTTTGGAGTTAATGGAATAAGAAAAAGATGAAATGGAAGAGTCAATAAAAAAAATCAAATACTCTGTCGATGAGAGAGCTGGTAAAACTATAAATTCCAAAGTGCTTATTGCTACTCATCATGGTCCCCCAAGAGACATGACATCATTGACCACATAATATCCAGAAGATACAAATCTACTCAAATTACAGTGCATACTTCCAACGACTGTACAGAAGAAACATAGTAGAAAGTAGAAAGCATGGCACTTGGTTTTGGTCAAATAATTGTTCCTCTAAATAATTATATTTTCTGTTTCTTATGCATGAGAAAGTGAAATCAATAGAATTTAGGGCACTACTCCAAAATAATGGTACCTTGACATACTGACTATTCTAAGCTGGAGGAATCTGGGGAAAACCACAAAAGCTGGAAGGTCACTGTCTCCTTCTCCCCTTCTCCGTGATGCAGAGCTAAGGTCTAGCAAGGGTTTCCTGATCCCTCCCAGAGGCCCTTCTGTGAAAGACACCCTCTCTTTACTTGGAAAAAAAGGAATGTTTTCACCCCTGTAGTCACAGAGAATCTAACAAACAGACCTTGCAAAATAAACTGTGACAAACTATGTGGACCAGAAAGGATCTTGGAATTTGGTGTGGCTGCAATAGAATTCATTTCCATAATCAAGTAAATAGTGATACTCCATGGGCATCCAAACAGTAGCATTGCTGAGAAATATGTAAATGTTACACACAGTTAAACTGAGCTACATATTTTTTTTTTTTTGTAAATTCAAACACAAGGCACTAGTATGCCTTCACCCTTTACTGTCTGCTGGTCATAGAACTTTGAAATCATTTGAATCTTTGAATAAATAATTTTTATAATCTACCTAAATGTCCCATAATGTTATTGGATGTTTTTGAAAGTGAGTTTGAGTTGTATTTATCTAAATCAGTTAGAAATGTCTTATAAATGTTTTAAATGGGTTAAGTCCAAATTTTCCAGTTTTCTAGATGCTCTGATAATTGAGATTATTAGATAACAAGGTTGAAAAGCAGCAAGACACTAAAATGTACCCCTACTGCCAAAAGGCAAATTAAAACAGATTTAGTAATGGATCTAATTGGTTTTTATTTGCAATTTATGAATTGGAGTCGTTTCTACAAATCGAAACGACAGCAACTCCTCCGGGGTGATGACTGAACTGTAATGCGAATCTTAAAAGGTCTATAATAAAAAACCCAGAGCCAGATATTGGGGTGAAAGCTGAAAGATCAGAGAAGCAGAACAGCCAGCCACTAGCTGACCTTTACGAAATCCTCAGCCTCAAGAGAGAGAGAGAGAGTTCCTGCTTCCTCATGCCTTATATACCTTTCTGTGTCCTGCCATATTACTTCCTGGGATTAAAGGCATGTGTCACCACTGCCTGGCTCTGTTTCTCTCATGTAGTCCAGTGTGACCTTGAACTCACAGATATCCAGATGGATCTCTGACTCCTGAGTGAGAGGATTAAGGGTATATGCTACCACAGCCTGACCTCTATGTCTAATTTAGTGGCTGGCTCTGTCCTCTGATCCCCAGGTAGGCTTTATTGGGGTACATAATATATCACCACACTGAACAGTAGGTTTTACAAGATGATAACAAACAAATAGATTACAGGAAATCCAATTGGTTAACTCTGGGGTACATTTCTGTAGACAACACAGCAGAAAGGAATTCCTTATTTGCAGTGACAAGAATCTGTGTTGAGATCTGGACTGTTTTGGAACCTGATTCATTGAAGTTTTGGGTTAATTATGTGACACTTAGCATGAGGGATTCCATCTTGTTGGAGCACACTCCAAAATCTTGCCCTGTCACGAAATCAAAAGAAGACTTCAATTCATTCACTGTTAAAATTCTATAATTATCTTTGGAGTATCTCAATTTGTGGACAGATTTTTTTTTTCTTTTTAAGCAAAAGGAAGTACAAAATGGCCATTGAAGGCTTAAAATACTTCACAAGACATTGTCAGAAATGTATTCAGACTCAGATCTCAGAAAGATTGCTGCTATTCCTCCATTTGTTTGCAGCGTAAGATGGGAAGATGGGAGGAAGGCAAGATGCCATAATCCTATGCCTCTGGGCCACAGACAGACAGACTTCATTTAGGAATTAAGCAGGGCAGGTCCACAGCCTTCCAGCTGAGCTAGATTATCCGACATGACAGCATGTCGACTTTCTGAACTATCATTCCTTTCTCCTGTGTGTCAAGTGTGTCCTCTGGGAGTCCTGGGTCTGGTTACCCAAAGCCTATGTTCCTCTTCTCAGGGTATAAACACAGGTCTCACTGTTCCAGTATCACAGTGAGTGCCACTGATGTGATTTCTAACTACCCCCCCCATAGACAGACACTTTTACTGATGCTCTTATTTTAAATTATAGGAGTAGGCAGAGTTGAGAAAAATTAAATTTTGACAAATATAAATTAGGCAAAAAAATAATGAATAGACAAAATTAATTTGGCAAGTAAAATAGTGTTTGAAGAAAGATCCTCCAAGTAGAGATTTAAACGTTAGTACCCTTGAAAATAAATTAGAGTAGAGAATAGTGTGCTTTACCACTAATCCAATTAAGTGTGGTAGCAGGAGCACATTCTCAGACAACCTCTGGTCTACAGAGGAGGTCAATTGAAGGTTCGTTTCCAATTTATTAGCCATAAAATACAACTTTGAAGAGAATTCCTATTTGACACAGCAAGATCATATTAAGATGAAAATCACATTCTTAAGGAAGATACAGTGATGCAATAGTTTGAGACAAATGTGTTTTTAAAAAACTAAAGGAGATAATAATCCTGATTTTGTTTAATGTTTGATTTTCAATAGAAGAAGGTTGTAAGTTTACAACCTTCTTGGTGGACACAGACATATGTTAACTTTGGTAAAGAAAAGTGTTTTTAGGCTGGGCGGTGGTGGCGTACACTTATAATCCCAGCTCTCGGGAGGCAGAGGCAGGCGGATCGCTGTGAGTTTGAGGCCAGCCTGGTCTACAGAGAGAGTTCCAGGACGGCCACGGCGGGTACATAGAGAAACCCTGTCTCGAGAAACTAAAAAAAAAAAGAAGAAGAAGAAGAAAGTGTATATATGTATATATAATAAAGCATTTATCTATATAAAAAAAGTGTTTTTAGACAGTGTTGGAATATGACTATCTTATCAACCCAACTGAAACTCAATTGCCGATTCATAAATATTTAAAGATGTTCATGACTAATTTAGTGTCTTTTTTCCTTCTCAAAGGTGAAGTAGCTGGAAATACAAACTTCTTGGTCACTCTGGCTATTGAGTCATCAGATACCCTACACTCAAGGAGAAAGTGTGTGTGTGTGTGTGTGTGTGTGTGTGTGTGTGTGTGTGTGTATGTGTGTGTGTGTGTGTGTGTGTGTGTGTGTGTGTGTGTGAGAGAGAGAGAGAGAGAGAGAGAGAGAGAGAGAGAGAGAGAGAGAGAGAGAGAGAGAGAGATCTGGTTTCCCTTTCTAGGACCTATACAGTCAAAGGCTCCCAGGACTGGAGGATATCTCAAAGAAAAAAATGCACCAAATGCCTCCAAGGTATTCAATTTCAGTGTACTGAGTACCTTTGAGAATTTACTAGAAGATAAATCTCTGGTCCTTGGTGATAAGACATGTGGTATAAATCCTGAATGGGGGCCAGTGGTCTATGTTTTTCCCAAGATCTTCCCCTCCCTCCCAAAAGACTCTTTTGAAAAAATGTACCTGGTCAGCTTTCAAATAATTCTGAAATCTTTTATTGGTATAAAGCTGAACTTCACATCCAGAAGTACCATTGACCAGCACTAATAGTCATAGGAAAAATAATCCTTGTCCTCATGGTGGATTTTTAAACAGAGGAGAGAGATGCCATCTGTTGTCAGGGTCTTTCCTTCTCTGCCCTTCACCTCTACACACATGCACACATACAGACATTCAAGCATGCACACACACAACCACATATACATTCAAACAAGACGGAGAATAAAAAAACAAACAAACAAGGATTAGGGCTATGTGGTTGATGAGCAACATGTGCAGACAAGCTAAGGGTGGCAGCTGAGGGCAAGCTTTATGGACCCAACACTAGGAATTACACAAGAAAATCAGGGAGTAGAAGGGATAGGGCAAGGCAAAGAGAGGGAACGGAAGGACCAAGAGGAGAGAACTCTACATCCATCGATTGCCCAGTCATCCCCAAGCACTCTGCTGCCTTTGCCATATCATTGGTTAAATATTTTCTGTCTCCTAGATATCAAATCTGCTAGTCCTCCAAGCACCCTGGCTTTCCATTCTTTTCTCTTTTCTTCTTGTAGTAACAGTTTATTTTTTTCTTTTTTTAAATTATTTTTAGTGAGTATATGAAGTACTGGGTTTCATTGTGACATTTTCATAGATATTATATTTTGTCCCTTCCTGTTCTCCCCTCCTGAGCATCCCTTCTACCCTCCAAATGGTCCTTCCTTCTGCTTTACGCCACAGGTAATCCCTTAACACTCTTTTGACTCCTCTTCTTTTCCTCCACCTCTCCCTCCCCTCTGATCACTGCCTTTCCATTTTTGTGTCCTATGTATTTGTAAATTTGAACTGAGATTCCACATATGCAATTAAAATATACACTCTTTGTGAATCTAGCTTATTTCACTTAACATAATGACCTCCAGTTCCATCCATTTTCCTGCAAATGTCATAATTTCATTCTTCTTTATAACTGGATAAAAGTCCTTTGTGTGTGTATCCCACATCTTCTTTATCCATTTATCTACTCCTCTCCTCAAAGTTATTCTTTTCTGTGTTCTTGATTCTGCCTCTGTGTACAGTAGTCATTAAGTATCTGCAGTGTTGGCTTGAGGAATGTGTGCTTCTTTAGTCTTTGCTTATTTTAAAATGTGCATATTTTTTCATCAATTTTCAAAGATAGAGCAATCTTGCTTGGCAGTTATTTAGTTTTGAAACTTGAAATACAACCTTCCATTGTTTCTTGGTTTTGTATGAAATTTGGTATTATTTTCTTTATAGCCTTTAGTATTGGTTCTTTGTGGATCTTCTCTGGTCATATCTATTTGGGGTTCTGAGAGCCTCTTGAAATTGGATGTCCATTTCTTTCACTAGATGTGGGGAATTCTCTGCTAGAATTTCACTGAATAGTTCCCTGCCTTTAGTTTTCTATTTCAGCCTCTTCTTGCATCCTACTGATTCCTAGGCTTGGTCTCCTGGTCGCATCCCAGGGCTCCTGGGCATTGAGGCCAAGCTTGCTCATCTTTCCGTTTTTATTGGTGTCACAATGTAGTACTTCTCTTGACCTTATCTTCCATTCTGGACATTCTTGCCTTTGCTTGGTCAGGTCTATTGAAGTAGCCATTTCAGTCCACTCCCTCCTGCAAGATTCAACTCAAACATCATCTTCTACTTCACTGGAGATGATTCATCCCTCTCCTTTGGACATCAGCTGTGCCCAGAAAGCCCAGATTCTGTGTGCTATTTATACCTGCTTTCTTGTATCTAGTCCTCTTAATAAGCTATGTCATTTGCTTAGATATGATTTTCATTGCTAGTGCCTCTCTTCCAACACTGTAAGTTTCATGAGGGCAAGACTTGTGTTTTGCCGGGCGGTGGTGGCGCACGCCTTTAATCCCAGCACTCGGGAGGCAGAGCCAGGTGGATCTCTGTGAGTTCGAGGCCAGCCTGGGCTACCAAGTGAGTTCCAGGAAAGGCGCAAAGCTACACAGAGAAACCCTGTCTCGAAAAATCAAAAAAAAAAAAAAAAAAAAAAAAAAAAAAAGACTTGTGTTTTATGGAATACCATATCCCCAGTACTTGGAAGAGTACCTGGCACATAGGAAGACACATAATATAATGGAAAACAAAATTTCCCAGACCAGAAAAAAACAACTTTCCTCATAGTGGAAGAGGATTTAATAACATTACTGAATAAGAACTTAACCAGAAAGTGACATACATTACAGAAAATTTGCCTAAAAAGATTCAAAGCACCGAGAAAGCTCATCTGCTTACAGCTAAGTAGATACAGCCACGCTTGCATCGTGTAGGTTCACTGATCTGCGGTCAGGACAGCTGGAGCTGTCTTCTGACACAGACTTAAAGCCTGCCTTCTTTAATGATTCATTCAAAGAGGTGGTTCTTGGGGCCTGAAGAAAGCACTTCTGAGAGGCAGGCCAGATGTGTAGTTACAGAGATTTGCACACACAGAGACAGTGAAACAAATTCTGAAAGAAAAAAGGGGAGAATGTGGAAGTGTCTCCCAGTTTTTAATAAGGAGAATTATGACTTACAATAATTCTACATTGAAATTGGTTTTTTTTTTAACTCTTTCTGCACTTGATATTTGTTGACTAAACAAACAGCTAAATTCACATGGTAAGCACTCAAGAGCCAAACCTGTGCCATTTTTATTTTTCTCTACAAGACCAGCACAGTGTTCGTGGAAATGGGAGAAGGGAGTGAATGATTTCAACGACTATAATGCTACATCAGGGACTTAACGTATTAAAGACGAGAATAAAATGTGTGATGGATAAGCTGGGCTTGTTATGAATCCCTAAATATCCCTAAAACATCTCTAAATATACATTAGTGAAGCAGATAAGGGCTGAACTGGATACCCAGGACCGTATCCCACTCTGAATGCTACAATCCATAGCTCAGAGCATTTGCCTGTTCCCAAGCCCCTTGTATTTCTTCCTTCCCCATCAGCCAGAGTTCTCCCTGCTTAGCTGGGTGAACTCATGCAGCATTTTCTCAGGCGCCTGCTCTACATTTCATTCGGAGCCAGACACGTAGGCTCATTTACAGGGGACGCATGCTCTCGCATAATCTCTTCACCCATCTTGAGCTTCAATTTTCTCTTAACAATGTTCACTCTAGCCTATTTGGTCCAAAGATCACTCTCCTTGACAGAGAAGACAGGAGCAAATGGAAGAAAAGGAGTTCTGCTTTCTTTGTGTCATCCATCAACATCACACTGTTTGGCCTGAGCAGCTGGCCTCTTCCTTGTTCCTGCTCTGGACTTAAAAGCCCTCCACTACCCTGAGCCTTTCAACTCAAATGCTTCTGTTCATTCTGCCCCTTGGGCCTGATCTACTATTTCTCTCTCTCTCTCTCTCTCTCTCTCTCTCTCTCTCTCTCTCTCTCTCTCTCTCTCTCCAATGTGTTGGGGTGGGGTACACACACCTATGTACGTGCCTACAGGGGCCAGCAGAGGCCAGAAGGGGCTGTCAGAACTCCTGTTCCTCACTCTCCACCTTCCTCCTTTGTGATGCGCTCTCTTACTGAATCCAGAGCTCTCCATTTTCTGTCTAGGCTGGCTGACCAACAAGCCCCAGCAATTCTCTTGTCTCTATCCTCCATAGCACTAGGAATACAGATTCACGTGGCCACACCCAGTTTTTGTATGTGTGCTGTGGACTGAGCTTAGGCTCTTATGTTTAACCAGTAGGTGCTCTTACCTACATGGCCACCCCCCAGATCCCTTCAGCATCTCTTTCACATCAGCATTGGAAATAGGTTTCTTCCCACTTTTTTTTTCTTCTTCCCACTTTTTGGCACATGCCCTTTTACAATATGAACCTCCTGGTAGAGTATACAGGACCCTGCTTCTAAATGTCATCTTCTCTTGTCTTCCCAGCATATGGATGGCAAAGACAGAATTATAACTTCAAAGGAAAATGTAGTATGTATACTTAATGGAGTTTTTTTTTCATCCATAAAGAAAAAAAAATGTTATGTCATTGAAAGAAAATGGATGCAACTAAAGATAACTATATAAATGAACTAACCCAACCCCATAAAGATAAATATTGCACACATTTCCTCATTTATGGCTTATACTTTTTTAAAAAGTGTGTGTATGATAAAAGTTTTTTAAATGCTGTGTGGGGAGAGGTAAGAGGCAAGAAAAATGAGGATGAGGCTATGAGGGAGGATGTATTCAGAATACAGTGTATTACGTCTATTAAAGCTTCAAAAACATCAAACATGGCCTGAAAACGAACAACAGCTTCAAAAGCTCACCAATTCATTTGAGTCTGCTCTTCAGGAATAGTATTGTAACGGTGCTTTCTTGGATTCTTTAAAATCTACATTTTCCAAGTGCTAAGTACCATCTCAGCATCCCAAGCTCCTTCCTTTGGGCTGGCACAAATCTCAAAGGATTCATTTGTCCACCAAACTCCAGCCTTCCTGGTAGGCTGTAGACTTTTGCAAGGTGCAAGAGACAAAACCAGATAGTCCTTTCTGACAGGGGTGGGTGGCTGAGAAGTTGGGGCAGGGAGAGTGGGGCTGGGGGTTATGGGAGTGGAATTCCTGCCAATGGACGATGCAAGGATGGGGGCGGGGTAGACTGCCGAGGTCGCACGTGCACGGGGCAGGTGGGAGACGGGAGGAAGAGCGAGCAGTGTTAGTAACGATGGAGTCCTTTCATTTTCCACGAAGTCAGCACTTCCTTGCCCTTCTTCTACCTTTGCCATCATGCTAACTAAGACCCTTTACCTCGTCAACTCATGGAAACACTGTCCTGTGCGGTAGCCAAGGAAGAGAATTATCCAACAATTCAACACTAGTGAACCACAGGGCGGGACCCCTGCGTCTCCCAGATCAAGTGGTTCTTCTTTCTGTTCCAAAGGGTCACTGTTCACCATCCACAGCAATTAAAGGACAGCCCTTGCCAACATCCTTTACACATACCAGTGTGCAAAGCCAGCCACTTGGCTCATGTCAGTGGTTGCCTACAGCAGGGCTTGAGGCTATGAAAACTATTCCATGTAGTCTGATATTCTTAGACCAAGAGTTCCTCCATCCTTGACTGTCACATATGGAGTTGGCAAACTACTTGTGAGAAACTCTAAGAGCCTGAACGTTTCTCCAGGGTGCTTCTCCTCTACTGCAATCTATCCCCCATTCCATTTCATACTCAGCCACAACCATCTCAGCCCTGTGGATCTCTCTGTGTCTCTCTGTCTATATCTGTCTCTGTCTCTCTGTGTCTGTCTGTCTGTCTCTCTCTCTTTCTCTCTATCTCCCTTCTAAAACATTTCTACACCCACATCAGTACAATGTGCTTTCCTCCAGTTCTCTGTATCCTACCCCTTACCAGCCAACACCATACTTATTTCTACCAAGGGCAGTTTTATTCCTGAAATCAACCTATTCATTCAGCAAATGCTCCCCGAGTGTCTTGTATGAGCAGGCACCACACATAAGCCTGGGAGTAAGACATTGAACAAGGCAGAGTAGCTTTTTTAGATTTTTAGTTCTTGAAGTTCTTCTTGACTATACCCTCTTCCGCCTTTGAAATTCTTCAGATTTTCCCTTCACGGTCATGTCACCATCAATGTATTCATATATGAAATTTACCTCTGACTTGTCGCTCTGTCTCTGCCCTACAAACTCCACATATGCACTCTTTACCCCCTAGCCGTACTCACTGCTCTGGACTGGGACCCTCCATCTCTGCTCACCGGGGCTGATGTCATCCCCTACAGCTTCCTAAGTACGTACTCAGACTTTGTTCTTGACTTCTACAAATCTGGATCCCATAAGTCCATCACTCATGATTTATTTAAACAAATATCTAGTTTGATCCATTCCCTTCTTATGGCTTTTGAAAAGTGTAAACTACTTGAGATGCATGCACCAAGTTTCAGGTTCAACCTGTGCCTTTTATCTCTTGCTTCATCTTTCTGCATAGTTCTTATTATATTTTATTTAGGTTAGCTGTGTATGCTCCTAACTCAAATGAGAGATTTTTGTCTATTGGTTTTATATGGTGCTGGGATTTGAATCCAGGACTTCCCAAATACTACACAGATACTCTTCCACTAAGCCACATTGCTAGCCCAGATTTCCTTATTGCTGACCTGTCCATCAGGGCAGTCTCTCTATCTATCGCAGTCCCTGACCTGTACTATCCCCATAACAGATTTTGGACTGCAGTAGGTATCTGATATACCTCACATGTATGTGCATCTTTAATTAGAAGTTTTCATGGGTGAGTCTTACACATTTGGGGTAGTTACTTATCCTGTTTACAAATGTTCTTAATTTCTTCTGAGAACATTGTGAAATCCTCTTTCCAAGTGTCTTTAAAGATAATTAAATGGGGCATGGGGACAAGAAAGGTTAACTGGGGTAAATGATTATATATACAATGAAATTCATTATTGTGTGTAAATAATGCATGATAATAATAAAAAGATAGAGATGGCCATATAATTTGTCCTGACTAGCATAATGGAAAAAATGGAGATGTTCTTTTGTGTGGCTCAGTAGGCAAAAGGGCAAGCTGTGCAAGCCCAATTACCTGAGGTCAACCCCTGAATTCATATACAAAAGCCGCATATGGTGGCATGTCGCTGTAATTTCAGTACTCCTACAAGGGGGTAGGAGGCATCGACAGGATGGACACCAGCTAGCCTGGTGTATTCAGCACCACAGCAGAAACAGGAAATCACCTGCCTCAGCAAGGTGGAAGATGAGGAAGATGAGAAGGAACTCCTAAAAGTTGTTCTCTGACCGCCCCCTTCCCCCAACAGACACACACACACACACACACACACACACACACACACACATGCTGTGTGGCATGTGTCTACTTTCATTCATACATACACTTAGAAAAGCAGATGAACAGGCATTGCATTTGTTAGCTGGACATGGAGGCGCGCACACACGCAATCTCCGGCTGCTTCAGGCTGAGGCAGGCTCTGCGGTGGAACTCCTGAGTTAGGAAGTAGTGTGAACACCCAGGTAAGACAGTGTCTCGATAACCAAGTGTGCCATTTCCTGAAGAAAGCATTTCACTGCCTGGGGGTGAGGCACAACCACTGTGTTCTTCTGCTGTAGGGCAAGTGCAGGAGGAGAAGGGACCTCCATCGGGCCAGGTCCCCGGGAGAGAGCCTGTGTGAACGGAGCTCTGCCTCTGCACGGCAGCGGTGTCGCATGGAGGAGAGAGAATGAGTTAAGACAGTAGGGAGAGATGGGATTGCTTAGTGTGGCCAGAAATGGGTATCTTATCGCAACTGCTCCAAAGCCTGAAGAGGACCCAGACCACTTCCCTTTCATGCCTTCTTGCTTCATATTTCAAGCAGACTAGACTATAAATAGTTTAATGTTGACTTCCGAGTTCTTAATTCAAACTGTTCAAAGTCAAACATTCTCTCCTGTTTCTTCTCTTGGTCCTAAGCTACATTTCATTCTCGAGTAACTCTGGTTCCCAAAGCAAACATTTCTAGCTAGTGTCGACTCCGGTGATGGTCACTGGCTTAGCATTTTGTAAAGACCAGCATGTCACTCTCTCAGCAGCTCCTCTGCAGCCCGTAATCTTTGGGGACTGTCAGAAAGACGACTCCGGCACTCGGCCAGCAGCTGAGCAGCCAGCAAAGCCAAGGGGCTGTGACAAATTAGCTGTGGCGGCTGTGTGTGCTGCAGTGCGGGCCGCCCTGCATCTTCCGTCCCAGCAGATGGCACAGTATCATGACAATAAATGTCGTGAGAGTGTTTCCCCATTTGCCTTTTACAAAAAAAAAAAAAAAAAAAAAAAAAAAAAAAAAAATCCTCCCTCTATGATGCTTTTTAAACCCCACTCTAGAGCAATGGCATATTTGGAAAAGAAGAGAGCTCCTAAACAGAGCCCATTCCTTCAAAATAAAATGGCCTGGAGTACATTTATTCTCTGCCGTTTTTAGAGTGACTTGAAAGGTGTACTTTTTTAGCCTCATGTAAATGTGCCGCACAGCAACCAGCATTGCTTTGTGCACATCAGGACAAAGCGAGCGCCTGCATGCTTCGTTTGAGTTAGAAACAAAGGGCCAGCAGCCTTCTTGCTATTTCCTTCCATCTGGTAGCTGTTCTAATACAATGCTTATTCCCTCTTCTGACAGGCAGGCTTCCTTCCACAGGTCCCTTTTCTTGGGAATAAATAGGTATACCTAATCATGACCTATCTGCTTAATGCCTGCAATTTGCAGTCAGGCGTGGAGACATGGTTTCAGGGCTTATACGCTTTCAGAACACAATTGTTTATTTTAGCATGGATTGTCAAAAAATTTTGACTTTCAACCCAAATTTTTCATATTTATAAGTGTCAAGAGTTTTATTTGGAGGGGGGTATATCTACATTTGCTATAATGACAATATAATTTCTCACACTTTTTGAAAGACAACCAACTCATAGGCTGCCCATAATGTTTTGTAAAACAAAATCAATCCAAAGAAAAAAATTCTGTGTTAGCTAGGAGCTGTGGTGTGTGCCCGCAACCCCAATACTAAGGGGGAAGCGTCAGCAGGATTGTGGCCTCAAGGCAAACCTCGACTACATAGTAAGGCCAGCCTCAACCACACAGTACAACCTGCCTCAAGAAACCAAGAGATGGAGGTGTAACACAGTGGTAGAGCACTTGCCAAGAATGCCCAAGACCTTGGCTCAATTAGCCAGCACAGCTAAAACAATCCAATTCTTTCTTTCAACCTAAACAGAAATATGTATCTAGTACAAAAACATAAATAAATAAACAATAAATAAATAATAAACTAGTAAAAAGCAAATACAGAGAGCTGTGTCACATCAGGAATGGGACAATCTATCCTATGTTACTCAGAACTAAATCTACTATGAGGAAGCTGGCATCTTTTGTTTGATTCAGATGGCCACTAGGCCAAGTGTTGATGTATATGTTTTAAAATTGATCAAATGGATACCAAGCAAAAATAAAAGAAAAAGACTGGTAAATTGAAATATATAAATATTTCAAACTTCAATAATGGACTTAAGGCTAAAATCCTCCACAAACATTAGAAGAGTATCTGTGAAATCACACCTCATCATAGACAGATCTTTTGCAAATCCCACAGGTATACCCACACCTAAATTCTCCTCTCCACAAAGCTGAAGCCACCGAGCAGGAAGCACATGGGAAGAGGAGGGTGACCTCTCTATTGACATGTTTGACTCATTCAATAGGCAAAGATTTAAAAGTCGCTAATTCTACCAGAGAAAGTACACATATTGGGGTGCCATTGTACACTTCCAGTGCTGATAAATACTAGCAGGGCCCTTTGAGAAGAATGTTTTATCACTTAGGTCAAGGCTCCTATGTTTCTACCCCCACAGGATGGTTAATCAACTGTCAGTATGACAGAACTCAAGAGTCACCAAGGAGACAAAACTCTGCGTGTGTCCGTAATGGTTTAACTACAGAGAGGTTTAACTGATAGACCCACACTAAACGTGGGTGGCACCATTTCATGGACTGTAGTCCCAGACCAAATCTAAGGAGAAATACATGAGCTGAGCAATAGAATTCATCTCCATCTGCTTCCAACATGGCCAGCTGTCTCAAACTCCTGCCACCCTGCCCTCCTCACCATGATGGAATGCATCCTCCAAACATGAGCCAAAATTAATCCCTCCCTCCCTTCTCCCTCCCTCCTTCCCTCCCTTCCTTCCTTCAGCTGTTTTTTGCCAGGCATTTATCACAATGATGAGATAAGGAACTAACAGATCATCCCACCAAAGTCATATGTTCAAATCCCAATCCCTACAGTGATAAGCATCAAGAAATAGAGGCTCCTGGAGGTGATCAGGTCACAGGGATAGACTCCCTATGAATGGGATCAGTGTTCTATAGAGGAGGCTCAAGATAGACCCCTTGCCTCTTCTACTACATGAGAACATGCCAAGAAGGTGGTCAGCCAGAAAGTGCTATCTCCCCAGATGTCAAGTCTGGGAGTCCCCCTGTCTTGGACTTCTAGCCTCCAGAAATATGAGGAATAAATATGCTGTTCATAAGCTAACCAGACTCAGGAAGCTTCTTCAAACAGCTTGAGTGGATTAAGACAACCTCATCAGTGTGTATTTTAATCACCAGTTCAAACTCTAGGAGCTCACTCTCAGCCAACAGTCTACACGGCATCCTTTGATACACATACTGGAAAGGATCCAGAAGGATACACAACAAAGTTTAATTATAACTATCTAGGAATAAAACCTGAAATATTATCAATTTGTTAACTGCTCATCTGTAGCAGTCAATATTTATTTCTATAACACATAAATTATTTTACAATAATTTGCTTCTTTCCTAGAAAAAAGAAAGTTCCCTCAAAGCATAGGAATATAGACAGGACTTGAGGATTTCCTACCCAGAGTTACCTAAAAGTCAAAATTCATTCCAATTGGTTCAACAAGGCTGGTTAAATATGAAAGGCATAATAGTAGGGTCCCTCGGGCAGTGGTTCATGTTTCTTTCCTAATAACTTCCATCTACATACTTCAAGAAATTCCTTAAGAAATATACTTACAGCCCATACATATTCATAATTTCAGCCATGATATTGTAATTTTCCATACCTGTACTTTAAAAAAAAAAAAAGTGGAACCAGACACATGAACAATCTGCTGGGGAGTATAGAAAACGTCATATACTAAGGAGGAGATTTGGGCCAACTTCCCCAAGAGCCTTCAAAAGAAGAATGCATCCTTTCACCTACCCCTGGATCCACAGTGATGGTCACCACAGAGGGGAATACCATTTCTGAACACACACACCAAAACACACCTGTGAGGGAGCCAGGCTGCCGTGTGTACGGGTAAAGTGGCTGCTTGCCATGGCAGCAAACTGTCTGCTACCACAGCACATTGACAATTGGTTTGGCAGTGTTTCCAACACAGGCTGAGGGATTCAGCTTTCTTCATATATGACAACAACAAGAGTTTCAAATGGACCAAACACTTCATATTAGTGTCAGCACTCACACAGCTTCTGTTGGCAGAGAACAGGAAAACAAACGTATCTGCATTTTTTTTGTTGTTCTAGAGAAATTGCCAGAACACCATTTGTTCTTAGCCACCTTCACCCCACCCAATATGGAACTTTCTGCGTGGCACCATGGCCCTAGTCATGTGTCATGGCCCAAGATTTCAAATCCCAATGTTTCCCTGAATATAGAGATCTGGAAAATTAATCTTAACAGGGCATTTGGTGAAATAGAAGATGTCTTGATGCTACAAAGTATTATTGGTTTAATAAATATTAGAGTTCTGTCTATCTACCTGTTTATCTATTCTCTTTCTATAACTTATCTGTCTATAATCTACCTATCTATATATCTATTATCTACACACACACACACACACACATACACACACACACACACACACACACACACACTCATTCTTCCAACCTTTATTCTATGAAAGACTAAATGCAATGCACCTTGGAGGATAGAAAGGCGACTATGGGACTGAACTACACAGTAGAGAGATCAATATTCTTTTACTCTAAGAATGATGAGCTTGTTCAAGGTCACAGAGCTTGAACAGGAGAGCTAATTAAACTAGGTTGCACAGAACACAGAAAAGATAAGTTTCTCTCATACTTACAAGTCAGATAAGGCCTATAGCTGTCTAGCTAATTTTTATAAACATATTGGCTTTCCAATAAACAAATTTTCCCATTTGAAAATCAGGGGAACAGCAGTAACCAATGTATAAAGACCAAGGGAAGACCCAAGAGTGACTACCCACTGTGTTTGATCTATATGGACTGTAAAAATGAATGTTAGAATCAGACTCTGGAGAATTTTTCATTTTAAAAAAATGACCCATTTATACAGAAGTAGTTGGGAATTTATTTATAAATTTGTTTATAAAAGTATAAGAGATCTCCTTTTGCTCAAATTTGTAGATTAAGAAAGTAGGAATTCAGAAAGACCCCAAAGGATCCCCAAACCTGTTGTAAGAATTAGTAAAGAAAAAAAAAGTCAATTAGGGGACACAAGCCTACAGCATCCACAGCTCTAACTACCTTGAATGTCACGTGATTCCCTTTTACTATTTTACTAACATTGCTCTAATTAGCCTTCTAATAAGAGGCAGAACTAATTAGGAAAAATAAGGTAACATTATGCTGGCAGTAGAGATTAAACACGAGTTGGTAATGAGCCTCTAAATCCACACATAACTAATGACAGAGGAAAACTGGCCACCCACAACCCCTCAGCTGAGTAGGTGGGCAGTTGAAGTTGAGGTATGAAAACTAAAGCCAAACAAAATTGCATGAAGGAAAAGCATCTCATGAGGGTTTTCAAGGTCAGCTGAAGAAAGCCCGATGGTAGTGACTGTTTCTCATATACCCTGAAATAAAAAGAAAACATAAATTACCACAAACAGCAAAATAAAATCTGGAGCCCGTACAACCCAAAATGGAGTTCCTGTAAACTATATGCAGTGCATCAGACTAAGGTAACCTTCTCTGTTTTTTAATGACTGAAGTCCCAGTGAAATGAGTTTGATTTTTAAGTCGTGGTGTATTTAGTTTGCTACATGGTCTTTGCTGAGGTCCTAATGTCTTATCCAATGACATCTTAGTGACTGTGCTGTTACACACAGGCCAGCATGGGTCACAAATATTAGAGTTCATAAGTGTTGGCACCTCAACAAACACAGCAAGGACAGAATCAGGGTCAAAGGAATTGGAATGAAAATGTATTAGTGGAGTCACACTGGCTTATTCACCAGGAAGGTGACTTCTAAGGTGACCTTGAGGTTGATAGACGGACTAATGAGTCCCCACCTCCACTGTGTTCAAGGGATCATCCTTTTGTAATACTGGGCCACACTACACTTGGGATACAGACAATTGTTGATTTGTTAGCCCTTTATGGAAACTCAGAGGTCATGTCAAGTTCTTAACTATCCTTGAAGACAAAGCATTCAGAGATATATCCCACAAAGTCTTGCCTATTATTGTAACTGAACATATAATTGACAGTGACTTTTAACATGTTCAACATCAGGTGCCTCATGAAAACTAACATGGAACTTTACAAAATAAAAATGCATTTTTAAATATATGTCATTTAAAATTGTTGAAGAATAACTATATACATTAAGCAATATCAAGCTATAATGAAATAAAAATGTTTAAGAAATAAAGATCAATCCTATCTGTCATTTCAGCATACACTTATCAGGGGCCTCCTGTCCAAGAATCTATGTGACATATCAAGAAACTATTCTTTCCATGGATTTTTACCATAGTCCCTCATTTTTTGCCTTCTTCCTTTTCTTCTCTGCCTTTGGCTTTCTACTGGTTCCCATGTTTCCTCCCAGCCATCATTGAGGGCAGAGCTTTTTTCCTCATATTCCTTAGAGAATCTCAATTGCCATCCATTCACTTCTAAATAAATGACCCATTTGGAATATACCCTACATACTAACTCTAGTCTGATTGGTATTTAAAAAATACACCCAGAATAAAAGACCAATTTCTGGCACTCTCTTCTGACTTTGGATTGAGGTCCTTTGAGGAATGGATATATTAATTTTTTAAAAATATTTATTTATTATGTATACAGTGTTCCATCTGCATGTATCCCTGCAGGCCAGAAGAGGGAGCTAGATCTCATTACAGATGGTTGTGAGCCACCATGTGGGTGCTGGGAATTGAACTCAGGACCTCTGGAAGAACAGTCAGTGTTCTTTACCTCTGAGCCATCTCTCCAGCCCAGATATATTAAATTTTAATGTAGCTATAGTTACTTTTTATTTTTGGTTTATATTTTGGGTCAATTTTTTTAAATAATGTTTTTAATTTTCTTCTAAAATCTAAAAAGGTTTCATTTTTCTTTCTAAGCTTGACTCCCCCTAGAGCTGATTTTTGTAAATGGTGTCAGGAGAGTGCTGTCTAATTTCCAATAGGTATACATGGGTCCTCAACACATCTGCTGCAGAGTCCATTTGCCCCCAGGGATGTGTTCTCCACTGCTCTGTCCTACATCAAAAGTCTGCAAATGTTTGGCCTGCCAATACCAACTGTGAGACATCCTAAATAATTAAATACTCAGGTACATGTCTTTATCTTCAACTCTTCTTGACTCTATGCTTCCACAGTTAGTTAAACCATAGACTGGGAACTCATCCCTATCCTTTAACAGGATACAGCTTGCCATTTTTTATTCCTTAGAGTCTTTCTGAAATGTCTTATAATTCTTTAAAAAGTTCTCACATTTTTTGATCACATGTTTTTGGTTTGGTTTTCTTGTTTGCTCTAAATGTGTAGAAATGAATTTGGGTTTTATATACTGATTCTACCTAAGTCAACATTGGTGAGCCCTTATTTATTCTAATATGAATAAATATTCTTTGAGATTCCTATGTAGGTGATCACATCATATGTGATGTAATTTATAGATTTGTTTTCCTTTTCAATACTTATACATAATTCAACAGAAAGGTTTTTGTTGAAGTTTTGTTTTATTATGAAGTTCTGCTTTATTATTAAATAAAGAAACTTGCCCTCTATTTCTCCTTTGATAGAGCTTTTGACTACAAATGAGCACTTGAGTTTATCAAATGCTTTCTCTGTATCTGTAGAAATGATCATACAAAATTTATGAGATATATTATTTTAGGAGGTTTTTTATGGCTTGTTTTATGATAAGCCAGGTACCATCGTGAGAGTCAGTTGCCAACTTGATACACTTAGGAAGAGGGAACCCTAATTGGGTGTTTGCCTCTATTGATGGGCATGTCTGAGGGACATTTTCTTGCTGTGGGAAGTACCACCCCAGGCAGATGGATACAGGCTAGCCAAGAAAAGTAGCTGAGCAAACCATGAGAAGCAAGGTATGATCTCTGTTTTGGTTCCTGCCTTGACTTCCTGTCTTAACATCTCTTCATGATGGACTATAACCATAAGAGGAAATAAATTATGTCCTTCCCAAGTTGTTTTTGGCCATGCCATTTATCACACAACAGAAACTCGAACTGGAGCATCGTGTTTGCAGTTCTGAGATAGGTATAACTTAATGAGGTTTTATTACCTAATGTTTTAAAGGTCTATAAACATTTTATGATTTTAAACCTATGTTTATGAGCAAAAGTCCTTTTCGTACCTTTTTGAGAATTGCATGCATGACTACAGTGAATTTTCATCATATCTTCTACTCCCTCCCTCCCCAATTCCTCTCCATGTTCCCCAACACAGTCCATTCTCAAATTCATGAAGTGCTCCTCCATAATTATTGCTACATGCACACACACACACACACACACACACACACCCCTATGGAGTTCAACTAGTACTGCCTGTAGGTACTTTGGTTGAACTATCAAGGAGCGTGTCTTAGAAGAAAACTGACTTTCTCTTCCTTAGAAGCCGCCAACTCTCTATAGCTCTTCAACTAGGGATAGCACCATTGGGAGAGGTGCTGGCAATATGCCTGGCTCAGTTGTTGCAGTAGCTTGTCGATTTCACTGTGTCATCACACTCCTCCTGGTCCTCCAGCTCTTACGACCCTGTCCATGAGATGTAGATGTATGTCCATTTGGGTTTGGCACAGCCGCTCATTCTTTGCACACTTTGGGGAAAGCCCAGCTTGTTTCATGGGTACTGGGGTCTGGTGCTCCTGATTGGGCAGCAAGCCCTCTTCACTGAGCTTTCTCTCCAGCCCCTGGGCCATCTTTAATTGTATCTTGGTTTTGTTCGTTATTCCAAGTCTCATTCTTATTTTAGCAAATGCTTCCTACACAGCTCTTTTAAATTCAACACCTATTCATTTTACTATATCAAAATGTTCTCCTAAATCTTTTGTTGTGCTCATAATGTAAAATCTCAACGACTTTGTTCTCTTGTGTGTGCAGTAGATTCTAGTCATGGCTTCTTGTTTGGCGTATATTAGCAAGCGAAACAATCCAAGAGACCCATCCTTCTATGCAGAGAGGTCCAAACAGTCAGACAAATGTATAAATAGATGTGTTAGGGAAATATAGTAGAGGAGAAAGCATTGTGGGAAAATACAGTAGTATGTGGGAAGGGTACCACAAGGCTTAAAAAAAGAACAATCTAAGGAAATCCTATCAAGATGATGGAATCCGAGGAAGCTCTTGAAGGAAGAGAAATGACGGATACTTTGAAGAGGTATATAAAGGGAGAAGCTGTGTAAATGTCCCAAACTGAAGCAGCCAGTGTCAGAACGTTTTCAAATACCCCCAAGGATGCTGATGCAGCTAGAAAGAGCCATGACAGTAAAGAGCAGGAGTGAGACAGATTCCACCTCATGTAGAACCCTGGGGGCCAGAGAGAGGATCCAGCTCTTACCCCAAGTGGCAGAGGGAGTTCTGTGAGCCCCTGGAGGGTTTTGAAGAGGAAATTGACAAGCTATGACCTCCTACTAAAAGGTATTCCTGGCTAAGCTCTCCTACTGAAAACAGATTCCAGATATGTAATTGTGAACATAAGAAAACAAGTCAGGAGTTGACTGTTAGGATTTGGAAGTGCACTGGGAGAGACTAGACAGAGGATGTTGCCAGTGGAGGTGGTGGAAAGGTCGGACTGAAAACATTTACAGCTTAGTTTTAGACATATGGAGGTCGAAATGCCTGTTACGTATCTTAGTCAACCCAACTGCATGTGCAAATCTAGAGGAAAGGATCAGGTTGGGAACAGAAAGTTAACAGCAGTAAGCGCATGGAAGGGACTTAGTTTCTTCAGGCAGAGCAAGGCCACCAAGGTATTAATGAAGTCGTCGGGAATGTGGCTTCCCTGGGATACAGGAGATTCCGGGAAGGAGAATGGAAGGAAATGACCACTGAGATTTGTTGGGTCCCAGCAAAGGAATGTGTCCTAGAACCTATTTCAGAGGCGGAAAAGATTCACCTTGCCAAGTGCTGAGAGGCCAGAGATCAAACTTGAAGGGTAGCCAAGGGTTTTTGCACTGTGGACATTGTCAGTGGCCATGAAAAGATAATAAAAAACAAACAAACAAGCAAACAAAAACCTACTGGTAGAGTTGGCTCATACAGAATAACAACAAAAACCCCGAGAGGCAGACAACACGATGGTGTACAGCTGTAATCCTACGCACCAGGAAAAGGTGAGATGAGAGGTCCACACCAGCCTCAGCTACAGAGGAGCTGGCTTTTGAAAAAATAGGAAATTAAGTCAGTGGCAGCAACATATCAACAAAATTTATGTTTGCTCCTGTTACACTGGTAGAATTTTCTACTTTGATGGAATGTTTGATGACTCAGGAGAGAAGGATGTTAGAACAAAGTGTCCCAGCAGGTAAAAAGAGAAGCTCTGGTCCATAATTAAGCAAGGTCTCAATATGTGTAGGTGAATAAAGATGGGGTGAGACTGAGGACGTTCTCACCTTTCTATCACATAATTTCAAATAAGAGAAGAATCGCAAACCACCTTGGATTTGGATATGCCTGTCTTGGTAAAACATTTTGACCCAATCATTGTCACCATTGTGTCCTAAGAACATAGCGGTCTTCTCTTTGAGCTGTTGAGTCTAAGCAACAATTTGTCACCCACTCTCCAAGGTTTGCCAGTAGTCACTGCAGAGCTGGGCTTTAAGTCACCTCCTTAGCTGAATCCCAGTTGCTATGTATGCATTCACATGTTCCCACACCTTCCCTGGATCCTAGACACTTCTCTGAGGGACTCCTGGAAGTTGTTGAGTAGTGGAGAGATGAAAACTCAACAGTGAGTTTCAAATCCCGGACAAAATTTGATTTCGAAGTATGTTTTCTTATGTCTCCTACACACAAAGCCTCATGGACAAGTCAGTACTGTATGGATTACATCTCACAACCCAGAGACTGAGTTTCAAATGTGTTCTCCCTCTTCCACACTGTCCAGATTCTGAATGCCATAGCAGAGCATATCAACATACATTGTGAATAAAATAGACCCATCCAACACACATTCTCTACAAATGTGCTCACAGTCCATCATCTTCAATATGTATATTTTAATAAAAAAAAATACCAGTTTTAACTTCTAGCTGCCTTCTGAAGAGTCCTGCATATAAGATTGTTAATACACTGATTTCTCCACAGTGAGCTTTTGCACTTCAACTATTTATCGAGTTATTTATTTCCTAGTTTCCAGGTTAGAAAACACTCTATGTATTTATCTGGAGGTGGGGCATGCCACAGCATGAATGTGGAGGTCAGCTGACAGCCTGTGGGAGATCTCTCTTTCCAACATGTGGGTCCCAGGGATTAAACTCAGGTCATCAGGCTTGATGATGAATACCTTTGTCCACTGAGCCATCTCACCAGCCCAGCACTTGATTATTTTGTTGGATTTTGATGATTTAAAAACATCTATCTGATCTCCTCACTCCAAATATACAGGTATATATGTATAGACACATACACACACACACACAAACATATCTGATCTCCTCACTCCAAATACTCCTCACTCCAAATATAACTGTATATATATATATACATATATATATATATATACACACATATATATATACACATATGTATGCATACACACATACACACACACACAAATACCAAATACTTTTAAGTCTTCATTCACTTGGGATTTAATTAAACTAAAAAATAAATTGTGATTAGTTCTGACTCTGCACACCTTGTAGTCACACATATTTTGAAGTTTTGTTATTGGTTCAAGAATATATTACACACAAAACCACATTAAACACATAGAATTGCAAGGGTGTTTTTTCCACAGAAATATGTAAGGATATTTCATCTTCCAAAAATACCTTTGGCTATAGGGCTTTTTTTTTTTTTTAAATCATATTGTAGTGAAAAGTTAAATCCTAGTTTCTTTGATGTGGTGGGTTCACAAGGAGGCCCATGACTGGAGAAGAATGCTTAGTGTTTTCATAACCACATTTCACTTCAAATTTCCTTGGGGGTAAAAATGTTCATTTGTTTTTGTTGCAGGTCTGGGCAAAGGTGATGAAAAAAAAAAAAAAAAAAAAAAAAAAAAAAAAAGCCTTCCAGGCTGGGCACATGCTAAGAACAAAAGGTAGGTGTCCTGTTGTTTGTCTTTTAATTGACCCAAACTGAAACTCTTCTTACCCTCCTCCTCTTCCTCTCCTCCTCTCTCTGCTCCTCCCTCCCCCTCCCTTTCTTTCCTCCACTCTCTTCCCTGCTGAATTTATATTAATTACCCAGCTGCCCATTACAGTACACAGATGATGATGATGATGATGATGATGATGATGATTGGTGGAAATTCACAATATATTTTTAAGTGATCACTTATTTTTATCCTTTGACTTGGAAACATGATTTTTTGTCTTTTTTAGAGAAAGAGAAAAACTCACCCAGCTGTTGGTACTATTCATATTCCAACAGCCTCCAGACTGCTCTCGGCCACCTGGTTGACTTTTGCCTTGGAGTCGGTCCAGAAAAGCATTATTTACCCTTTAAAACCAAGAAAAATGTGCATAAGTAGCAAGCCTGCTGCAGGGATAAGAGGTTTCTGAGAAGCAAATGTGCTGCACAAACTGGTGTGGGATGCTTCTTCCCCTCGGCTTAGAGGAGGTCTATGGAAACCTCCATCCGGTGACGCATGGGGTCTGCTAACAGCCCCTTACTGGGAGGCTGGTACTGGTGTGTTTCAAGCCAAAAGGGCATCAATTCCCGACTTGAAAGTTTCACTCACCGGGTCTCTATCATCTTAGCTAGTGCTCTGGTCACCCAAGTAAGCCAAGGAATAAGACAGAGGCTAGAGATGGAAGAACCAGGAAGAACTAAATAGGGGGTGGGGTGGGGTGGCGGAAAGCTCTGTGGTGGTGCTGGGCAGGACAGAGCCGTTTCCACTTAAGCTCTATGGCCCTGTCAGTCATCCGGAATCAGGCTAGAGAAAAGGAGAAGGAAAATAGCAGGCTGCAAGGAGAGAAGAGAAGTCCAAGTTCCAAAAGACAGAATAAGTACACCTTTCTCTGATGTTCTGCCACACTTATAGCCACCAACTTCAAAACTTAAATCTGAATTAATAAGACAATCATGTTCGCAAAGGTCAGGATAGAGGCTGCCAGAGATGGTCTAACAAGTTATCCCTCAGTATCCATGAGGGGTTGACTCCAGGGCTGCCTGTGGGTACCAAAGGACACTGATGTCATGTCTCTTCTGTAAAATGACATAGCACTACCACCCTTCACATATCCTCCTATATGTTTTAAATGATCTGTGGGTTACTTATAATATTTAATACAGTATCAATGCTGTGTAACGAGTAAAAGACTTATTACACTGTATTCTTTAGAGAATGAGGCAGGAAAATTGTTATAACACACAGCTATAGATACAGAATTTTCTGAGTATTTTCAGTTCAGTCTGTTCAAGCCATGAACAGACTCACAGATATGATGCGCTGACTATTTCTACAGATGGCTACCTGGAGGCTCACTTGATAATTAGTTATTATTCTAAATAGTTGTATTATGGGCATTTCAACACCATCCTCTAAGTCACCTAGGCATGGCTGAGTAGAGACAGGGGACTCAGAAGCTGGGTAAATAGCAACAGAGAGACTTAAAAACTTGGAAGATAAGACTAGAAAGTTCTTGGGGCAGAAACAGCACCTAGCATAAGCAGCTACTCACACTCAGCATGAATTTGTGGAAGGAAGGGGAAGGCGGGAACTGAGCACACCTGCCTCCTGTGCGATCATGGAAGCAGAATAAGGTCCTGGTGGATGGCCAAAGTCACAGCTCTCTGAGATGGGGAACCGCAGGAAAACAATGGCTGGGTGGCCCAGTCATGTAGTCCGAGCTCACTCAGTGCCAGCCAAGAAGTCAACTGTGTTTGGGCTCATTTTGATCTCTGAGGATTGACCAGCTGTTTCTCAACAAGTTTATTCCCCATAGGCTGTGGCTGCATCTCAGCTCTCTGTTCTCATCCTAGAAACCTAGGCAAGTGCCACACAGCGTGGCCCACTGCAGGACCTCATGTCTGAGTCACCATGCTGAATCTCTCAGCAGGCAGGCTGAGAAAAGTCTTACTAAATTATGGCCTTGAATGCTAACTGGTGGAAACTGCCCTGTGAGCAACACAACCAAAGGCATTCTGGGATGTGGACACACTTGATGCTGTTTTTAGTGTGTGTATGTGTGTAGGCCAGAGGTGAACACTGGGTGCTTGTCTCAATTTCTCTCTATTTAAGGCAGTGTCTCTCATGGAACTTTGGGCTGCTCAGTTTGGCTAGACCGGCTGGCCAATATGCCTCCACTGTCTCTATCCCCTCCACACCAAATCACTGGGGCCATAGATGGGTCCCTCATTCTACCCAGGTACTGAGGATCCAAACTCAGGTTTTCATGATTACACAGCAAGCCCCTTGTGGCTGATTATCTCCCCAACCCCTTTATCTAGGGTTCTGGTCAGTCATAAGGAGGAGTTTTCCCTCAGTCGTTTCCCCAGTGATCTCCCACCCCATACAAACCACTAGATGTCTTAACTGTCTCGCTAATCAACACATCCTGAATTGACTCATGTCCTATCACCTCTCTGGGTTACTGTCTCTACCCTATCCTGTCATTCATTCTTCACATAGCAACCTCCACCCCACCCCACCCCAAGTTAGAAAAGTGATCTTACCTCCAATGATGGTTTGAATAAGAATCACCCCTATAGGCTCATGGATTTGAATGCTTAGTCACCAGGGAGGGGCGCTATTTGAAAGGATTGGGAGGTATGACCTTGCTGGAGGATGTGTGTCCCTGGAGGTGGGCTTAGTGCTTTTAAAAGCCCACATCAAGCTCAGTATCCCCCACTCCGCATGCAGATCAGGATGTAGCTCTCAACTACTTCTCTAGCACCATGCCTGCCATGTCTGCTGCCATGATAATGGTGGACAAAACCTCCAAAACTTGTAAGCCAGCTCCAATTAAATGTGTTCTTTTATGAGAGCTGCCTTGCTCATGGCTTCTCTTCACAGCAACAGAACAGTGACTAAGGATGTAAGGATTATGTCCTTAATTACGTCACCTGCCTGCGATGGCGTCCCAGCCTAAAAAGCTGGTGTGCCCTCTCTGTGCTCTTTCTTTCTGCACTCTCTCCATATTCTCTTCCCTCTGAGCAGTCTCTCTGTCTCTCTCTCTGTCTCTGTCTACTAATAAAGCTCTAGAAAGGTAACCATGGCTCGTAATTCTTCCATCATCGCAACATCTAGCACTGTCTTTCATCGGCATGGCCTCCGCGGGCCGCGGCTTAAACCAACAGAGACACCTTCCTTCTGCTTAAAAGTCTCCCATGGCTTGAGAAGAGTCACTATCTTACGCAATCTCATATTTCATCCTTCCTACTTTGGACCAGCTTCCATACTCTACTCCTTTTCATCCAGCGTCATCCAAACTTTGGCATGCAAAGTCTAATCTCATTCCCACCCCAACCCCCGCCCCCACAGCCTCTGCACTTGCTGTTTCGCTGACAGCAAGGGGCCCTTCCAGTAGAAGTCTCTGCCTCTGAGTTCTGTGCACCAGCGTCTTCCTCACCCTCTGATGTTAGCTCTCCTGTGAGGCCTTTTAATCACCTGCCACCTCCAGCTGCTCACGCTGATATCACAGTCATGGTATTCACCACCATTTGGAAAACTCTCACTGTGTGATTGTTTCTGGGTTTGTGATTTGCATGTGGTTGGGGACTATTTTTCGCTGGTTCACCCCATTACCTGGAGTAGAGCCTGGGCTGAGTGTGCCCTGATAACATACTCACTGAGTGAATGGGGCTTCTCGGCACATGCTCCCTACATCCCATGGCCGTGGACAGGAGAGGCTGTGCCATGAAAAGCTCACTGATGTGTAGCACAAAGTACACATGGCTCAGTGTCAACTGTTCTGGCTGGGTTTTCATAAAGCAAGTTCACCCACAAGCTTGGCTACTAAGAGGAAGGGGGACTGAGTTCCCCATGGTGCTTTAGGAAGATCCTCAACTGGCTTGCCCACTGCAGAATGGGTCAACCAGAGACAAAGACAAGGAATGCACAGCTTGTTTCTCTCCATTGGCAACAAGAATCGAAACAGCGAGGAAAGATTACTGTTACATTTTTGTTGACTAGTTTGAGACTGTACATTTTAATTGTTGTCAAACTTGTACTCTGGGTTTGTTTGGTTTTTTTTCTCCCTGAGGGTTAGTTTGGATTAAAAACTATTACTCAGAGATGGTTTGAGTTTTCATAAATCAGTAGGGTTTATGATTTATGTCCAGATCCATCTGAGCCTTTAAACTGGTGATCTCTCAGCTCTCTGCGGGGATTCTTAGGTGCTTCTCTTGCTTAAGTGGTTAAATGGGGTCAGGTGCAGTTCCAGGTGTGCACTCATTGTAGGACTCATTGAAAAGCTCACATGGAATCCCACAAGCTTTCTATCATAAATGCCGAGTTGAGTGCTTATCTATGTCAACTTCTAAACAGGAGAATGCTTGTCGCCTTTTGCATGCTAATGAACTCATGCCCCCAGGGTACACCTAATGTATATACCCTACATGCACACTACCTAGTTTGTGTTGTTGCCTTGAGAGGAGGCACCACTATTTTTGTTCATTAAGGAATTATGGGATGTGTGTCTCATGATACCATGGGAATGCATGCTATAAACTTTAAAGGCAGTACAAATGCACACTCTTTTCAAAAATTGATCAAGAATATAAAATATGTGTCTGAAGGCTTGGTTAGTTGTTTCAAACTTGATTACTGAGTTTATTTTCCACAGAGATTTCCTGGTGGGTTTAATTTGGATCTATGTGTCACCAGAATCAATAAGAGAGAAAATAGGTACAGAAAACAAACATTCCCACCAATATTTATGTATTTGGCAGTATGGAAAATAAATTTAAAAAATGATGGCCAAGATTCCTGTAACAAAAATGCAACCCTTTCCACCGCTAACCAAATAGCATGCACTTTTATTTGGCACCCATGAAAGGTTAATGTATTAGCAATGGGGACTATTAATGTGACACATTGCTATCTTTAAGATGCTTAAGGCTTTTTAATCTAATTAACCCAGAAGAATAATTGGCTACTGGTAGCAACCACTGTATATATAAAAACAATGTCAGTGTTTTTCTAACCAAAGGTCTTTTAAAGAGAAAATGAGCAAAACCAATAAAAAACACTAGATAATTTATGGCCTACTTCATAGGTAATAATAAAGGTCCCTTCCTCCCCTCAGTTTACCTAACAAAATGATCTAACCAATGTCTCAAGGTTTTGATGTTCCCTAAATCAGAGTAAAACATATAAACTCACATTTAACATTTTAAAAGTACTTTGTGAGAACCGTAGAAACAGCAAAGTCTACTCAAAGGGACATCAGCACTCACCAGCAGTTAGAGGCACCTTCAGAACTGGAACATCTACTAGACATCTTTCAAAGTCCCTCATTTACAAAATGAAAGCATTACAATTCAAAAACACACTTCAGTGGGGCTGGAGAGATGGCGGAGCAGTCAAGAGCCCTCATTGCTCTTCCAGAAGACCCAGGTTCGAATCCCAGCACCTATATGGTGGCTTATAACCGTCTGTAATTCTATCCCAGGGGATTTGATGCCCCTCTTCTGGCCTCTACCTGCACCAAGCATGTACATGGTGTAGAGACACACATGCAGGTAAAATATCCTTACTCATAAAAATAAGCAAATAAAATAAAAAAAAAACCATATTTTAGTGGTAGGGGAAGTTACATAAGAGACATCATCTGCTTTCAAAAAGAATATGCTTCCTTAAATCATGAAAGCCCTTACACTAAATTCTTCTAAGATGTTCCACCCAGAGGCCTCGCAGGAAGAACCTATCATTACAGCTACGGTCAGTATAGCGTTATTAGCGATGTCCTAACACATGTTATGTCGAGTCTCACCAGGTATTCTCAAAATACATCTGACACTAGGGACTTTCCTATGAGATTGCGTAGGCTACTAATGTCAGAAGCTACACCCATAAAGCTTACCAACATGACCGTACAAGCATGAGCTGAATAAAGATGATACCAACTAAAAAAAAAAAAAAAAGATGATACCCATAGGGATGCCAAAGTGGATGGGAAAAGGTCCAGAGGCCTCAACCCTACACAAAGAGCTACCAGCAACCAAGGAATACTGAGAGCAAGAGAAACTGTTCCCCAGAGAAGAGCATGCCAGAGGGTTATCCAATACCCAATGGTCAGCCCTGAAAGCATACATACAAGTAACATTGTACAGACTGAGCATGATATATCCAGGGATATATCTGTACACACACACACACACACACACACACACACACACACACACACATACACATACACACACACACACACACACATATATATACACACACATAATAACAATTAATGAAAAAAGAGGGCAGAAATTCGAAAGAGAACAAGGAGGAGTATATGGGAGAGTTTGGAGGAAGGAAAGAGAAGGGAGAAATAATGTAATTATATTATAATCTAGAAAATAAAGAGTACTTAATCTATTAAAAGTCACTTACTGCTTCTATCTTGACTTTTTACCCCCACCCTAATATATTAGTCAACATAAAATACCTTTAATGAGTTTTTTCCCAAGTGTTTGTTCCCAAGCACTGGTGTCTAACCATCTATATCAATCCAATAATGCCAAAGTCGTTTACAAACAGTAACGTGCGGTCCAGAGGGATGTGATATTCTGTCGCAGGGAAGGGGACAAAATAACAGCCTAAATAAACAGAAAGTGTGGTTCGGCCTTCTCTCTTTAAGCCAACACATGCATCCTCATGTGAGTACAGGTGCCCAGGGAAGCCAGTGACAGTGTCAGATTCCCTGGGACAGGTTTTACTCCCTGGAATAGGAGTTGTGGGCATTTGTGAGTAGCCGGATGTGGGTGCTGAGGATTCAACTCAGGTCCTTTGTAAGAGCAATAAGTGTTCTTAACCACTAAGCCATTTTACTCCAACCCTGTGATTCAGCCTTCTCATATGAGTTTGAATGTACTTAACCCAAGAAGTGTGGATATTCTGTATGCATGTACATATGTATGTATACAGATGAATAGATAGATAGATAGATAGATAGATAGATAGATAGATAGATAGATAGATAGATAGATAGATAGATAGGTAGGTAGCAGTTTGGCATAGCACGCACAGGTTTAAAAGTGATTTTAATTCCAGAACATTATTTAATGTTGCTCTAACATTTTCCCAAAATGCTGCAAAACTTTATAAGTAATTGATTTTACCAAGGATGCTTATTTTATTGGCCAGTTATACCTCCAGTGCTCAGCTTGAAGGATTTGGGCTCTTTCTTCCTCTTGGTGTTGTCCTTTAGTTTCCAGTAATTGATTCTAGGAACAATAAAAGTTTGAAGATATGGTTTTCAATTAACACGGCTGTACAGACGGCACCCAAATCAATTACACATTTAACCTTAGCTGGAGCAACATTTCACTTCTGAAACTTCTACTTAAATCTATTTGGACATGAAATTATTTTCCCTCTATAAGTAGGCAGCAAAAATAATTGCAGCTTAGTCTAACAGAATAGCTCTGTGAGTGTAAAATTGTCAGATTAAAAAGCCAATGTGCATGGTCAAGAAAATTAGACCAAGGTGTACAAAACACAGAGAAGACAATACAATATGACTCAAACTCATCTATGTCTTACAAAGAAAAACAAATCAAATTAGTTCCTTTAAGAATATCACACAATACTATCATAGTATTTTTGTAACATTTCTTTCCTAGTAAAAATCCATTGCAACTTAAAAGTAAATTTTGGACTCCATTCTGCAGTGCAATTCTATTGGCAAAGCGTTCTCAGCCTTGGAGAATAAGATCTGCCTTAATAACAGTTACATCTTTTTTTTAAACAGTTATTTCTCCTGCTATCAGAACTTCAGGCTCCCTGGTTGGTGTTCCAAATACATCTCATGACTGTGAGTCTCCAGTTTCTAACATCCCGGTTGTCTTCTTGGAAGTAGTAACTCCTGTGGCCACGGATAATTCATTTATATCTTACACCATAGGACTAAGTGCCAGGATTTCCTGAATACCCATCACCTGCCTTCAGGCAGACCAAGTTTTAATCCTATTTTCAAAGACAGACAAAAGCAGAAGAAAGAAAACTACCAGGCCCAAGTCATAAGCCAGCCCTTGGGCTAAAGAGATTTTTTTCTGGTAGAAACTCTACTGTCATGTTCTGACAAATGCATACCAATGAATGGTTGTGGCCGTGGCTAGTGTTTTAGAACCACCTTGTGAAAAGTCTAAAACAAACTAAAAATTCATACTGACTTTTCTTTTAAATTTCATTCAAATGTCATTGCCAAAGAAATACAATTGTTTCTTATGCATTATACTCTAAATTTATTGCCTATCCGTCTATAAAGCCCATTAGTCTATTCTCATTCTTATATAGCGCTAATAAGGGAAATTGGAGAGTTTTCAAGACAATGACATACTGTCCACCCATTCAACACTTCCCCGGAATCTAGATGCCAAGCCTAGTGCTAGAGCTCTCACTTTTCCACAATGACATAAAGTCGTCTGTTTCTTTTAATCTGTTAATTGTATTTTCCCCTTGGGACCAAAGCCAGGGGTGTGGACAGGCTCTCTGGGTGCTCTACCCCCAAACACTATCCCCCCTCCTTCCTTTTGATCTTAATATATACAGAAAGTTTTAACACTCTGTCAAATGGCTAGGCAGAGTGGTACGGGTCTGTGATTTAAGCCCTTGGAAGGCTGGGGCCCAAAGACTAAGTTTGAGGCTAGCCTTGGCTACCTATTAAGATCCAGTTTCAAAAAATAAGTCAAAGAATGAGAACACATCCTAGCACTGGCCAGGTTTATATAAAGCGAAAGCAGGTGTTGCCCTCCTTTGTCCCCATACCATTTTCAATTCCTCTTGTGTGCATGCTTGCCTGTCTAAACTATCTCCACAATAAGCATTCCTATTCTACTTATTAATTCTGGTTACATTAATTTTATGTCCTATTATGGAATGAGATTTATATGTCTTTATTACTATCTTCATGCCAATCCCAATCCCCCTCCTCATATAGCTCATTTCCATTCTTAAACACTTCTCTCAACATTCAGTGTGGTGGCAGAGGGGACCTAGGGCTCTTGCAGCTCCTTACTAAGATTTCCAAAATTTTATTAAATACTAACTGCACTTCCCCCTTCCCTTCACTCATTCTAACCCCCACCACCATGCCCTTCCCTCTGACACCTTCCTTCTCAAATTCCTTGATTGTCATTGTTATATGCATATATATAAATGTCTAACTACAACCTGCTGAGGCTGTCTAGTGTCACTTGTGTATGTGATATCAGGGCTGACCACTTTACACTGTAGAACTAACTAGTTGTTTTTATTTTTAACCCAGCCTCGGCAGGTGCCACATACCTCCACATCCAGCACTTTAGTCAGCCTATGTCTTGTAGCTTCTTGAATATGAGTTCTATCTTTCCTGTTTCACTCAGTCAATTATCGCTTGCCAGCTACAAAATGTTTGCTAAAGATCTAGAAGTATGATTCTATGGAGAGCACTTGCCTGGCATGTCTAAGATTCTGGGTTGATTCTCACCAATAAACAAGCAAATAAATAAATAAATAAGACATTTAATTTTTGCTGTAGTCCCCTTATCTATTCTTTTGTTCTTATAAACATACAAGAGCAAAAAAAAAAAAAGATTAAAAAAATTGTTGTGGAATTTATTAAGGAAAAAATCCAAGAATGTAATCATAGCTACAAAGACATCATGTGCAAGGAAATAATGAGAAAGAAGTAGATCTACCAGACATCAAGGTGTGTCCTGAAACTTAGCTATTTAAACAGCTCAAGTCTGGCAAGAGGCCGAATGCCTGTGGAAATGTGGTTATGGTAGACTTGTACTGAGGCTGTCTAGCAGACAGTTGAGTGAAGGTTGATAGACAGAGCACCTACTAAGAGAAAAATCAAAACTAGATCCTTCACTTGTAAATGTACATAAATTCTATAGAGTCTAAGATTGGAACCTTAAAGATGAAATCACAAACATTTTCAAAGCAAGTATAGGTAAATTTATGAACACAGCAAAGAAAGTTACACAAGAAGAAAATTGGTAAATTCAGCTGAATAAAAAAATCTATAACTCCCATTTTGATAAAATACCATACACCAGCTTTAAAATAAGTAAAATAGGAACAAGGAGATATTGATGGCATACATAAGCTAATTGGATGTGTTTCATGCATTCCTTGAACAAAATATCTGAGAGGCTTGTGGTGAGCCAGGCTTAGATGGATGTGCCAGCCCTACTGTGGTGCACAAGACAGATGAGACCCTTGCTCTATTACAGTTCCTACTCTAGATGAAGGAAACTTGTGACCAAGTGAGGGTGCTGGAGTCAGTCCCTGGGACTGGAGCTATAGACAGTTGTGAAGCACCATGTGGGTGGTAAGAATTGAACCCACGTCCTTTTTGAGAACAACAAGTGCTCTAAACCACTGAGCCATCTCCCCAGTGCCCCCATTTCAACCTTTATATGCTTGCATCTGCCATATATAAAATGTCTTGTGGAACAATGAAAGAAACTGGTCATTGCCATTGGTAAAGAACTTGGAGGGTAGATGGATAGAGGGAGAAAGCTTTAACATCTGACACACTTTAGGTGTTACAATCTTTATATGTACATATTACTTCCTTAGACCATCTGTGGGGGTTTATAACTCATGCAAAAGGCCACTTCTGCTTTCATAAGTTTTTCCTTGTTTAAAGATGTAATTCTACTTTAATTAAAATGTATTGAAATAAATAAAAAGATTCTAATAGGTACAGTTTTTAACATGTAGAGATAACAAAACAGGAAGTTAGTATATTAGGAAGCGAAGAACTGCTAGAAGAAAGAGGCAGGGAAGAGAGTGATGCACATCATCCTCTTGCAGAGGCTAAGAATGGGGGAGTAGAGATAAAGATCTGGTGGGAAGTGCGGACAGGGAGCTGATGAGGCATCACCATCACTGTGTGAGAACATTGTTCCAGATGGCAGAGGGGAGGGGCTGGTGCCACTGCGCCCGGGCTTATTTTCTGATCATCAGCACCGTGTATTCCAAAGGGAGGCCGTTTTTCTTTGGTACCAAGAAAGATAATTTCTACTAATTAATTTGTTCTGCTGAACTGACAGCCATCGAGGATGTGTCTGCATGCCTCATAAGCATATTTGTGGTTCATTTCCTCGGTTTCTCACACGGAAGGGCAACACGCAGTTGAAAAAGTACAAGGTAAGTTATTCTGGTTCCCCGGACTGAGACTGCAACACGAAGAAAATCAAAATTCCGCGATACACAACACACCAGACACTCGACCCTTATCTCACGCAGTGCGTGCGTGTTAAGTACCAGCCACTCCTCAGACACCTGGATTTGTGCAGATAAAGCGCGATGCAGCTCTTCCCCCGAAGGAAACCATGTTAAAATGGAAGCGGACCCAGAAAGAACCATGGAACGAAGCAAAAAGAAATGCATTGTTGAACGTAAGTCTCAACAATAACACAGGAATACAAAGCAGAAACACAAACCAGAGAAATGAATATTCAGTGTTTAAAGCATATCTATAAAAGCTCTCCAAGGAGCGGGAGGGGAGGGTCTTCTCCAGGCACTGAGAGCTCCAGACACAGAGGGCACTTCCGGGAAATGGTAAGATACCATCTTGAGATGTCAAGAACAGAACCTGTAAGCACTGACCTGGTGGCCTATTACAGGTGAGGAATCTGCTGCAAACAGGGGACTGTCTAGGTTAGTCAGGAGGTAGGGAGGTGGCTGTGCTGGACAGCCGCAGCACAGCTCCGAGCATCAGCCCTGGGAGCAGAGCCTAACAGAGAGCCACAGAGCAGTGGGCATTTCCTGCTAGAAGCAAAATCAGCCCTGTGCTTCCGCTCCCTCCCAGCGCCCTACTCCATCAGAGGAGCCATGGGACCACACTCAGGTGTGTGCAAGGTTGGGAGCTCTGAGAAGCGATGAGACTAGAGCAAAAGGCAGGCTCCAAAGCAACTCCTAGTGCACTAATCGACGATGAGGATAGGGCGGTTTTGAGATCATGTCCGATTCCGACTGTGGCATGTACAGACATGGTTCAGCCTGACTGCTTCGTGTAAACATTAAAGTGCCGTCGCCTTGGTGGGATGAATTTCTCCCAGGAGAGGATGTTCTCTCAGCTCTACTGGAGTTTTGAAAAGCACAAGTGGAAGCAGGAGGGCCGAGCCGGGACAGGAAAAGAACTGCTTGCTGCCTTTGAATGTTTGCTGCGGAAGACTTTGAGGGAATGGGAGAGTCTAAAGAGAGCCTGGCTCTGATGAGGCTCCCTCCCAGAAGGACAGCGATGACCTTGACCAGCAAGACCAAGGTGAAAAGGTGGAAAGGATGCTCGAAAAGAGGTGCCCAACCAAATCGAAGGACGTAAGCACCAAAGGGTGAAGTGGGATAGTCAAGAAAATTACAGAGTGAGGTGGAACACTTACCGGAAATGATACAGTGTGTGACTAAGTTCTCCCTTGACTAGTGCTGGCAGCTCTATCATTTAGTGTCAATAGTAACAAGGGGAGTCCAGCTCCATGATCTTTGATTTCACCATTCTCTACCTTTCACCCAGATCCATTTCACACCAGAACATTTCTCATCTTCTCTCTCTCTCTCTCTCTCTCTCTCTCTCTCTCTCTCTCTCTCTCTCTCTCTCTCTCTCTCTAAGCTTTTCCTTTGCTGGAGGTTTGATTCACTGTAGAAAAATCCAGAAACTACAGAAAGTATAAAGGACAACAAATAATTACTCAGAAAACTCTCCTCCCAGAGATAAGCCCCCTTTAACAAGCCCCTGTATTTTCCTCCTGATTAAACATACAGATTACAGCCTCCCACCCTGACTCACATTATCAGGCTTAGCATGTGCCAGGCGCGAGGATCAACTCCCAACCTGCTTCCTCTCTTTTGATCTTGACAAAATGTCACGAGGCAAATAACAGCACCATCAACACAACAGGCAAGGCTGGGCAGGGCAGCAACCCACACAGGGTACAGTAGCAGGAGGCAGGTTTAACAATCTGTCTGTGCTCTATTTTTAATCTATGTTTCCATTGTCACCAATGTGAACATATTCCTGTCATTCAAGGACGCTGCTAACTGCCATATGGACTTCCAGAACCTTCCAGTCTTCTGCCAGTCAACAAATTGTTTCAAGTTTTCATTAATCATTTAAAAAAAATGTGTGCCTACTTCTTGTGGGCATCTGTGATTATTTTCTCAGAACAAACGTATATATTTGCCAGGCATGGTTGCTATGGGTCCATCATCTCAGCACTCGGTAGGCTGGGGGTGGGAATTGATAACAAGCTCAAGGCTAACCTGGGCTATTACATACTCTGTCAAAAATAAATAAACAAATACTATTTACAACTACTGCTTTTTGAATTTGATAGTGCCCAAGGGCTTTTTAGTTTCTCTTGTCCTAGTAACAGCTTCGTGTTGGTCTACACTATATTGTAACTACTACTGTAAGCTCTCATCCCAGCAAACACATACAGCATCCTGTTTATCTACACTAGATTGTAACCACTACCATAAGCTCTTACCCCAGCAAACACATACAGCATCCTGTTTATCTATACTATATTGTAACCACTACCATAAACTCTTACCCAGCAAACACATACAGCATCCTGTTTGTCTACACTATATTGTAACCACTACTGTAAGTCCTTACCCCAGCAAACACAATTATCAGGTGGTCATTTTTTCCAAAGTTTCTGCATTATTCTCAGAGTTGAGACTTAGAAATGAATTGTCAAAGTATTTTAAATTTTATTGGAATTAAAGTCAAATTAACTTGGATACACCTGTAGTTACTGCAATGTAGAGTTTACCCACTCAGGGACACTACCATCTCTGCTCTATCCAAATGGACTTTTATGGGCAAAGGAAAGTTATGCTTTGGAGGTTGGTTGGTTGGTTTGTTTCAAGCTACTAAATGTTTTTTTTTTTTTTTTTACACAGTTAAGCTCATGAGCTCCTTTTTACCTCACTATATTTTGTAATCAATTTTCACTAATATTTGAGAGAGTTCCTTCTTGATATATCTCTTGTAACCAACCTCTCTTATGAACTTCTCTCTGTCTAATCATGCTTCAACAGACTCTCTTAGGTTGTGTGGGTGAGTCATCCATTAATATTAGCTTATTTCCAATAATTAGAAATGTTCCTTTTAAATTTTCATTTCTTGCCTTATCGAGTTGACTAAAATAATTCCCAAAGCTGTTCCATGCAATATTAACAGTTTTGCCTCAAACAGATCTGAGGAACACTATGTCAGAATTTCCAGAATGATCTTGGTTTATATGGTAGGAATTATAAGAATCCCATGTTTCTCATTTTGGTATTTTGGCACTAATGATAAATATATTGGGTTTTAGTTTGGAAGGCTATACCTATGCTAAGAATATCCTTTTTATTATAGTTTAATAAAATTTTGTTTAATTGACAGAATTAATTTAAAAGTCTATCTTTTTTTTTTCCCTGCCACTTAAAAGATCTCTGAACACCAGACAGTGGTGGCACACACCTTTAATCCCAGCACTCAGGAGGCAGAGGCAGGAGGATGTCTGTGAGTTCAAGGCCATCCTGGTCTACAGAGGGAGATCTAGAACAGGCACCAAAACTACACAGAGAAACCCTGTCTCAAACAAACAAACAAATAAACAAACAAACAAAATCAGTGAATATTTTTTTCGGTAGTTTTCCTATAGCAAAAATAAAATATAACAAATTCTAACAGGTAGTTTTTGCATTTTTAGAAACTATTTTATCTTTTACTTATAAATTACTACTTGAGAGAAAAATTCTACTTTTATTTTCAGTATTAAATCTTTAGCTTTTGAAACTTTTATATCTAAAAGATCTGTGTTCTCTCTCTCTCTCTCTCTCTCTCTCTCTCTCTCTCTCTCTCTCTGTGTGTGTGTGTGTGTGTGTGTGTGTGTGTGTGTGTGAATGTACACACACTTACTATGTACCTATACTTAAACAATAGCTTAAAAAAAGCCTAAAATGTTTAATCCTTTTCCTTGATCTGGAACAGTTTCTAAGCATAATGAAAAAAAAAAAAAAAAAAAACTGCCATGTAAAAAATTCCGAAGAACTTACTTCTAACATTAAGCTTAGTCTGTTGGGGTAAGGAGCTCCCAGGAAACTTTCCAGATCAAGGTATTTCCATTTGTCTTTGTGCACTTTTTAATTCTTTGTCATTTTATGTTTTCCGAGAAAGTCATTCACTTCATGGAGATTTTCAACTTATTAGCATAGCCTTCCCTGCAGCAACAGGAGCATAATCCTCCCAAAGCTGCCTCTCTGGACCCCCAGATCTAAGGTTGTATGTTTATGTCTGTTCGTTTAATCTCTTCCAAATCATGCTTGCTGCAGATCCCTTCAGCCTGCTGACGTTATCACAGAATGCACGGCTGGAGTTTCTAAACAGCTGCTTCGTCAAGTTTCTAATTATTAAGTTATTAATTTCTGTTCTTATCTTAATTACTTCCTTTAGTTTCACTTATTGTTTCTGCTGTAAATTCCTTGGTACGTAATTCATGACTTTTCTTCTTCTTTTTATGTATTCAATGGATTTAACAGTTGTAATTTCCTTTCTCTGTGCACAGCTCTGCATGCATTTCCCATAAGATGCTAGCACTACAACTTTTTATGGCTTCCATAACAACTTTGTTTCCTAATTATCTGAGTGCCTTCTGGTTTCCTTTGTTGCCTTTTCACTTTCTAAATTAAACCGATAACCATACAAAACTCGGGGAGTACAATCAACCTATTAGAAATGATAGAAAAGGCCAACAAGGTAAAAAGGACAGGGCAAGTTACATGGAGTGTGGCAGCCCACAAAAGCTTCCTAGTGAGACCTGAGCTTACTTTACACAGCAAAGCTGCATTAGGGGATGGATGACCATGTGCATGGTCACCAGGTGTCTGGGATGGTTTGCACTTGACTGTGCTGGGGGGAGGTCTTTTGCTCCACTCCTTGGCATTCCTTTAAAAGCACTTTAGTAGAGACAGAAGGGGCCAGTGGGTTTTGACCCAGGCCCTCCCGAGCTATCCTGTGTTTCTAACTGTCTCTCTTCTCTATACTTCTGTCTACATATTTCTCACTTCTCCCCCTTCAAGAGCACCCTGGGGGGGGGAGCAGGTCTCCCTCAGTAGAGTACATGGAGGACGACTGCATGAGCAGGATGCACTAGAGCTGAGTTAACCGTGCCTCCACAGGAGCTTTGTGAAGGAATACCAACGTCTCTACTGGGGCCACCAGCTGGAGAAGGGCATCCAGGGCATGTTTGTGTTGGCTTCTCTCCTCAGTCCATCACACCAAACAGAGGAGTAGAGAATGAGCTCAGAGAAATAGTATGCCAGGGATCTGTGACCACAGAATAAGCCACCACACATAAGGACAGTGGCTGCTTATCTCGGGTCCAGGCGAACATAAGCAAGAATCACCAAACATGAAGAAACAAATGCATGGGAGAGAAAACGGGAAATACAGTTGGTATATGAAGTTGAAAGTTTAATATGTGGATAGTTACCATCAGTGGAGAGATGAGAATATTAGATTCATAAAGCGGAACATTGCTACAATAAAGCCAATGAGCGGTTTGGGTGAGCAAATGAATGCAATATATGTGTCAAATAAGCACACAGTGCAGAGTCCTGAGAGACTGCAGTCAACGGGATGATCCAGTGCCTTCTTCAGAATGAGATGCAGAGGGAAGGAGCAGAAGGAAGAGTGAAGACGTATGGAGAACTGATCCTGCCTGTCTGGAATCCATTTGATAGATGTCCCGGGAATGGTGAGCAGCGACGGAACAAGGGAATAGACACCGACAGAAAGCCAGAGAGATGCATGCATTTTCAGATCCGAAGAGACAAGCAGAGTCGGTGCAGCAAGATTAAAAACAGAAATAGAAGCACTGTAAATCTTCTCATAATATGGGAGGGGAGGGGGGAGGAGTGATTAATAAACACAACAGAGAAAAATGCAACCAGAGATCATAAAAATAAAGAAAACACGGTGAATGAAATGTCAGTTACGTGGCAAGAGTACAAACATGGGCAAATGAACTACCAACCACAGAAAATGAGGACACATCAAACCACAAATGCAAAGAGACCATGACACAGAGTGAAAGAAAATCAGCCACTTTCATCACTGGACATACATTTTAGACCAGTAACACAGAGGGGTAAAAACTGAGTGATAGGAAAATGCTACATAAACCCTAAGAACAATGAGGTACAGGAACTGTTGGATAAAATACAGAAAGACAAAAAGGAAATTTACCTGAAAGATAATTAATGAGAAGAACAGACTTTTTCAAATCAACACTGAAAGGCAATCTCCCTTAGCCTGGTTGCCCAAATCTACAGCCTATGTTCACGGTGAAAACCAATCACAATCATGCAGAATGGAATTTCCCTAGACAGGGAGACGAACTAGGATTGGATCTTTGGCCTGGAACGGCCCCTCCATTTTCTGGCACATAGGCCATGTCATATCGAGTGGAATCCTCTAGACGAGCCAGGGTGTGGCTGAGGAGAAGGCAGTCAGCACCGGGATGGACCAGACTGCACTTCTCACAGCTTCGCATCTGTTTCCCTACAGCACAGGTTACCACACTGTCCTGAATGTCCGTACAATTAAAAGCACAAGGCAGGACTTCTCTGTCTGCTTTGAATTACCAATCTGCCCCACTACTAGAGCCTGCTCGTGGAAAGCATGCTTGACCATCAAATCACAATTTTAGTTTTAGTTACCAGACTAGAAACTTTTAGTTGTGAAATCCAGCCATTCAGAAGTTAGGAGGTTCTGCACTCGTCTCACTGATTTCCATCACTCAAAGTGTGCTGGATGCTCTTCATGTGTATGCATGTGTGTACAGATGTCTACCCCAGTTTCATAACACTTCTTTCATTCAAAGCCCTGGACTCTCCGCTGGATGCCATTTGTAACTTCATCTACCCTTGGCTCACATGGGGGTTGGTTATGTTTTGTGTTCACGTGTGTGTTTTCCTCTTCTCTGTGGACGGCCAGCACCGGCTGTGGCCAAAACGGTACAACCCACTGTAGGGCTACATAAGTAAACATTTTGGCTGGAAGGAGCCGCCTCCATAGAACAAATCCAGAATCCATCTTTTGTTTGCAATGTGTTGTCAGTTTTTCCAAAATCTTTTTAAGAATCTAAACATGTCTGTTCAGCAAGCCTTCAAAAGCACCTGGTACTTGAAGCAATCTGCAGTAACAAGGAAGGCTCGTAAATACCTTCTGATGTTGTCCATCCCTCATCTTCTGCGATTTTTGGTTGTCTTCCTTCCGTAGAGAATCCTTGTGTATTTGGCTACTGGCCTGCAAAGGTACAAGCAGAGAAGCATCAATTCAGTGCATCCATCTTCCTACCAAGGGACTGCTGTTAATAACTCAGCCTCCATGTGGAGCATACACTAAGCTTTCCATACATACTTGCTTATTGAGTGATTTATGCATACATCTGAAGACATCCCCTGGGATATATAAAAAGAAGGCTAGTGTAAGCACAATCATCTAGCACATTTTAAAGGATGATTTAAATGTTTGTTTAATTAAGCTGTAAAATTTCTCCTCAGAGATAACTGACATAATTCATCCCTTCTGGTGGAAAGCTAAAGATTTCACAATTATTCCAACCGACTGATTGGTCCCTCTCACAGACAGTAACGACACTGGCTGTAGAATCACTACCGTGACCACTGCTCATTTGTGGTATCTATTAAACTCTGCCAATTGGTGATTGATAACACGTAACTCCAAAGATGTATTTCTTTCTAAGCCTTTATCTGTACCTGACACACAGTTCTATTCCCAAGAGGAGGAGATGAAAAGCCTTTTCTGGACCACAGGAGCTTTGAGAGAGCCAGCACCTTCAACAGGATGTCCTGCTGTCTTTCTGACTCACTGTCGTAGCCCAACACACTGTCCTATGGACCAATTATTATGAAATGTATGAGATCGCAAGTAGTCATGGTGCCTGACTTATGATGCTTCACTTGTGAGTTTTTTTTTTCTTTCAACTTTATGGTTGTGCAAAAGTGATGTGCATGCAGTTTTGATCTTCTCGCAGTCTGGTGATATGTAGTAACACATTAGCTCTGGATGCTTGGCGGTGGGAGCAAGCCACACATTCCGTCAGCCATGCAATCAGGAGGATAAATGACTGACGCTCCACAGCCTGCGATGATGCTAAGCCAGGGTGTTCCCTAGGTTAGATACATTACATACATTCTGACTTGCCATACTTTCAAATTACGATCGGTTTATTTGGGTGTAAACCCCATCGTGAGCTCAGACTATCTATATTCTGTTCAAGTGTCATGTACTTTTTCTACTTCACACTGAACTTGTAGTCCCAGCCTCCAAAAGGCAGGAAGCACAACCTGAAAACCTAGTGCTCCCGAAACTGCATCCATCTCATAAAACTCCCAGCAGCAGCGACTGAGAAAGCCCCATATTTCAGGCCTCGTTCTATGGACTAGAAATCCGGCTAGCCTGTGTACTTGGTTCCCCCTGTTCCCGTACTATAATTTTTCTCAAGTACTTCTTAGATCATCCCCCCATTCTTATAACCATAAAAATCCATCTCCCACCATCGACCAGCAAGAACCACTCTCCAGGGAGGGAGAGAGGCTTTCAGAATCACATCATGCAGAAGCATCACTGAGGCTGGTGGAGCTCTGTGTGTCCAGAAATCCCTCAAATATCCAAAGCCTGCTTCATCACACAAGCAACCTCCACACCACGACTTTCTCTTATCTCTATACCCAAACAATGTAGTTGTGATAAGCCACAGCAAGTGGGTAGTGGTTCTCTCATGCCCTTTCTATTTATAGTAGAGAAAGCTAATCTTAATCACAAATATTCCACATGAGACCCAGGGAGCAAGGCAGAATGCAAGTAAATATTATGTCTTGAACAAGGAACATGAATTCTGCTTGAATGCCTTTCCTTATAAATGTATCACATTGTTCTTTATCAGAATATGAGTCTTATTTTTCAGCTGAGACATAAGAGGCTTATTATGCATATGAGGTGCCATATAAAAGGCCACAAGAACTGAGGAGTCACATGATACCTTAGCTATAGAGAGCTCAAAGTTACTTGCAACCCTAATTCATGCTTACCCAACTGGGATCTCTAGGCAGGACTGGAAGTTTCTGTTCAAAGGAATACAGGAGAAAATATGTTTTATTTTCTATTTTTTCTTAGTTCTTAATACTAGCCAAGTCTAAATCACTGCATTAATATTTGTATAGCATTAAATATTTACTTGATATAGTAATTGACACTGAAGTTTTGTCATTAAGCCAATGCACACTTTTCTCCATTTTTCTCAAAGCTGTGCTTACAATGCATTCATTCATAAACAATACCTGGATGTTACAATGCATTCATTCATAAACAATACCTGAATGCTTACAATGCATTCATTCATAAACAATACCTGAGTCACCTATGTACAAGAGTTGCATCAAAACAAGATCCCAAACTTCAGACTTTAATAACTTTGTGTGGAAGTCAGAGAGACAGTGATTTACAGTTCCAAGGCATGTTAACTATTGTAACATACGAAGCTAGAAAAGATGGCATTTAATCAAATAGGGTCAAAAACACCTTCTCCAACTGGGTGATGTTAAGCTATATTTCAGAGAATGAATAGGAAACTGATTAAGAAAGGAGACTATTTTTGGTTGTGAACCTAGTGCTTAATGGCTGAGCCATCTTGATGTCTGTGGCTCCTATTTCCACTGTGGGTTGCTGATTTCAGGGATCATGGCGACGATGTAGGGTCATGTCGGTGTCTAAGGACCATGCTGCCACTGGGCCATACTGATTTGGGTGTCCTTTGCTGTCACCTGAGGCCATGGTGACATCCAGACCCGGACTGCTGCCATGAATCTATGCCTGGATCTGTGGTCCTACCGCAGCCAGGATCTGTGTTGACATCTGTGGCTTCTAGTACAACCAAAGGCTGTGTGGTTGCCTGGGGTCTCAATAGCCACCTGGGACCATGTTGGTACCCTGAGAACCATGCTTCTTCCAGGGCCATACAGATCTGAGTGGCCAGTGTTTCCACCAGGAGCCAGGATGTTATCCTGGCCTGAGCTGCTGCCAAAGGCCATGTCTGAGTCAGTGGTCCAGCTACAGCTCAGGTTTGTGGTGATGTCTATGGCCTGTGTCCCCTCAGGGAACCATAGGAACAAAAAATCAGAGGGACATGCTGAGCCAGCTCACCCTTCACTGGCCTGGGACAGCTGGCCCTGCCTCTTGCTAAACACTGTAGCAAGAGAGCTGGCCCCTGCACTTGGGAGAGATGCCTCCACCCCTCACCACAGGTGAGGGAGAACTAACCCTGATGGCATAGGCATAGGGGAGCTGGCTGTGCCCTCTTGCCTGAGGCAGGTGACCCCAATGGCCCAGACTGACCAGCTCAACTACCACCCAGACCCATAGCTGGGCCTTGGGTTGACCCACCCTGACATCTACCCCATCTAGGACCTGCTGGGGCTGGTGAAGGGACTGGTCCTGTGGGAAGATACCCACAGGATCTCCATAACTCAGGGCAGCCACAGGATATCCCAGAAGAATTTCAGTGAGGATCCAGTGATGATGGTGTACTGAAACCAGAGGCCTTGGACCAGACCAATGATTCATTGCAATGAACATTTGCTAGGAAAGCAGATTGGACGAAAGGGAATACTATGTGTCACACTGCTCCTAATGCCACCAGGACAAATGAAGAGGTGATGGGGAGGTGGGAAAGAAGGGAAAGTGAAGATGTGGCTTTGAGGTTTGGGGGGTGTTCGTTTGTTTTGTTCTTATTTTCATTTGATTGGCTGCTCTGTTTTGTTTTGGTTTGATTTTTTAAAATTTTCTTTTTGGGGGGCACTGCATGGGTAAGGGAAGGATATGGGGGGGACTGGGAGGTGAGCATAATTAAAGTGCATGATGTGAAATTCCTAAAGAATCAATAAAGAAATTACATTAAATTTAAAAAAAAAAGAAATTCAGGAAAAAAAAAAAGGAGAATAACATCCTATGAACAGATGACAAATCACATTGTTTTAGATAGCATTCAGTCCTAAATGGGATGTCTTCATCAAAGCCTGATCCTTCAAGGCTCGGGGGTCTGTGTGGAAAAGGAGACAGAAAGACTGTAAGAGCCAGAGGTGGGAGAAGACTCCAGGAAACAGTGTCTGCCAGACACAGCAGAGCTGATGCCCATAGGAACTCACAGAGACCGTGACAGCAGGCACAGGCCTGCACAGGTTCAAACCAGACAAAGTTCCAGCACGCAGAAGCAGAAGTGGACACCAGGTCCGCCCTAATCAAGAAGATATTTGCAATGAATACCTGATGGGAAAGGGAAATTCGGTTTTCTCCAACAGAGTATCACTGGATCCATAACCATAACAACTGCAGAGCAAGCCTCATGCCCAGGAGTAGTCGGTCAACACCAATGAACTCCAAGGGGGCCTTTGCTGTGGAGGTTTTGTTTCATTTGGCAATTCTCTTTGTCTTACTGGCTTCTTTGTTTGTTTTGATTTCCTTTTTTTTTTTTTTTTTTTTTTTTGATGGCTTTTTCTTTTTTGAGAGAGAGAGAACATGAAGTTGGGTGGGTAGGAAGGTGGGAGGAACTGGGAGGTGTTGAGAAAGGGAAAACATGATCAAAACATACTGCATGAAAAAAATTAAATTAGAAAAACAATGTTTACTAAAGAGTTTGCTCATGCTCCCATTGTCAAACCAGCTCAGACAGGTGGCTCAAAGTTCAGAAATCTGCTGTCTCGTGGCTCTAGACATGATAATTTCAAAATCAAGGTTACTCCTTCTGACTGTGAGGGAGGGATTTATCTGTCCCATCCCTCCTGTCTGGCTTGCAGGGTCATAGTTATCCCGTGTCTCCATATACTTCCTGTCTGACTTGTAGGGGTCATAGTCATCCTTTGTCTCCCCATACTTCCTTTCTGGCTTGCAGGGGTCATAGTCATCCCTTTCTTTTCCCACCACTTCCTTCTACATGTAACTCTCTCAGTTTCATGTTGAATTTCATACTGATCAGCCCTGTGAAGCTCCTATCTTCAAATGAGCTCACATTCAAAAATGGTCGGGTTTAGGTTTCAACACATAAACCTGGAGGGCTTCATAACATCCCAAGATAAATTTTCATATCAGATGATGGAGTAAGGATGTTTGTACTTCTAGATATTTTTCTCTCAAAGATTAACCTAAAAACAAAGCAAAATAAAACAAACTATTTTCAAAAAATCAAGAGAAGTTGGGTCTGGAGAGATGGCTGAGTGGTTACTAGCACTGGCTGTGATGGACCAACCTGGTTCCATCTTAAGCCATGTTGATACAAGGTCAAAATAAGAGCATTCCTACTTACTGTAAAATTTGGATTTGATCATGTCTTGACCCATCTTCTGGAATCTGACATGGTCTCTGACACTCTATACCCTGACCTTCACCGAGATAAGATGTTCTGCCAAATAATTCTGAGATGTTCTGACAAGTTCCTACATAACCAAAAAGCCTAAGAAAGCTCCTAGCCTTGTAATTCTTCAGGCTATATAAGCCTCACATTTTCTCGTGTTCAATGTTATTTTCCCAAACCCCACTTTAAGGAAACAGCCCTGTCTGACAGAAAATAAAGCTTGTTTAATTTGAGCAAAGAATTTGAGTGATGGTCTTATTCTCTTCCAGAGGGATTAATAGCTGTTCTCTCAGAGGACCCAAGTTCAGTTCCCAGCACCCACATGGTGGGCAAATAATATCTTAACTCCAGTTTCAAAATATTTAATTCACTCTTGTGGTCTCTGAGGGCACTGCATGCATATAGTGCAGCATACAAGCAGGTAAAAACGCCCATACACATAAGAAATAAAAATAAACACAAAAAATGATTTAGTCAAGAGACATCATCACTCACAGATGGAAATGTATCAAGCCAAATTGATCAAGAAACAAAAAGTGATACAAGAGTAGCTGGCAGGGGTCAGAGGGCAGGGCAGAGGAGATTAGTTCCTTTTCTCTTTGCTGTGATAACACACCCGACAAGGTGCCATTTAAAGGAAGAAGAGTTTATTTGGGCTGACAGTTCAAGGGGGCCCATTCCTCCACTGTGAGAGGATCAAAATGCCCTGAGCAGGAACCCAGAGGTCACATTGCATCCACAGTCAGGAAGAGGAGAGTGGACAGAGGAGGGGGCAGGCTATAAAACCTCAGGGCCCACCCCCAACTTTTCACCTCCTTCAGTCAAGCTCTACCTTCTAAAGCAGTGGTCTTCAGCCTTCCCAAGGCCGTGACCCTTTAATACAGTTCCTCATGCTGTGGTGACCCCCAGTCACCAAATTATCTCACTGCTATTTCACAACTGATTCACTACTGCTGTGAATCAGAATGTGAATATCTGATAGGCAGGATATCTGATATCTGACCCCTGTGAAGGGGGGTCGTGACCCACAAATTGAGAACCATTGTTCTAAAGGTTCTGTGACCTTCCCAGACACCATCAGCAGCTGGGATCACGTGTTCAAATACATGAGTCTATGGGAGACATTTCACATTCAAAACACAAACAGACAGCCCCCTCCCTTTTTCTTCCTCAGAGCTGCATGAGGGTGTAATACATGGATGCACCAGCTATTTGGGGAGCCAGATGGGCCACAGGAAGACGAAAGAAAGAAATTATTAGGAAGTGCAAATAGCTGCTTGCCCCCTTGTCCTGAAAACTCAAGTGCTAATTCTCTCAGTCCTCACAGGAAATCCAAAGTGTATTCTCTGGCAAAAATGAAAGCAGACACAGCAAGCCTAGAAGGCAACAATGGTGAGCAGGCAAAGGCTACATAGGATCCTGCAGGCTGACGCCCTCCGTGGGGTTTTCACCTGTCTCCTGCACTGTGGCCGCCCAAATGAAAAGGGTGGTACATTCTTTCCAAAGAAATGGAGACAGATTCCCAGAAAACGACCAAGATTTCCCTCCTCCACAAAAACAATCAAATCCATAAAACACTTGGAGGATAAAGTCACAAAAGTGTGTCAGCAGGCAGGAGCTAAAGGGACTGGAAGATAAATTCAAGGAGAAAAGAAAAATGTTTAAAAGATAAAGTTAGAAAATAAATCCAGGTGGCCTGGGATTAGAGAAATGGGAATTCCATAAGGGGAAAATGAAGCGAAATGAATAAAAAGAAAGTAGCACTAGAAACTTATCTAGGACTAGAAATGAGTTTCCAAGTTGAAAATGAGTAATAAAAACCCTCCTACTCAGTCACATCACTACGGACTGTCAGGAGAAGAAAGGGGGATGTTAAACTATTCCCCAGGAAAGCAGGTTTACAAAACTCCTATAAGAACTAAAATCCAGATGCCCTTGGATTGCTCAGGAGCCAATACTGAAAAGTAGAAGAGCAGGACCATCAAAACTCAGGAGCCAACTTCTATCCAGTTTGGAACTGCAAGCAAAGTGGGGGGGGTTGTAAAAATAGTGTCCCACACAGAAGGACCTGAACGCATTTGCCTTCCCTGTGTCTTCTCCACGGAAACTATTAGACAAGATGTTACATTGAAACAAAGGAACAAAGCCTACAAGCAGAAGCTAAGGAGATCGCAAAGTCGGGGAACTCGAGATAAAAAGACAATAAAGGCGATTCCCAAGACACTCAGACAGTCCTTCTCGACCTTGGCTGCACTTCACAGCTGCCTTGGGTGCTTTGAAAACCCTCCAGTCCGGGGCACACTGTAGCTGGATCTCTGGGGGTGTGACCTAGGCATGAACAAGGTTTTTATTATTATTATTATTATTATTATTATTATTATTAAGAAATTTTTTATTCATTTTTATATACCAATCATAGATCCCCCCTTTCTTCTCTCCTCCTACCCCTCCAGCCTTCCCCCTCAAGCCACCCCCCATTCCCTCCTCTAAGAAGGTAAGGCTTGCCATGGGGAGTCTGCAGAGCCTGGTACATTCAGTAGAAGCAGGTCCAAGCCCCTCCCTCTGCCTCAAGGCTGTACGAGGTGTCCCACCATAGGCAGTGGGCTCCAAAAAGCCAGCTCAAGCACAGTATGGACAAGTTTTAAAGCTCCCCAGATCAGTTCACTGGGCAGAGGAATCTCTGACCCACTGTGCTAAAGGAAAGCTCCAGAACAACCCCTATAGTCTGGACTAGAAAAAGAAGCTGCATTCAGAGCAGGAGCGAGGTGGCATCTGAATGGGGAAGACAGAACCGAGGAGCTAGCTGACAGTCACAAAATGGAATATGTGTGGAATCTTTAGCCAAGAAGTATTGGGTGGGACATCTGGAAAGACTAAAGACGGTTTCCTGTGAACATTTGATCAAGAAAATACAAAAATAAAATAGAACCTTCTCAAATGTTTACAAGTTGCAAAAGACAGACAGTGCAACCAGATTTATACTAACTAACTGGCTGGGCAAGGAAAAGACACTCAGATAGGGCATAGTAATGGGAAGCCCGAAACACTGGTAATGCTGAGAGAATGAAAAGAAGAAATGAGTTGGCAAGGTTTGAAAGTCATCAAGAGATAGTAATATACGCATGTTAACGGATATTGCCAAAAACCAAAAGGGTACAAAATGCTCTCCCAGAGATATTTCCACTCCATTCCCTAGAATATGTTCATATCACCACCTAAGACAAGAGGAACAGCAAGGTGGGAGGCTAGTCTCGATCAGCTGGGGAGACCCAGTGGAATTCCAAGAGTCCACATGACAAAAAGGCAAGAGGTCAGAGCAGGGCAGAGGGAGAAGAAGAGACCCAGCTGATGTGGCATGGGACAGGCAGCCTGAGTGACAGGGGCTGCAGAAGGCAAGGCACCGATGCCCACAGTCTCCACAGAAGGAACCAGTCCTGTCGGTTTTAGTGTCTTCAGACTCATCTTGGATTTCTGGCCCCCAGAAACATAAAAAAATAATTGAGTTCACTTACATCAAGACACCCTCAGTGCAGGTCCTTCTTAACCTTGGCTGCCCTTCACAGCTACCCACTGTTAGTCTACAGTGGTTCTTTGTTGTTGAATATTAGTTGAAGATGTGTTACATTTACTTACACTGTGGAACATTTATTTAATGATGCAAAGATGCCTTGTGTTCTTTTATGTTATTTGTTTAACTCTGTAAAGCTGTGCTACTTTGTCTATCGAAAACACCTGATTGGTCTAATTAAGAGCTGAATGGCCAACAACTAGGCAGAAGAGAGAAATAGGCAGGTCTTCTAGGCAGAGAGAATAAATAAAAGGAGAGAGACAAGGGACAAGTGAGAAAAGGAGAAGGAGAAGAGGATGCCAGGGGCCAGCCAGCCAGCAACACAGCCAGCCACTGAGTAAGAAAGAAAGGAAAACATAGAATACAGAAAGGTAAAAGCCCAGAGGCAAAAGGTAGATGGGATAATTTAAGTTAAGAAAAGCTGGCTGGAAATAGGCCAAGCTAAGGCCGGGCATTCATAAGTAAGAATAAGCCTCCGTGTATTTATTTGGGAGCTGGGTGGTGGGGCCCCAAAGAGCAAAGAATAAAAACAACCAACAACAGTTTGTTGCATCAACAGCAGAAAATACAAGGACTTTGGGGTGTTTGTATGCAAACAGGACAAAACAGAGCAGAGGGGGTGCAGACATAGGAGCATCGTGAAATGTTTTAAAGGAATGAACATGTGACCCATGGATAAAAATTGCAAACAAACAACTCATACAGCGTGTGGAGAGCAGAGTGAGTAGATAACCCCAGGGCAGCTTCTCTCCAACATAAACATGCACATGAATCAGCCAGGGGCCGTATTCAACAGCAAGTTCAGACTCAGAAGGTCTGGAATGGGGCTTGAGATCTATCTGCATCTCTGCATGTTCCCAGATGACCAATGCTGTGGGTCCCAGGATCACAAATGAAGTAGCAAACATCAAGATCAGTCCTCTGAGACCTTAGGGGCTGGTGAGGGGTCATCTAAAGAGCAGGGGTGTGGTAGGGAGAGAGGTGGGCAGGGGTGTGGAGAGTATAAAAAGCATTGCACCTAAGCTAAGACATTTTGGCTTTATCATTGGAGATACTGGAAGCCACTAAGGGACTTTAAGGAATAGAAGATTGGGCTATAATTTTAGTGGTACAAACATTATATGAGCAAACCACTCCTTTTGATTGGATTTAGGTCCCTCTCTACAAAATGAAATCCATACTAGGCACCACTATTGAGCCAAGAACCTACGGCTAAACAGTTCATGGGCATAGAGAAGAAACCACTACCATTATACTGCTAAACTGACACAGTAGTAAACTGATTGCTAATGATGTATCGTACCCATCGATCAGTGCATCTCTCAAACCCCACCGAAGAAGCTTCTATCTGCAATACGTAGTGATTAGCAGAGACCCCCTCAACTAGCCAAAGTACAGAAAATAAGAGACAATAGAATGCTCAGCCCTAAATGAAACATCTCTACCACACCCCTCCTCCCAAGGCTCAGGGATCGTTGTGGACCAGAGAGTGGAAAGAGTGTAAGAGTAGGCAGTGGATAACCACAAGGAAGCTGTCTTCTGGATAAAGCAAGGAAGCTATCTAGATGAACTCACAAGACGTGTGCAAACTCAAGCCAAACCAAACACCTTAATGGAAAAGGGAGTTGGCAGGAAGTCCCACACATAGCTAAGGAGGTATTGGCAATTAATAGTCACTGGGAGAGGGAGAGACAGTTTTCTCTAAGATTATAGCCCCTAGGAAGTTGACCACACTCTAGTAGAAGGCCACACATCCAAGAATATTTGGGATGCACAAACAGGCCTTGATAGGTTAACAAAAAAGACACAATGTTGGGTGGGTAGGAAAGGGTAGAGATGGAGCTGAGGAAAGGTAAATAGTAAGTATGACAAAGCACATTGTATGGAAATGAAACTCTCAATGAATATAATATATATACCTTATTCTTTGCAGAAGAGGGCAAAACAAGCAAGGACTGCAAACTATTTAGAACGTAGCTGAGAATATTCATTGCTAATATCTCAGAAAGAAAGGATTTCTGCCCCACCTTAACCCCAACACACACATATTTACTGGAGAGAGTGACACCATCTAAGTCTAAGCAAATTCTTCAGATGTCTTTTGTCTGGAGTCCTAAACCTCAGAGAGCTTTATTCTAACACACAAAGGAATTTTCCTACAGCCTTTTTCATCCATATAATTACACAGTATTTATAAAATCCCTATCTCCCAATGGTGGCTGTATGTTCAAATTAGAAATGTGTGTAAAGACCTATGGGAAGCTAACTCATGCCTGGCACTGAGAATTTCCTTTATTAACCTAGGCATTTTGGAAGAAGCTTTGTCCACCTATGCAAGGTACCTCTATTATATATATGTATATATATATATATATATATATTATATATTATATATATATATATTATATATATATGTGTGTGTGTGTGTGTGTGTGTGTGTGTGTATGTGTGTGTATGTATATATATATGTGTGTATGTATATATGTATATATATATATATTATGGAGGGTTATAAGACCCCATCCTTAGTGGAGGAGCCAGGTAGGGAAGAGAGAGTCAAGGGTCATGTTTCCCGAGGAGTGGGACCTCTGGTAGATGACCTACTCCCAAATGTATGGGCAGCACTTATTAAACTCAACTGGGCAATATACAGAGAGTGGGAGATTGCAGCACTCGGTCCTTTGACGTCTTCATCAAGGCCCTCCCATCTATTTGGATCTATATGAAAGAGGAAAATTTTAAGAGCCAGAGATGGTGGATGACTCCCAGGAAACAGTGCCAAACAGACACAACACATGAACTCACAGAAACTGTGACAAGAATACACAAGACCTGTAAAGATTTCTCACAGAACAGAGAAGGGGAAATGGACACAAAGTCCCACCCTAAGCAAGAAACTATTTGCAAATACTATCTTCTGGGAAAGGAGTGCCATTTGGTCTATCACCCACACTCCAGGCCCAATCCCAGGAGTAGCAGCTCAATGCAGAAAAGACTCCATGGTTTTTGTTTGCTTTTTTTCTTGTTCAGTTTTATTGTTTTTGTTATGTTTTGTTTTTGTCTTAATGGGTTTTTCATTTGTTTCTTTAGATTTGTGGGGGTTTGTGTTGTTTTTTGTTTTCTTTCTCTTTTTTTGGAGAGAGAAAGAACATGAAATTGGGTGGGGAGGTAGGTGAGGAGAACCTGGGAGGCGTTGGGGGAAGGGGAAGAATATCAAAATATATTGTATGAAAAAATTTTAGTAAAAATATAAATTTAAAAAAAGAAAAAGAGGACATAAAACTGGGAGAAAGTTGTGCTGGTGGAGCCAGTAGGGACAGCGGGGTAGATATGATCAGGAGACACTGAACATACATATGAGATAGTAGTTTTAAATGTAGGAGAAAAGCTTTTCAGAAAAGTTGCTTTGAAGAGTGTAACAAAATTAGGAAACAGACAAAAATAATTTAAATCCTTTCAGCTCTCCATATACATGCAGATGGGAGTGGGACATGGCTCACATTCTGGACATGGACTAGGTATCCTCTTAACAGAATGAACGTTTTTCACAGAAGTGCAATGTACATATTTGACTTTCTTAAAGCATTAGAAATGGCTGCACAAAGCTTTCTCAGAATTCTATGCATATGGATTAGACAGAAGGAGAATAGCACACTACGGGTGAAAACTCAGTTAAGTATATCGAACGCTGACAACTTATTAATAGTTTGATGTCAAAAATCGAGTATCTCTTGCAAGCAGCTCATGAGGAACCATCCTGGGGCTGATCCTGCTCCATATTTCCTATTGATAGCTCGAGGATGGTGCTACGTGTGCACTAATCAATCCAGAGAATATGCAGCTCTGGGAGACATGGCTGATGCGTTATAGACGACACTGTTAAAATTCAGGATGGTCTTGTACAGTCAAAGAAATGAGTTAAAATCGATAGAGCAAGCAGACACAGTCCTGCTGATGTTTCACATTGCAGTACTCCAAAAGCTCCCAACTAGAAAGCAAGATACACTGGCAAGTAAGCCCTAGAGCTCCAATTTCTACTGTCCTTGTTCCCTCACAGCCACAAGGCTATCCAGACTTGCTTAGGACTTGCCCTCCACACATAATGTATGCCTGTGACCTGCGGTTTTTCCATTCTCCCCCTCAGGGTTCTGTAGAGAGGGGAGTGAGATGACGGATTTGGGGTGACACAATGATAGAGCTCACACTGACGAGTGACAAGTGTAGATTATACAACACCACATCAGAAACAGGGGAAAAATATAAAACAGGATCCTTACAGGTCAGGAAGCAAGAGTGGTCTTTTTTCTAAGCATGGCATCATATTTTCCCCCCAGTGAGCATGCAACAACCAAGTCTGGCCATTTTTCCCTTCCTGTTTTCAACGCCCACCACATCCACTCTCACTTGTTGAATTCTTCATCACGTGGCACCTAGACCACAATCAGAGTCTTAGAGGTTCTTTTCTCTCAATTCTCTTGGATCTATCCTTCACACCATCGTCTGTGTGGTCCCAGGAAAATACAAGAGACCTTGAATCCTCCTTGTTCCTGTTGGGGCCATTTCTAGGTGTCTCATTGTCTAGGTCAATGGTTCTCCACCTGTGGGTTGCAAACCCTTTGGGGGGGGGTTAAATGATCCTTTCAAAGGTGGCATGGAAGACCCTTGGAAATATCCAATATTTACAGTATGACCCATAACAGTAGCAAAGCTATCGTTATGAAGTAGCAATGAAAATAATTTTATGGTTGGGGGTCACCACAACATGAGGAACTGGATTAAAGGGCCACAGCCTTAGGAAGGTTGAGAGCCACTGGTCGAGGGGATGTTACTAGCATTTGGGGGCCGGAGATGCTACACAAACTAGACAACAACCTGCCCCACCCAGTTTGCCACTGATACCCCATTTGAGGAAAACTCCTCAGGGCCCTGCTTGCTTCCGGAGCCTTCTGGCTTATTTCTCCCTCGTATCTACGTGAGGCACCGTCCCCAGCACCCAGCTGTGCTCTTCCCTTGCCTGGACACCTGGCGCCAGGGAATTCGGACACCTGGAATAACTCTCTTCGTTTCACTAACTCGTTTTCGTCAGCTTCGGCTCAGGTATCCTCCACCAGGAAGCGCCTCACACAGCCTGACTGACACGCTTCTTCCTCAAAAAGCAGTGGGGTTTTCTGACGGTGCTAAGCTCTGCGCTCGGTACACAGCTTCCTAAGTATTGGTTTCTCTCTCCTTACTGGGGTCATTTGGTGTAGAGAATGAACTAGGCCTTATATAGAAATAAATGTTTTGGTGAGGTGAAGGAATCAATGTCAGCATACAATATACCCGATTGCCCAAGTTTACCTAGCCTCATTTACCATTGCCAAAGCCTAGAGTCAACCTAAGTACCTGTCTGTGGATGAAAGATAAAGAAAATGTGGTAGAAATACTATAATAGAGTATCTTTCACTACAAAGAACAAACTTGTGTCGTTTTTTAGGACACTGGGTTGAATGGGAAATTACAACGTCAAGTGAAATAAGTGAGCCTTAGTTAAACAGATGTCAAAAGTATATTCTCACATGGAGAATCAAGATTAAAAATTATAAGCATGAAAATGGAAGGAATATTTGGGAAAATGAAAAGGACCAGAAAGACTAGACAGAGGGGCCATGGGGTTAATGGGGGATGGAGTTAATATGATAACAGTTTATTGTATCCATACATAAAAAATATTAAAATGAAACCCTATGGTGATATTTTATTTGTGCTAAAATGTGATTTTATTTGTATGTTAATAAATAAAGTTGCCTGGAGATCAGAGGTAAAAGTGAGCCATTAAGCAGAAGTCCACTGGTGGTGGCACGCACCCTTAATCCAATCACATGGCAGGCAGAGTCTCTGTGTGGTCAAGGACACAGCCAGTCGTGGTGACCTGAACCTTTAATCCCAGTACCAACCATAGAGACCTGGAGGTCTGTCTAGACAGGCAGTGACGAGGAAGTCATGTGGTTGGGTTTGGTGCCAATGAGAAGGCAGAACAGAAAGGCAATAAAAAGACAAGTCGCACAGGAAGAAGGTCTCTCTCTTGGGGGAAGCGATTGCAGCGAGGTGGTCAGATAAGGTAGTCATGGCTCTTGCTCTGATCTCTTAGGCTTTAACTCTGTATTTGGCTCTGTGTTTCTCATTTACAAAGACTGTTTAGAATTTCATCTATAAACCCCATTATTCTGTACAGGGTAAGAGATTGGAGGGGGTATAGGTGGACGGCTGGGTAAGATAAAAAAATTTTCAGATACCCGTGTTATGGTAACAAATACAAGCATTGTTTTATACCTCAAGGGGCAGTGGTAGGGGGGGTGAATCAGGGTTCCAGATCATTCTGTGCTGTACCTGTCACTTTGGGCCCTTAATCTTTGGTCTCTAAACATTTCTTCAAAGGTGCCAGACAGTACCTACCCTGCAGGAGTTTCCACTCACCCATACTGAGGACTGGGAAGCATGAAGAGCAGTTTGACAGGCAGTTCTCTTTCTCCGGTCTGTGTCCAGTCTGCTCAAGAACTCAGCAGTTTTGCTGCCGGGAAAACAAAGAGGTGTTAGTGCTCCAAAAGACTAGAAATAGCCCTGTTTACTGTGCCTTTGGATCCCAGCCTGGCTTGTCATGGGGTGATGCCTAAAAATAACCTAAGGAGAACAAAAGGTGGGAGATCACGGTGCCGGTGCCGTAGGAAATCAAAGCTAAGTGCTTTTGCAAGACCGCGTCTTGAAGAGCATATGTTTTAAAAATATAAAATTAGGTTTGTGAAATGTGAACCTGTTATTTCAGATTTTACACTTGGCATTATCGATGGAGATAAATCCTCCCCGTGACTTCACAGGATGGTGCTTAATTTCCTCTGTGTATATCTCGAGTTTGACAGCAGCCGTCAGTACAGACCTGTGGGACACTAATCCCAGACAACATCTCACTCCACTTCAGCTTTACATTAAGCCCTTAACCCTCCAGGGGTCTTTCTCTAGTCATCTCAACTCCCACAGAGCTCTGACTACTCACAGGACACACAGAGCCCAAAGGCCAGCAGCTCTCTCCCATTTAGGGACCGTGAGTGCTTTAAGATTCTGAAACAGAAATAGACCTTCTATCCAGACGCAGAAAGACATCCCCACAACACACACACACACACACACACACACACACACACACACACACACACACACACCTCTGCATTTGATTCAAGGAAAGAGATGAATTTCCTTCTTTAGAGGTTCAAAGTGCCACTTGGACTGAGGAGATGACTCGGTCAACAAAGTGCTTGCTGTACAAACATGGTGTCTTGAGATCAGACTCCCAGGAACCACATAAAAAGGTGGGCATGGTTGTCGGAATTCCTAGCCACTCCCCCACGACCGCTCATGGGCTGCCAGGATGCTTAGTCATCCTGTAACCTGTGTGCTGCATGACCATGTAACTTGAGCGCAGTGCATTCACGTAATCTATGCGCATGTGTGGCATAGTTACCTAAGCCCATATGCACATGTGCAGGGGGAATCTATAAAAGTGGGTTCTACATATCCCCTCCCTCTCTTCCTGCACCATCTTTCCATAGGCCTAAGCACCCCCTTCTGTTCTCTTCCCTTAATAAACTCTTATGGTGGGTTTTGTTGTGCCTCGTGGCTTTTCTTGCAAGGTAAACAGTGCCGCTTAATGGATAACATTGCGCCACTTAATGAATAACATTGGTGACACACACCTGTAGTCCTGGTGCAGGCAACTCAGAAACAGGAGACTCCCTGGGGCAGTCTAGCCAAATCAGTGAGTTCCAGAGTTAATAAGAGGTTCTAGCTTAAAACATAAGGAGATATGTCGTTTGAAATTAAAAAAAAAAAAATTTAAATAAAAAACCTGGAACCAGATATTGGGGTAAACGCCAGCTCCACGAATCCTCTGAGTGACTGAATGCCTGAGTCTTCAGCCTGAAGGGCTCTTAGTTCCTGTTTCCTCATCCTTACATGCTTTTCTCTGCCCAGCCATCACTTCCTGGGATTAAAGGTGTGTGTGCTTCCCAGTACAGGGATTAAAGACCTGTGTCACCACTGCCTGGCTCTGTTTTCTCTCCTAGACTGAGTCAATCTCATGTAGTCCAGGGTGGCTTTGAACTCACAGAGATCCAGATGGATCTCTGCCTCCCAAGTGCTAGGATTAAAAGTGTGTGCCACCACTGCTTGACCTCTATGTTTCATCGAGTGGCTTGTTCTGTTCTCTGATCTTCAGGTAAATTTTATTAAGGTCCACAATATATCACCTCAGTGAGAGCTGGGTGTGATGGCCCACACCATTCATCTCAGCACTCCTGAGGCAAAGACAGGAGGACTCTTTGAGTTGGAGGTCTGCCTGGTCTACACAGTGAGTTGCAGGCCACCTAGGACTGCATAGTGAAATCCTGTATCATTAATCAACTGAGCAAGGAAAAAAAGTAATAGAATAAAACACTCAAAGTTGACCTCTGACCTCCACATGCATGTATACATGCATCCACATACACATGTTAACATGCACAATTACATACACACAAGTGTGTATAGCACATACCCAAATGTACACAATACTGCAGACTAGCCATGTACTAGGTCTGTAAGAGGGCCTCTGGTTTTTCCTCAATCCAAATCCCCATTCAGTTTCTCTTCTCACCTGTGTCAAGCGCAGAACACCAGAGGTACTTCCTAGCCCTTACTTCAGCACTGCCGCACTCCGCCTACCATTGACTAACTCGTTTTTTTTTTCCTTTCCCTGTGTAACCTCCGAATTTTTACTTCCTACTCCACATTTATAACCAAACACCTCAAAGAAGCCTGATTTATATATTGCTCCATGCTCCCGTCATCTGCTCCCATTTTCCTCCTCCTTTCCACTCTTCCTCTGCTAATAATACCAAAACTAAGATTCAGGTCATCCAGTACCTAGGACACGGGCATCTCAGGAAGCACAGGGGTCTAATAGGAACCAGGGGCACACAGTTGGGGGGGGAGAAAATTCAAGGAATTAGAAATGAAACAAAGATGCCCACATCATGGTGAATAGACTCTTGGGTAGAACGTGGAGTTTAAGCAAAGTTAGAAGCCCGAACTGAGCAAGCAAGTGCAAACAAAGTACACGGCCCGAGAAGCACGAGATTCAGCCATGACAGCAAGCAGCCTGTCCACTAGCCCAGGATGAATCACCTTGCCCGGAATAGGCAGAGGCCAATGACATCGCACAGCCTGATGCTTTGAAATCAATCATGTAAAATAGGAGAGGGTCCTATTTTACAGAATGCACTTAACATTCTTACTGATGGGTATTTATGTTGCCCTAGGGAACACCAGAGTATATGGCATAAAAGAGTTAAACTACCAGCTTTATATTATGTTTAAATTATCATTGTAATTATGAAGTCATCCTCACTGAAAACTATAAATGATGACTGGTCCCCACCTCACCCCCAGTGGTTCTAGCGCTGTTGGGAGGGGGCGGTTTTACCTGATCTTTCCTTCTTTTAGCTAACACACAGACTCAGTTGCCTGTGCGTCCAGACAGTCAATGTACGTGAGTAAAGAAAACATGGGATTAGATATAGCAGTAAGTGGTATCTGCCAATGGAGTCAAAGACAGGGAGAATACTGATCATGTTGGGGTGAAGGGGGGGGGACAAACTAGAAAATTATTTCCCATGCAAGGGGGTCAGTTGCTACTTAGTGGCAGACCAGCATTGCCGATGGGTAGCAAGCCAGCAATGGCAAATGGCCCAGGTTTTACTGTTGTAACCAAGATGGCTGAAATTCTTGATGTGAAATAATTTGGCAATTAATTTAAAAAGTTTGAAAAACTTTGCAGGCTTACCCTGCTGGCCCCGAGCAAACAATGAAACCAGCAAAACAAAACGAAGCCCTCTGCAAGCCAGATGTGGTCCTAAGGACTCTGTGCCATGGCTGAATCATTGCCTCTGCCTGATCATGTTTGTGTTGTTGACAATACAGTTATGTCATAACTATAGGCTCTTTATCCTTAGGCTAAAAAGAATATAAGAGAGAAAGGCCAATATACTGCTTTATATCTGCCAGCTAAGAGACACCATACCATATATCATATTTATGCCAAATACTAAGGTGTATCATTTTTATTTACTCTTTCGGCTCTGTGCATTTGTGTTAATACATGAAAAGCAAACACTACATATAAAATAAAAAGGAAAACCACAGAAAATATTTATGACCAAAGAAAGATAATAAAAGAGTTATTGTGCAAAATGCATGAAGAACACTGATAAATCAAATTTCAAAAAGACAAAGAGCCCAAGCTACGAGTGGGTAAGAGATAAAAATGTACACTTCACTGAAAAAGAAACACAATTAATAACACAAATGGCAACAATGGTTTAGGGTTTATAAATATAATATCACGTATGTCAAGCCCTGTTGAGAGACCCTTACATCTACAACTTCATGACAACCTTGCAAAGATTTTATCATCTTCAGTTCATAGAAGCAACAAGCTCAAGGCCACACAATCAGCAAATATCAGAACCAGGACTCAGATGCAGACATCCCAACTGCAGAGGCCATACTTTCAGCCAGGACACTCGACTGTTCCTATGGAGGAATACGCACGTGCACAGATGTTCCATCTCAGTAACAATTGAGAACAGGAAAATTAAAACAAGACACTACCACACAAGCCAAAAAAATACTTTTACGTGTGGAAAACTGTCCCATGCTAAGGAGAAAATCTGGCAGAACTTCTCATACGAATTGCTGATAGGAAAGCAAATTGGTCACCTGGGAAAGAAATTTGACAACACCTGGTGGAGCCAAAAACATGTGCAATGTCTAGATGTTTAATACTAAGGGGACTCTTGACAACTAAGGAGAAGTGAGAAAGGACACAGAATCCAGCATCATTTGTAAGTATCCCAGACCAGGAAGGAAGAGAAAAGAGAGGAGAAAAACATGAGGGAAAGGGTGGAAGGAACCAGAAGTCAGAAGGAAATGAGTTAATTTATATCACGAATCCTTTTGAGTGGCTCTCGTATCTGAGAACTGATCTGACGTTCTCACCTAACAGTTATCGTGGAGTGATCCAGCCACACAAAGATGTGTTCTATGTTGAACATCTGCATCTGATTCTTGCAAAGTAATGATGTAACCCGCAAATTACCCACATCTCCCCCCAACTCAGTGAAAGACTCCTGCTCCTTTTCCAGGCACAGCTCCTTCCTCCGGTTGTGATGTCAGCCCTACGCTGCTGACAATTTATCAAGATACCCAACACAAACTGCCCCTGTGCCCTTACGCCACCCTCTGTCAACTCAGACTCTTCCCCTGATTACCTAACCGAAGTCCAAATCCTATACTTGGCTCTTTCGGATGGTTTTCTCTCCTCATTCTTCACTATTCTCTATAGCATTTGTTTTGCTTTGCTTCAACAATAAACACAATTTGTTCACCTACAGGTGTGTCTCTAGTTCGAGGGGAAGGATGCTTACCGCATCCGGACAGGATGACTACAGGGAAAAGGTAGAGAATGATAGCATTGTGACAGTCTCTATAGTATTTCATTTCCCTTTAAAATGAACACAGCTTTAGTGGTTTATCAAACAGAGAAAAGGCACAGGCGCTTTGGTTGCACTGAGGAAGAGAATTCCATCATAGCTTCCTAGGACAATAGCTCTCCAAATGCCCATCGGAAGACCCTCCCCACCTGGGACTGCAAACCTGAGACTCATCAATGGAGCATCTTAGGGACCACTGGGCTCAGGCCTTAGACATCCCAGCATGTCTGGAATAGAATCCAGAAATCTGCGTCTTAAAAGCACCCACCCCCACCATGATCTTAAGAGCTACCACAGTCCTGCAGATGGATAGTTAATATACATAATTATCCTAGATCCATATGGTTTTGGCTTATGAATAATTCATGTTATAGAACAATATTTATTTGGAAATAAAACATTGGTGTATCTTAGAAACTGTCTGTGCAAGTGTTAGCAAGACATTCTACCCTACTTTCTAATAGGTTTATAAAACTAACTTTGGTACTGGGAAGTGTGGGTGAGTGAACAATCGCTTTTCCATTCACACAGGCAATGTGTACACCACTGTGTACTTTGGAAGCATTATTTCACATGAGCCCATTTCCTATAACTGGGTGTAAACAAAAGATAGTCATGCATCTTCTGGCATTAGCAAAGCCTGTGTAATAAAAATCCAGGAGAAACTGGGTATAATAGATATATAAGTCCCATTTACAAGATCACAAGGAAATGATCTAAGAATGTTGGGAGAGATAAATTTTGCTAAATTAAACATGTATTTAAAATAATTATTTCCACTTATTTAATGGTTTCTTAATGTTTTAATTTTTCATCACAAAAGTAATACAAGAATAAAATAAAAAGGAATTGAAAATAGAAATAGAAAAGTTTAAGGAATAAAATAATGATGTCCTATGTAATATTTTACTCAGCACAAATCATTCCATATGTATCTTTCTGGGCAATTTCCTCCGAATTGATAAACATTTGCATAGGAAGCTACTCGGGTGAGGAGTGGTGTCCTTCAGGGGATGGTAAGTACTTAGGAGAAAGCAGAAAGGCCAGCTCTTCTCAAGTGAGTTTCTCCATGCCTTGGCATGGAGGAGATGACATTTCCTTGCTCCCCTGCAACTAGACACCACTGTGCCTGAGCTCTGGGCTGAGAAATGAGAGCAGATGGATGGGCCAGGCTTGGAGTGGCGCGTTTATAGCTACTCGCATGATTCTGAGGACTCTTTCCTCCTGTCTGATGGTGGCACTCAAAGGCTTGGAAGACGCTTGCTAAGCATGGTAGAGGCTCCATTTGCCTGAGTTTCCCACCGCCGGAGGACAAACGTGAACTGCATAGTCACATACCAGCTCTTATCACTCCACATGAAAAGCATACTCTTCTAAATTATTGATTTAGAATTTTTTTTTTCACCATAGCTTTTTTACTCCCTAAACAGGAATATTTTCCCCTATATGGAATACTGTGATACTCTATGCTATTCTTACTTTTTTCAATTAATATCATCTTTTGAACTTGTCCTTATTAATTCTTACACATCTGACTTAATCCATTACCAGCTAAACACAGTCCTACCACATTTTTACTGATGAATATTTGTTACTCTAGTGACCATCTATATATGCATAACACTGCACTAAGATATATACTTGCAAATTAATTATTTCCTAGTATATGTTCATATAGACATGCATATTTAAGTCATGCTTATTGGTGCCAAGATGCTGTATGTAAATAAAGATCACCCCTAAAACTATGTGTACTGAAATTAGCAATTTGAAACAACTTCCTTCCACTGAGTATCAATCTTCTGTCTTATATATTTCTTATCCTAGGCACCTTCAAATACCCTAGACTTACCCAGTGACAAAGTTGAGATTGAACACTTTCACCAAAGGCTGTTAGAAGCTTGGTCCCCAGGGAGATGTTATTGACAGGTAGTGGAATCTTTTAGAGGAGGTGTCTAAAGGGAGGGCTTTGGTCTTTGAGGATGTGCCCTTGAAGGTGATCATGGGACTCCAGTGTTTTCTTCTCCCTTCTCTTGCTCTGCCAGGAGATTGAGTTTTATACCACCATGTACTTTCATCCGGGTATGGTATATTACCACAGGCCCTGAGCAGCCAAAGCAATTAATTATGGATTGTACTCTCCAAAACTGTGAGCCAAAGAATGTTTTATACTTTTAATTTTAGTATCTCAATCATTTTATTATAATAATAGAAAACTAATACCCCCATCATCCATTACCACTCAATTTTTCAATCCTATAATTCTCTGGATATCTGTTCCTCCTCCATTCAGCCTTCTGAACTTTCTGCCATGAAAACAAAAGATCTTCAACTGAAGTCCAACAACCTTATGCCTGTAACCTTGTATCAGAAGGTTAATAATAATACTAGTAATATTATTATTATTACCCCTTCAAGAGTAATAGCATCTTCCTCAGGCCTCCACACATACACATGACATACACCACACATGTACCAGATAGTCCCAATTTTAAAAAATTTTCCTCAAATATAAAATGATTACTAGGTAAATACCAAAGTAAAAGATAAAATTTTCCTTACATGCTCCATATGGGGTTAATAAACCCTCTGAGCAAGAGTTGGGGCTAACAGAACACTCGTATCATCTCAGTGAAGGCACCTAAGTCACACGTGGAAACAGCACCTTCACAGTGCAGAGAACCTTAACTAAACAGCCGAAGTCACATTACAAGTGAAAAGGACACAAGCCTCATGCACCTTCTGATAGGATGCACCGGGAGTGAGTGGCATCATTTCTACAGTGTTGCTTATTAAAATGTGTATCTTCAGTCAAATCAGGAGAAAGGTCAGCCTGATCCCAATGGAAAGCTGTTCAAATGAGGTCACACCACAGATAGAAGAAAACTAAGGAGTCATGATGACTAGATGTTTTCTATGCCTTAAATCAGATCCTGAAATAGAAAGAGGACTTGGAGGGAAAAAATGGTGAACTTTTAAAAAGTGTTGTACATATATAGTACTGCACCAATGCTAATTGCCTGATGTTGATAATTATACCACAGCTGCATAAGCTATTAAATTCTCTTAGATGAAGGTGTTAATGGCAATAATACTATTTTTATATCTTGTCTTTAAGGTGAAAATGATTGCCAAACAAAGAGGGGGAAGGCCTTTTTTTTAATGCATTGTTTGAAACTTAACTCTACATGAAAGGTGTTTCCCCTGAACTTCTGAATTAGCTACTGTCAATGTTCTGCTGCTGTGAAGAGATGCCATGACCACAGCTCTTATAAAAGAAAGCGTGTAGTTGGGGCTGGCTTACAGTTTCAGAAGTTTAGTCCATCATCACCATGGCGGGGAGCGTGGTGGCACACAGTCAATGGGGCAGTTCTGAGAGCTACATTTTGATCCGCAGGCAAAGATAGTTGGGGGAGGGGGAAGCAAGAGGCTGGATCGGGCATCATCGTCTTTTGAAACCTCAAAGCACCCCCCACACACACTCAGTAAAACACTTCCGCCAAATCCTTCTAATCCTATGGAAGAGTTCCACTCAATGGTGATGAAGCGTTCAAATACACGAGCCTAAGGAAGCTATCCTTATTCAAGCTACCATATCCCACTCCCTGGCCTCCACAGGCCTGCCACCATACATTAATGCAAAAACACATTCGGTCCAACTTCAAAAGTCCAAAGTTCTAAGACTGGAAGCAATCTCTTAACTCTAAACCCTGAAAAAATAAAAAAAAAGCAAATCACATGTTTCCAACAAACACAGGCACGGAATATAATTACCATTCCAAAAGGGAGGAAGAGGAGCATAGTGAGGAAATACCGAACCAAAGCAAGAACAAAACCAATAGAGCAATGTAGCACAAATCTTAACAAGTCTTATTAATAACATCAAACCTGAAGCCAGGTATTGGGGTGAATGCTGGAAGATCAGAGAAGCAGAACAAACCACAGCTTCCTCGCCTCGCCAGTTCCTCAGCTGATCCTGTTTCCTCACACTGGAAGCTTCTGAGTCCTCATCCAAATGGATCTCAGCTGAGCTGCTGCTCAAAAGCCTAAAAGCTTAACCAGGCTCTAGTTCCTGGTTTTCATGCCTTTTATACCTTTCTGCTTCCTGCCATCACTTCCTGGGATTAAAGGCTCTTGTTACCACGTCTGGCTGTTTCCAGTGTGGCCTTGAACTCGCAGAGTACCAGGTGGATCTCTGCCTCTGGAATGCTAGGATTAAAGGCATGTGCTACCACTGCCTAACCTCTATGTTTAATATTGTGACTGTTCTGTTCTCTGGCCCCAGATAAGTTTATTAGACTGCACAATATTTTGGGGAGCACAATACCACCACAGGGCAAACTCCAAGTTCTGCATCTCTATGTCTGATGCCAAAGCTCTCTTCAGATCTCCAACTCCTTTCAGCTTTGTTAACTACAATACACTTATCTTGTGCTGATTCCACACCCAGCCTGCAGCTTTCCTTGGCAGGTATCCCATGACTCTGTCATCTCCAACAATTTGGGGTCTTCAATCAATTCTAGCTTCACCTTTACAGTTTCATGCAATGGCCTCTGTAGGCCTCCATGCAGGGACGCCCCTGACCCATGCCTGGCATCAGAGGCTTTCACAAACCCTTTCTTGTATTCTTGACCCTAATGACAGAACCAAATCATGTGACTGAAGCTGCCAGGTTCTCCTGCTTGATGGGGCTGGAACCCGGCCCCCTTTTCTGATTACATCTGCATCAATTTCCTGTTGTTGATGGTTTCCTCCACTGTTTAAGCTTTCTTTAATTCCTTTTCAGAAGTTAGAAGCTTAGCAGGGTGAGGTCTTGCCCTGCGGTCACCACTCCCTTTATTCCATTTAGCATTATCTCCCTGAGCCCTAGATTTAGCTACTTTACACTTCCTGGTGCTTCTTTTCTCCTCACACTGTACATTTTACAATTCTCTTTGTCCAGCTTGCTCCTTCTCATTATAGATCTGCATAAGACTAATTACTGACACCCATGTGACACATTCGATCCTATGCTGTCTTGAAATCTCTGCCAATGCCATTAATCTAAAACTCTTCAATTTAGCCTCAGGCAAATGTTTAGGACAATGGCAAAAAGCAGCCCATTCTTTGCCAAAATATCACAAGAATGGCCTTTAGGCCACTTACTAATATTCTTCCTCTCTGAAACTCTTTAATGGAGCCACCACACTCTACATTACTGTCAGCATTGTCTACCATGCTTCTACTAGTATAGTCCATTAATCCCTGCTTAAAGCACCCAACTGCTTTCCTAATCCAAGGTCCTAAAGTTTGCAATCTGCCAAACAAGAGCATGGTTAGGCTTGTCACGGCAATACCCCACTCCTGGTACCAACTGTGATACCTCAGTAAAACCCCCCACTCTATCCCCTACAGACAAAGAGAAGCTTAAACCAGGATTCCTAAGTGTAGATAAGAACTTAGACCCCTTTTCCCCAGGTGGCTGTATCTGCTACAGGGACTTTGGAAAACACAGAGTCAGGATATTCGACCAAAAGACTAAAAAAGGGAGGCAGGTTAAAATGAAATATATGGTCTGTACCTTTAAGAACTAGCCTCACCAAGAAAGGGGAGCGCTCCTTCCAACCTCCCTGCTGTGAGTGAGAGATTTGGAAGAGCCTCCCTGGAGGCTTGTAAACTTAGAATACACCTTGCTTTTGCATTTTGTACCTAAAGTCTCCAGTGGCAGCTTTGGGAACACGATCTGGGCACAACAAGACCCTCACTCTATTGTCTCAAAAAAGGGGCCTTAGACAAAGATATCTCAATATAGATAGACCCAGGCCAGTTTCAAGTCCCCAGAAATGATGGCACCAGCCCCAGGAACTCAAAAGAACAAAGTCAGGATGTCTGATGGTAACCGATTAACCACGAGATGCCCCTCTCTGGAGATAACATGACCAGACCCCGGAGATGAGTTATAAAACTCCTGACAGGGCAAACAGATAAGCTAGAATAAGATAAAGTCCAGGCCCGGGAAAAACTGGACCAATCAAGGATGGACCCGTACTAACCCCCTCCCCTCTAAGAAATTTTATGGGTTTTGCCTATAAAAACTAACTTCCCCAAGAAAGAGTAACTCTTCCCTGCCTCACTTGAGATGGCTTGAGATGAGTTCCCTGTCATGACTTGCAGCAGAAGTAAACCTTGCTTTTTCATTCTGGTATGCTCATCCCTGGTGGTCTCTCTGGGGGTGACAATCTGGGCACAACACCAATGTCTGTCTTAGTCAGTGTTCTACTGCTGTGAAGAGACACCATGACCAAGGCAACTCTTATCAAAGAAAGCACTTACCTGGAGGCTTGCTTACAGTTTCGGAGGTTCCGTCCATTATCATTGATGGGACAAAATACCAGACAAAAGCAGCTTCAAGAAGGAAGAGGGGCTGGGCGGTGGTGGCGCACGCCTTTAATCCCAGCACTCGGGAGGCAGAGCCAGGAGGATCTCTGTGAGTTCGAGGCCAGAGGGGCTCGAACTCACTGGGCTACCAAGTGAGTCTCAGGAAAGGCGCAAAGCTACACAGAGAAACCCTGTCTCGAAAAACCAAAAGAAAAAAAAAAAAAAAGAAGGAAGAGGGTTTTGGCTCACAGTTTGAAGGTATAGTCCATCATGGTGTTAAGATCTTGACACAGCTGATAGCTAACTCTGCACCCATGTTTAGTAAGCAGAGAAGAAGGGATGGTGTTTTCCACTCTTTATGAAGCCATCAGGACTCTCAGCCCACGCAATGGTGCTGCCTATATCAACTAACCTAATCTAGGTGATCTCTTACCAACATGCCAAGAGGCTCCTCCTTATTGAGTCTAGAATCTATTGAGTCGACAGTCTTAACCATTGTACCCCCTAAATGGAGCTATTTCATCTCTTATGCACATGTCCCTCAGTGCCTGAAAGTGGGCCATGCATCTTCGTTGCGCCCCATGCTGCTGGTAGATCATTGCTGCTGCCTCACTATTTATAAAAACATCTGCTTCTGTAACACCTGTAAAAGTAAGACTATATCATTCTCTTTGCCAGTCAGCTTTCTTGTCAAATATTTCTTATTTGTGGAACATTTTGTCCTTCCTCCCTCAATGGTTAAGCACAATGGTCAACTTAATGAGGTCTAGAATGACCTGGGAGACAGGCCACTGGGCATGTTAAAGATTATCTTGATTGGGTTAGTTGAGGGGAAAAGACCTACTCACTGCAAATGGTACCATTCCCTGGGCTGGGATGACAGACTATATAAAGAAGAGAAAGTGAGTTGAGCATAAGCATTCATTGCCCTCTGCTCCTTGACTACGGAGTGTCAAGTGCTGTAATTCACCCACCATAGAAGACAGTAACATTGACTTTTAGTCAATATAAACTCTTCCTCCTTTAAGTTCCTTTTACCAAGCTATTTTACCACAGCAACAGGAAAAGTAACCAAGACATTCCCTGTGTCAACTGCTGTCATCAACACAGATACCCTACTTTCTCTCTGTAAAGACCTTTATCCTGCTTTCCCCCTCTTTCCATCCATTACACTCATCTGAGTTAGATCTATATTCTGCTACACCCTACCTCTATTTCTCAACTTTCTCATCTCTAAAAGCTTTTCTCTACTTTATGTCAACCACATAAAGTATACTAGTCAGCTTTCTATTGCCATGACAAAAATACATGAGAAAAATCCATGTTAAGGAGAAAAGATTATCCTGGCTAGTGTTTCAGAAGTTTCTATCCATAATCACTTTGTCCCATCATAGTCAAGACAGGACATCTGATGGGGAGGGCATAGCAGAATAAAGTTGCTTGTCTAATGGCAGTTGGCAGTCATGAGGGAGAGAAAAGAAAAGACTAATGAGATGGGCTTCACCTTAGGTCCTAATTTGTAAGTTTCTATCACCTCCTAATAGCCTATCAAATGATGGCGCCATCAGTTGGCTCTGAATTCTCACAATTCAACCACTCCAACAAAGCCCCAGCTCTGAATGTCACTGTAGTAAAAACCAAATCTTATCACAAGAGCTTTGAGGGAACATTTCAGACCTAAACAACATAGTTTCACAGGCTAGACATTAGTGCCACTGACAAGTGTCTTCTTTGCAAACTACCACGCAGTCAATTTCATTCTTAGATACAATTTCTATCATGCCTTGATTTTCCTTCAAACACTCTCCCTACAGTAAGAATCCATTCCCTTGGGATGTCTAAATCATCGTCACCATTCCCCAACTCCTTTCTGACCATCAGTTTCCATTTATCTTCACTTTTTATATAGCTTTTAACATCACAACCAATTTTGTTTTAAAAAATAAATATCCTCACAATTGCTTTTAACTTATTTCTTCCTCTCTTTCCTTTCATCATTTTGTCTGAAAAAACCTGCCAGACCCAGATCAAGTCAAACACCTGTACCCCCTGAGTCTATAGCAGGGGTCCTGAGTAAGACCTGAGGGAAGGAACATGCCAGGTGTTTGGGGTTAGAAGTAGGAAGGAGAAGTGAATAGAGAGGAAGACCAAACTCATATGTGCATCAACATTAGTGTGTACATATACTGCCTCTTTCTAACCATTGGTTAAACCCTTGACTTTACATTGTCATTAACCTACCCTTTTAGACCTTAAGAACTTTATTCCTTTCATTTCCCTTCTGTCCTATCTCTCTCTCTTCTGGTGAACTTTGTTGTATCTACACACAAATGTAGACACTTTAGGAACTCTCCCTTGATCCCACAACCTCCTCCTGTTACAGCATTTTTTTTTGTTCTCTTTCTCAAATTACTCAAGAGTTGGGCATCTCTACTTGCATCTCCCTTTAGTCTTGCATCTATCCCAATCAGGCTCCATCCCCACTATCATCCAAATCTTTAGTTCCTGTCAGGATCAGAAGTGATTTCCTCTTAGTCATAACACTGGATTCCTCTCACGCAGCATTTCAGCAGCAATGGAGAATTAACAAATCCCTCCTCGCAGAACTGTCTAGCCCTCTTGATTCCCAAGACCCCACACTCCATACTCTGCCTCTCAGATGGACTTCTGCATCCACCTGAACTCTAAATGAGTTTAGCTCCTGTATAGTTGGACCTGGGATTCTGCTCAAATGCAGTTTATCGTAAGTGATATCATGCATTTCATGGCTTATATTTATACCATATGCTAGTAATTTATAAACTTATACATCCCACATATTTACTCACAAAATGATATGTGCAACTGTTCATTTCACATCTCCCAGGTATCTCAAGCTTAGCACTTTAAAAATTAAACTTTGGTATTTTTTTCCTGAAACTTTGATTCATACCTAATGGTCCCCATCTCAGTGAATGATACCACCACTCATCCAATACAGCACATCTTTGATTCTTCCTCTCCCCACTCCTATACACCAGCATATCCTACTCATGTTCCATATAGATTTTCCAAACAATAGGTATTTGTTCTGTTCTCTGCCTGAAAATCACCCTAAGTGAAGCCACTGTAAACTCCCACCTAAACCACTACATAATGTCATTCATATGTCTCTATTTCCCTCTCATCTCCTTAGATACAGTCTCAGTACAGCTACCTGAGTGGTTCCTTCTTTAAAATGAAAAAGTAGAGGGACAAAGAGAGAAAGAGAGGTGGGGGAAGAGGAGTTGGAGATGATGATGATGATGATGATGATGATGATTCTGGTGGTTTTCCCATGGAACTAGATACAAATCTGGCTTCTTTATGGCCCACTTGATCTGTCTAGCTACTGCCCATCTCATCGAATTCACAACCCCTTCTCCAAGTTTCACTGAAACTCTTTTTTTTTTTAAATATTTATATATTTATTTATTATGTATACAGTGTTCTGTCTACATGTATCCTCGCAGGCTAGAAGAGGGCACCAGATCTCATTACAGATGGTTGTGAGCCACCATGTGGGTGCTGGGAATTGAACTCAGAACCTCTGGAAGAGCAGCCGGTGCTCTTAACCTCTGAGCCATCTCTCCAGCCCCTCACTGAAACTCTTAATAAGCCAGCTTCTTTTTGGTTGATTGAATCACACTGTATGATGATCCCTGAGCCAAGAATTTTCCTCCTTAGTTGCTGGTGAGGCAGGGCCTTGACTTCCCCTCTGAGCAGCAATGGAGAACTGACAGTTCTCTCCTTGTGGAAATGTGTGTCCCTTCATTTCCACGACCCAACCATTCTTCTCAGATATTCTTACACATCAATCTAAACTCTAAATGACAGAGCTCCTCCACCCTTGGTCATGACTCATCTCTCAAATCTATAATCTCCCTTAAGTGATTTTTATCCATTTGCATAGCTTATAGTAACATCACAATTTCTAAATCTACATGTCCTACATAGTTGCTCACAAATTTCCATGTACCCTCAGTTCAAATGCCAACTTCTCAGTGAGTCAGGAGTTCCTGATCACACTGAGGAGATTTACTCCTCTGGGTCCCACTTCTCTTGGTCATTGTACATCTCTCTAACTTGTGCTCCTGTAAGGAAATGACCACCAACTATGCATGCCTTTGGCAGCATCATCTGATTTCCATATTTAGTCATGGAATCACATTCATTTGCTCACACAACACATACAGAACCTAGTACAGTCCTGGACACATACTAACATACTAGGTACTCCTTATCAATCAATGAAAGCATGTTTCCAAATGCTAGTGATTATCAATACATTGATACTTTTCATTGAAGTCATAAAATTTGTATTTATGTTTCTCTGAATATTTCCCTCTTAATTGCATATTCAAGTACTTTGTCAGTTTTCCTAGAGTTGGCTTATCATATTGTGGAAAAATCCTTTGTGAATTAGGTCTTTATCCCATTATATTTTAGGCAACGTTTTCTCTTAGACCACCATTTACTTGTAGTTTTGTTCACTATGCCTTCTATTATAAAGTTAAAAGCATTATGTCCTTAGGTCTTTTTATTTTCTTCACTGCTTCTGGGATTTCTATAATATTTTAAAAGGAATAAACCTTAAAATTATAAAATACCATTATATTCTAACTGTATTTGTTCAATACAATTTGTCAAATCATCCATCTGTTTGATCCTGATTTTAAGAAACACTTGCTTCATAGATAGCTAAAGTCTTAAGTACTGAATTCTCATATGACTGTGGATTTCCTCATGGATCTTCTGTAGCATTTAATGGATCTAATTATCTATTGGTTACAAAACTATAAACATGTAGCTATACCTATCAGAGTTTTAAAATTCTTATTCTTTTATCACAAACTAATTTGTACTTTTCCACATTAGTCATTTAAAAGGATATTTAAGCTCTTCATAGTGGCTCATACTCAAAACCCCAACACTCATAAGACTAAAGCAGAGGGATTGAGTTCTAGATCAGCCTAGGCTACATAGCAACTTCGTCTTAAAACTAGGAAAAAAGAGTAAAAGGGGGCACTTAAATTCTTGTGACTTTAAAATGTCTTACTGCACAATTTCTAGTTTTACTATATTTTTCAAGAGTTAGGGTTATCCAGGATTTGGAGAGACATTTGGAATATACCAACAGTCTCTGAGGTTTTGGCCATGGTCAATGCTATAGAAGTTAACACAATGTTCACAAAGAATGTGTTCTCATATACTGGGTACAGTGCTTTTATCACCATGTCTATAAAATCATATGGAGTAATTATTATTCAATGTCTTTATTCTTTATGTCACTTTTTTGGCTTATTTGATTGATTCATTTCTATGGAGATTTACCTAAATAAAAGAAAATTTCAGCAAATCCATATGCTATATTAGAAACTATATAATAGTATTTTGTCTAATTTTTGTGTCCTACATACATTTCAAATCTATGTTACTGAAGATTTATGTTTCATTTTCTTTGGGATTATGTATTTATCTTCATAAAATATTGAACACTTTTCACCTAGAATTCAATTTGTCTCATATTAATATTGCTACATCTGCTTTCTTTTGCTGGCATTTATGGATATATTTTCCACGCTTTTGATTTTAACTCTTTTATAGCTGTTACTCATAATAACACAGAGTTAGATATTTATTTTTATGCTACCCAGGAGGATTTTTAAAAATAAATAAACATGATTTATATACCTTTTGGAAGCACTAGCTTGTTAGACTTAATATTCTACTTTCTTATATTTTACCATAAAAATTCAACATTTTTCTGCTTTTCGTTGTAACGACCAAATTGTCATGTGTCACATTTTCCCCTGTTGTTATATATCCTATTTGTATAGTGGATTAGTGTGCACAACTAAACACGCGCACGCCAGTTTTTCAGTTGGCACCAGGAGCTCACAAGCCTTTGTGCTTGCACCAAAGGGGACCACACTTAGTGCAGCCAGACCCTTCTCTTGAGCTCGTGTCTCTTCTCGTGCAACAGTCCTCCATGCTCTTAACTTCATCCTGGTTTTGCTCAGGGAAGGAAAGGGGGGGGTGCTGTGGGGTGTTCTGTATGCTAAATGTGTTGCTCTGATTGGTTAATAAATAAAACACTGATTGGCCAGTAGCCAGGCAGGAAGTATAGGTGGGACAAGGAGAGAGGAGAATTCTGGGAAATGGAAGGCTGAGTCAGGGAGACACTGTCAGCTGCTACCATGAAAAGCAAGATGTAAGGTACCGGTAAGCCACATGGCAACTTATAGATGAATAGAAATGGGTTAATTTAAGATAGAAGAATAGTTAGCAAGAAGCCTGCCACAGCCATACAGTTTGTAAGCAATATAAGTCTCTGTGTTTACTTGGTTGGGTCTGAGCGGCTGCAGGACTGGCGGGTGAAAGAGATTTGTCCTGACTGTGGACCAGGCAGGAAAATTCTAGCTACAGGAGGGGAAGAAAATGGGGAAAGGAGAGAAAAGGAGGCCAGTTACATATTTGAACCATAAATCTCATTTTCTTTGACATTTTTCTGCCATTTCAATCTTCCTCCTTCTTTGTTTCATTATTTATTTGTCTAGAGTCCCTTTTCTTGTATTGTTTTGGTTTTTTTCTTTTTTCCTCCAGAGAGACTTTCAGAACCACATGGAAGTGATAAAGTTGGCTGTGCCGAGAACTTGTCTCCAGGATGGACATACCTTCCCCAAGGTGTGCTGTGTTCACCAGGGCCAGGCTTTGGCCCTAGGGCTGCCTTTGCGAATCTCCTGGATTCAAAAAGTGGTTCCCAGGGTCAGCACATTGCCATGAGCACTAGGTACATATGTACGTACGTTAGCATCTTCTGTGCACTGTATTCATCAGTCTTCCTATGAGTAGCAGCTATCAGCATTCATTCCATGGTGTACTTGAGGGAATAGAGTCCCAAAGAGGCTCTAAAACATTCTCCAGCTGGAGGAAAGTCGTTACAATTTGGACTAAGGAAGTCAAGGCCCAAATACTCGTCCCTCCCAGGAGGGAGACACTAATGGTAGGCTCCAGCGATGAAGAGAATTAAGTTAGACTGTTCTACAATAAGACTCTGATCAAAAAAGTATTTTTTTTTTTTTTTGGTTACAGAGAAAAATGAAAATGAACCTAGTACTGATGTCTAGGCTTTGGTGTTCTCCTGTGGAAAGTAAACAATTCCGTGTAATATTAACACCGGAAGAGGTTGTTATATGACTGTGATATAAAGTATAAAGTCACTCGGCAACATGTCTGTCTTAGGGTTTCTATTGCTATGAAGAGACCCCATGACTGCAGCAACTCTCACAAAGGAAAACATTTCATTGGGGCTGATTTAACAGTTCAGAGGTTTAGTCCATTGTCAGCATGGTGGGAAACATGGCTGCGCGTAAGCAGTCATGGTGCTGGAGAGGAGCCGAGAGTTCTACATCTGGATCTGCAGGCAGCGGGAAGAGAGGGAGATACTGGGCCTGGAGATTTCAGAAGATACTTGAGCTTCTGAAACTTCAGAGCCCATCCTCTAGTGACACGCTTCCTCTAACAAGGCCACACCTACTGCAACAAGGCCACACCCCCTGATAGTGACACTCCCTGTGAGCCTACGGGAATCATTTTCTTTCAATCCACCACAATGTATGAACACCAAAAAAAAGCATACAAGCCTTCTGCAAACCATAACAATGACCAAACACCTCAAAATCCTGGTTATAAAAAATGACTGTCACTGCTTTGTCAGTGACAGTATGGACTTGCTCTGGTCTTCACCCATGACTGATTTTTAAAAGGGATAAGACAACCATATAACAACCTGATTCCTGATACCAGAAAACTCAGGGCAAAGCCCTGCTTCCTCAGACCTTTCACCTGGCATAGACCCAAATCCTGTAAGTTCCTTCTGATATCTTACTAAGGCACCTCATAGTACCCTAAAGTTCAACTACAGAGACTAGAATTTATTTTTAGGCAACAGGAATGAGAAATAAAATCTTTTGGAATAGGGCATAATGTGACCCAATCTATGTTTTTTAAAAACTAAATTGGGGGGGAGGTGTAAGATGGTTCAGCAGGTAAGGGTGCCAGGTCTTACCACCTGAACTTAATCCCTGGGACACAAATTGTGGAGAGGACCAACTCTCTCTGGCTTCTCCATACGTGTGTGCCTACACAATACACATAAACACAATAATAAAGCAATGTAATTTACAAATTGAAAAACTAAGTGTGACCGAATTTGAGAAAATCAAGAGAAGAGATGGTTGGAAAAGATGTTGCAGGAGTCCCTAGGGTCACCAGGGAACACAGAAGAAACAGGCATGTGATAAGTGCCAAGATGAGAGAACCAAAGGACATGGGTGACAGAGGCCCTGCTAGCTACAGGGTAGAAATCTGATGTGCCCTACCCCTCAACAGCATGCCTTAACACTCATCAGTAAGGACTTCCCTCAGACTGGGTCTTTCATACGCTGTTCACTTTCATTTTAAACAAAATAGACTCAGGGATTTTATATCTCTGAGTTCACTTCATTAGCATATGCTAGAAAGTTAGGAACAGGATGACTTTCCAGTCACCTTACCTAAATTATAAAACTCAAGGGTTGGATCAAAGCCTACCACATGGACAAGGGAACACTGTAGCCCTTAAGTGTCTTTCAGAAGTTCCCATGAAGGGCATTAGAAGTTTTGCGAGCAGATTAGAAGGTAAACTTGGGGCCAAAGTATGCGCATTCAGCAGACCTGTCTGGCTTCACAGTTCTGGGAAGCTGAAAGAGATGCAGATGTGCCTCTGAGGAACTTAGCACACATAACTATTTGAGTAGAAATAAAAGAGATGCATGGGTCCGATGGTGGGATGAGTAAAACTTCCTGATATTACAGTCCCAGGGCAGAGCTGGGGGGAGGCGCATGCAGTTAAGGAGTAAGGTCCTTTTGGGAAATGGGCTTGGTTCCAAAAGGTTTTCCAACCACAGTTTTAAGAGCTGAAATCCTCAGGCTAGCAAGATGGCGTAGTGGCCAAAAAAAAAGTGCTTTGCCTCACAAACCTGATAACCTGAGCTAGATCCCAGGATCCCAGAGTAGATGGAGAAAGCTTACGTCTGAAAGTTGTTCTCTGACCTCCACAGGTACACTGGACATGCACACGCATGCACGTGTGCCCGCATGCACACACACACACACACACACACACACACACACACACACACACACCATATACACTAGTAAATGAATAAACTTTAAATAATTGAACCTCTCGGTCCTGTTGAACAGTTCTGGAGACTGTACCTTGAGAGAAGAGCACACCGCAGATAGATCATGACACTCATCCCCTCTAACCTGAGATTAGCCACAGGATTAATCAGGGTTGGACCCGGGGAGTAGGGGTCTTGCTTGTATTTGATGACGGGAGAGAACACTAATTTTTTTCCAGCCTTTCTTTTGCCCACCCTAGACCAAATGTAGAACCCGGTGAAAAGAGCTGCTGTGCCCTCTCCAACAGTCTTGCCTCAAGAATCCATGCTGTCACATCACACCACCAGCCCTGCTATTACCGACCTTCAAGGTGCCCTGTGCCCTCAGATTATCTATTTTTCAAAATCTCCCAAAATTTGGGGCCTAAATTTGGCTGAATTACTTACGATCCCTGTCACTTTGGAAAATTTCAGCTACCCAAGACTGTATCTGTAAAGTGCGAGGGTTGGGGAGGGGGGATGATGTAGCTCTAGTAAATTTAACCCAAAGATTAAACTTGTTCTTCAAGACTCGGTATCTATCACAGAGCCTGACGTCCCATTTCTCAACTACATAGCAGTGTCTTGCTTCAATCTGAAAGAGCCCAGCACTTCGTACTTCTTAGGTGACATAAACACATCATCTTACAGTAAATAATCACTAGAGATGAATTATAATTCTAAGCATCTAAAACATGCCAGTTCATATGCTCCCAGAAAAATCTTCAAAGAATACTATTTTTCCTACTACCAGAATGCAAATTGTCTGGCCCTATCTGGCCTTCACTATCATTCCTCAATAGGCTCAAAACCAAGCCAGGTATGGTGGCACACACCTTCAATCCCAGCACTCAGGGAGGCCAGAGGCAAGCAGCTCTTGGTGAGTTCAAGGCCAGCCTAATCTACTTAGCAAGTTCCAGGACAGCCAGGGCTACATGGTGAGACCCTGTCTCAAAAACCAAACAACAAAATACCAAAAAAGACCACACCTCAATCCATACCAAAATTCATCCAAAAACCACACAATTAAAAAGATAAAAAGACATAATTATAAAAATGACAACACTCCTAGGATAAATTACCATTAAAATTTAAAATATAATGGAGTCAGTGGATTATTAGACTAAGGAAAAGAGGACACAAAGTTGGGGAGTGGGTAGCAAGATGGGCGGAGTTAAGGGGAGGAGTCAGGTTGAATATGATCAAAATACATTATGTGAAATTCTCAAAAAATGAATTAAATATTTTTTAAAAGAGAAAGGAAAGGAAATCTGAAAAAATTAAAACATTGACATTTATTTTACTCAGTGTTGTAAATAATAACAATCTCTCTTTGATATTAAAAATGGAGGCTCTTTCACTGTCATTTCAGAGCTGGGCATCCTTCTGTACTATCAGCCCATAGGAAAGTACCCACCACCACCACCACCACCACCACCACCACCACCACCACCACCACCACCACCACCACCACCCCACACCCAAAAAAGCACATTTGAATTTTTATAGGCAGTAAGTAGAGACTAAAAGTCATGGTGAAAATTATGCCAAGGTTAAAGGCCCATCTCTACTCTCTGCTTTCAGGTCCGAGAATCCTAGAACTAATTCTGAGTTGTGAAATTGGAGAACGTCCCCAGCCAGAGTGGCAAACTTAATGCGTCATTAATCGGGTCTGCTCTCAGCTGCCAATGGCAATAGTCACAGCCATTCGATTTTTAAGGAAAAGACAGTGCTCCAGAAGTGCATTGTGGAGGTCTTTTCATAAAATCCATCCTGTGTGCTCCATCTGCATGTGCAATCTGCTTGTGTATTTTCAGCCAGCTTGCATGGGCAGATTAATGCGTACAATTAGAAAGCAACCTCACAGGCATTCAATAAACTGCCTTCATTATTATACTCAGGAGAGTGCCTTTGGTTGTCAATAAAAGCCTAGTTTTCTGCCTGTTAGCTAAATAATTGACAACACTAAAAATAATCAGAAGCAAATGAACAGAGTCAGGAGGAACAAGGTGTGAAGAAAGAGCACGGTCCGATGCTCTGGGGTACCTAGGGTGGCCATGGTGCACCTTTTCCCGGTTCCTCCAGCAGCTGGATTTACAGTCCGCTCAAGTCCACGACTGCCCTTCTCAACAGCAAAAACACATTGCTCCTGGTCTGCCGTTCGCACCACCCAGCACGGCATGCTGAAACTGGCAAGGTATCGACTCGTTTGAAAGAACTGCTTATTTGGTTTCTGTTTTGTGTTCCTTCCCCTGACAGCTTCAAGAGAATCTCTTTCGGGCGTGGGAGGCAGAGGGTCCGGGAGCGGTTTGGTGAAATCTTTGCCCTGCTAGGATTCTAACGGCTTTGCTAGGCGTTTTCTCCCACTATAAACTGGTTCTAAGAAAAAGCGGTAAAGACCTTTCTATAGAGGATCCACCTTTTCTAAGAAGTTCCTCTCACATTTCTAGCTATATAAATGGTCATTCGATTCTTCAGCTATTGGTCTCCTTAATTTAAAAAGTAATTCTGAACACAATGTTCTTAAAAGGAAAAAAAAAAAACCCTGACACATCTATACTTCTTGTGTTTCTCAATAGGCTTTAAAAATCAATTTGAGATACTTCTCGTTTTTCTAGCCAACTTTCCTTTTTTCCTGGCTAACCCGGACTTTCGTGATAAGCAGGAGAAAGAGCCCGAGTGAAATGTGCATGTAATTGAATTCAGCTCCGCCGATCGTGTGTGTGGTGGCTGGGAGCAAGGCCTCCTTTTCTTCTTTACATTAAAGGGTGACTGATCTTTAGTATTTAGTAAAACACAAACTCAAGGTGCTGGGGGACTTTGAAAAGACAGGAGGCTGTGTAGAACAGCCTCCAACCTTTGGAAACTCCAAGAATTTCTCCTGTCTTGCCCTGTCTCAACTGGCTGAAGGCAGATTCCTTCAACCTCCCCAGCTCTGACCTTAACTTGGTAAGGAGAAATGCACCGGGGTGGGAACTCCTTTTCTATTCATGCGGCTGTGGTCTCTTTAAAGGATGTAACAGATTTTCTGCATTATCCAAGTATAGTATTAGCATATTAAATAATATTATTCAGGAATCACACTAGAAAAATTACCTTGGTTTATAACCATCGATAATTAATAAATAATATCTCAACTCTTGGCAAGAAAAAATACAACAGATTCGGGTGCAGTAGCACATGCCATTAATCCCAGCACTTGGGAGTCTGAGGCCAGCCTGGTCTAGAGTGATATCCAGAGCAGCCAGGTATATGTAGAGAAACCCTGTCTGGAAAAATCAAAAGAAAAAAAAAAAAGTAAAACAGCCCTCAGCACACAAAATAATACCACTTAGTTTAGACCTCACTTGGATATTGCAGATATTTCACCTCAAACACCACCCTCCTTACACAATGCTCTGGAGATCAGTATAATCAGAAGTACCCTGGAATCTAACTTATTTACAGGGACAAATTCCTCAAATTGAGTCGGAATACTGCTTATCATTTGACTGCTAGAGAACACTTTGATGAGTATGAGTGTCCCAATCTCTAATTCCATGATTAATATAGTGCCCACAATATAACTCCCCATGTCTGAAAAGTCATCCTTTTCCAGCACCCGGAATAATCCTATAAAGAAACAAAGTTCTGAGAGCATAAACTTACTGTTGGTGATGCTCTCGGAATGCGTCTCTTCTGAGGCTTTCTTGAAGTTGCCTTTTCTCCTCTAGTTTGTTACTCTGAAATTTAAAATATCAAAATGTGATCTGTTATGGAAGATTTAAGAAGAATCACGATGTTTAAGTTATCTCAAACCCCAAAACCCTGGGTTGCCATGGTCCCAGAAATTGCAAGATAGTCTCCCCTCTCATAACCCACAAGCACTATGATGGAGGCCCCAAGATGTTCCCAAAGCTCCCCCTCCCCACCTGACTGGATAAACTGCAGAATCAAAATTTCACATTTTTATTTCAGTTCAAATGATAGCAACATCCATTTTTATGGAAGTGAGTTTGTGAAATATTCTGATGGAAACAAGAAATTCCCCACCAAACATATTAATTAAAAATAATAATGCACAATTACATAGTTTATTCAAAGTGTGTGTGTGTGTGTGTGTGTGTGTGTGTGTGTGTGTGTGTGTGTGTCACACATTCTACCACAATATTCAGGAAAAGACTCTCAATAACCCAATCCAACTCCCTTGTGACTTAGACACTTAAAGCTGTGGAGAAATGGAGTAGCCTGTGTCTGAAAAAAGCCATCCACTTGACTAGAAAGAGTTCTATTTTTTAATTAGTTGTCTAGAGCGCCTCCAGACATGTGACTTCATATTGATATTGCTGTCACCATGGCTCTGGCGCATTTGAGCCTGATTTAAATAACCAAACCCACTTGCTTTTTGCTCACTCTGACACTATGGTCATTTTTTAACATGCCAAAGAAAAATAGATAACATTCTCAAGACAAAGATTAAATTTAATAAGGAGTGGAAACACATTCTACAACACAGGAGAAAAGTAGTTTTCAGCAAGTCCAAAGGAAAGCCAGAAAGCAGCTGGGTTTAAATAAACAACAACAGTAACAAACAAAAAAAATGGATTTTCCCGGAGGAAGAGCTATGCAAGAGTGTAATAGGAATCATTGCTTTTAAATTCTGATTGGGATCTGGCTCCATCACTCAAAGATGGGGAGCTATTCATATTCATTTCATAAAAGTCTTAAAGTACACTGAGCTTTCCCATTTTGACAGGCAAAATAGATGTTTTCCATGTTTTTTTTTTTTGTTTTTGTTTTTTTTTTTAAAAAAGGAAACAAAACCCATAGAAAGTACTCTAGAATCCAGGAAGCAGTTATGCAGCAGCAGACTGTTAATGAAACAGAATCCCAGGAAGGAAATGAAAGAAGAATTTAACCCCAAATAGGTAATGCGTCTAGATAAAGTACTGACTAGTGAGCCCAAACAGGCTGGATTGTGATGATCTCTCCACATCCCTGAGGTGGAGGCACCAATGGATGGAGGTCTGCAAGCGAGCAGAATGTAAACAGGACGTATTGATTAAACCAAGGTCAGGAATCTCCTTAGAGAACGCGGAGAAAGTCACACCAGCATCTAGAAACAAAAGCATGCTTCCTTCATGGAGGTCAGTAATTGAGAAAACCAGCTTTACTCTCTTCCCTGATAGATTCTGACTCATAATGATACACATTAGCCCAATTTACCCAGGGAAGGTCTATTAATCAATCCCTCAGCAAAAAAGCAATGAACAAGTATTTTGTAAAATGGAGGAATGTTTGAGGATTTGAATCCAATGTCTACCAACATAGGAAGAGATTTCTGTATCAGTCCAAATACTTAGATTTAGTCAGCTCACCCAAATGTATGTGTACAAATAAAAATGCAGAAGGAAACTCAGCCAGGACACTACCACTGGCTAAGAGACCTGAATAATTTCACTGAATCACATGTATTCAACAAACATTTATTCAATGCCCTATTATACACATATATTATGATACAATATATTATACTATATTTATTATATGAACAGAGAAGTACCTGTCCTGTAAAAGATATAGACAAGAGAGAAATGAAGAAATTATGTTAAATATGCCAAGAGAGAGGCTCAGAAGTGAAGTAATAATAACAACTTCAGAAGGAGATCCACAGACATTTGAAGTATGGAGGTTTGGAGATTTAGTTTTCATTTGTTGATTTGATTTGGTCTGTTGCTGTTTTGAGGTTTCAACTTTTTGTTTCACTTTCTATAAAATCCCGCGCCCCACAAAACATTCCACTTGCAAGAACTGTGGATGTCACTAAATGTATAAAAGCAAATACATAGAAACTGGGTAGTAATTTAGGTGAGTAAAAGATGGCACAAGAGGGCTTATCACAGGTATTATATGCTAAAGCATAAGATTTATAGGCTTAAAAACAGCCCTGAAATCACAGATTTCACCCCATCTCCATCCCTCAGCCATATTTTAACTCCGCCTTTCTTGCAGCCATTTGCACTCATAGCTGCCCCTCTGTTCCCAGCTCACTTGCACTTCTCGCCTCGCTGCTTTGGAGAGGCTGGGATGCAGACTTGTAATCCTCCTGCCTCTGCCTCCATGTGATAGCTGCCATCAACCTTCTGAAGGGAGCACTTTGGCTTTTCAGAAGTGTGTGGAATCCAGAGGTTGTGTCCCTGAGCACTTAGGAGGGATGTTTTTAAATCCATACATTATACAGCTGTAATTTACAGTAGCATAAAACTTGATGTTTAACAGGGAGATGCTGGCTAATTTAAAATACATCCATAAGGAAATGCTGTTATCTTTCTTGGGCCCTGGTCTCCTGTTGCCTGAATTGGCTTCAAACTTCCTGGTCTTCTTCACTTTACTTCCCAAGAACTGGGATGCACCATCATGCCCTCCTTGGGAGAAATTATTAAACTATTCAAATTTTTAAAATCATTTAAGGAACAAGGTTGACAACATGCTTATCTAATACGTAATTTCTTACCACTGTTTCTTACGTATCTTGTTTACTGGGTTATAAGGATCTGTTGTATGTGTGCGTACTCAATGCAGTTGAAAAATACTGTATGTTTTACAGTTTTTGTAATTTGAATAGTTGGCCATAATGCTCTCCCTTTCTTACATATTGGAAGAGAAAATTCCTTTGAAAGTCTCTTGACAAAAGCTTAGACAAAAATGACCAATTGTTTCCCCCAGACCATTCTGTAGTCTTACAAATTCAGTTACAAGGGAGACTTTGACACTCTAGGTCTTATGATGTCATCAACACACATGACATTTTTAATTTAAGTCATATACATATATATTTATGTATATATATACATATATACATACATATTTCTATTGAGAATATCGTTGCTTGTCATGTCTACACCTGTACCAGACAAGTACTAGAGACAGAAGCCAAGCTTTACTCACAAAGAAACAAATAAAGAAAAGATCCAGAGGGTTCATTTTCTTGGTCTGATGGGCACAGCATCAGTGCTTTTTAAAGCAAAAACTCTGTCTTGTTCAAGTGAGTATTAAAATTAGTCCATGAACTCACATTTCAAATCAAAGGCTAAAGAGAAGGCTTTCAAGAAGTTGACCATGATGCTTGGGGTAGAGTAGTTGAAAGTAGGTAAGAGTACAGCAGTGTGATTTGTTGAGATGAGAAAATTAAGTAAAAAGTCTATGCTGAGCAAAGAAACAAAAAATACAAAAGAGAAAAAAATGGCAGGGTGGGGGGCGGGGCTTAACCAATGAAAACACAAGGTCCCTGAAGGAATGAGAGAGAGGAGAGAGTGAATGCAGATGGAAGATTCCAGCATAGCATCAAGAAGAGACACCTTCTTATTCCTCTTCAGATGGTTTGGAGATGGAAGCGGCAAAGAGCTAGACATCATAGTGCAGGCCTATAGTCCAGCAACCAAGAGGCTGAGGCAGCGAAATCAGCAGTTCGAAGCTAGTTTGGGCCATATAGTAAAACTGTCAAAGAACAGAAGGAAATAAGGAAGGAGGGGAAAGGAGGAGGAGGAGGGAGAGGAAGAAAGGGGGAGAGAAGGAGGGAGGAAGGGGAAAGTAGAAAAGTAACAAAGAGTAAAATAATAGAAAAATAAGGATGGTCACAGCCTAATGGCCTTTATTTCGATGATGTAGTAGAGGACATTCTATTTTGAAAAGGAAAGAAAGGAAAAGAAAGTGAGCAAAGGCCCTGGTGATTAGGGCCAAGCACACAAAGGAAAACTAGTGGATATTGGTCAATGTTAAAATTTTAGCTGAACTGGAAGCCTGGAAATAAGACATGGCCAAGAGTGCCAAGTGCGTTTTCCCTCCAGCAATTTCACTGATGTGGGCTTCACAGACGTGAAATCACTGACCCCATTTCATCTGTGATAAGTAACAGTAAGCTTCTCTTTGCCTTCCTTGCAGACTAAAATCCAATGAAATGAAAGACTATAAAGCCTTTCTTTATACTTATAACTAGGGTAGGGCACCTTTACCACAGGCTAAGAGCTAGGGCTGGGCATGGTGGTACATGCCTTTAATCCTGGCACTTGGAAGGCGGAGGCAGCATGGTCTATACAGTGAATTTCAGGTCAGTTAGAGTAGCACAGTGAAACCAAAAGTAAATAAATAAGAGCTAAGCACTGTGCTTAAGACTTTGTACATTTACCCTTCAGTTCTCCTGTCCTTATTATTGAATCCATTTTATAACTAAGGCAAATGGATCCCAGGCAAGCTAACAGCCCATACTCTTAATGCCTGTGTTCCAGAGATACCGTTCTCATTCCAACATTCATTAATGAAAGCATTTCAACACCCAAAGACATATTGCCTGTTCCAATGCCACCCCAAAGAAGTGCAGAGTGTGAAGAACCATATTTCTCAGAAACCTGTGTGGCTTGAGAGTGTACAGAATTGGAAATAATTCCCAGTTCAAACAACGTTCAGGTAACTTCATGAGTTTGAATTTTGACCTTAAAGCCATTAGTCCTTGCTACTACTTGCCTTACAGAACTAGGAGGCAACAAGTATGATGCCCTAAAAATAAGTATATGAATATATTTACATCTAATATGCATAATTTATATTCTACTGGTTTGTTCCTACAGCATTGAACAGCATTCAAATTACCTATGTTTCTTGGGGTCTATAAAAAAGCAACGACTTTTCTTGATGCAAGTGACTTTGGTAGCTACAGCTTGAGGATCAAGAAAAGGCTTTAGATGCCACTCAAATCTTTAGCTGTTTTTAACACTTTCCAAAGTTATGATGATACAGGGAAATTGGGATAATTAGATGGAAGGATCTGGAAAAGACATAACACTGTATACTATTTCAAACTAAATAGATAGTAAGGTAAGATGAATCCAAGGGGTAGGGAAGGTCTTTAACATGGAGGTGGAAGGTTTTCATTTTTCAGGTTTGTGAATATTGTGAAAGTATGGAAAAAATCAAGTGAGTATTTCATCAATATGATTATGAACAGGGTATGATGGACATTTATTCTCAGAACATTCAATTTAGCTGAAAAAAGTATTGTAGTGACCTATGAAAACCTATTACTGTAGTTTAGATATGAAGTTGCCATTCAAAGGCTGATATATGAAAAACGTGATCCCCATGGCAAGCAGTGGTCACTGTTGGGACTTTGAAGAAGTGACTGGCCCATGAGGACTCTCCTTAAACGCATACATCGATCCACTGATGTACTAACAGGTTACAATAAGAAAGATACCTTGCAGGTGTCTTGGGGATTGGCCAGACTCCTGGGTGGCAGTAGCTTCTTGGCTCTGCCTTGGCTCAGACTTCCTGGCCACTATCCACCTGCCAGGGGAGGAGGGCAGAGTTGTGCAGGCTGGTGTCCGTGCATGCATTTGCTGTGCATTTTAAAGACTAAGTGCTCCATAAGCATAGTCATTATCACTTCTCCCAGCCATTATCACACTGGCAATGTGGAATATGTCACTTCTGGAAAGCGAATATCCACTCTTCGGTCTGACACAAGCCACTAAACCAGCATACAGAGCCATGAACGGTCACAGATTTATACTCAACAGAAATATTTCACCATATTCAGCCAGTGACAGTGGAAGCCAAGCAGCCAGATAAATCAAGACTCACTTAAATTAATACTCCACAAAATTTTATCTGCACAGGAATCAACTCAGGAAGCATGGCAAGATGCAGTATGCAGTACGTCCAAGTGGGTACATTAGCAAATCCCAGGTAATGCCCATTCTTCTCATTCCCCTTCTCATGAGAAAGGCTCCAGAGCCGATTCCTCTCCATCACTTTCAAATTTATATCATAATTATCAATTTAGAAAGGCTAATCCAATTAATGTTTCAGTGCCCAAAGACTGCTGTGTCTCTACAGTGGTGGTGTGACTTAGAAGAAAGCAGAATCAGAGTTTCACCCACGCATTAAGAACGTGTGTTATGAAGCCATGAAGAAACGAACTATAAGCAACCCACAAGCCAGCCAATTACAGGGACAAAATGACACTAAACATGACTTAGATGCAACCACAACAACAACAAAAATTCTTCAGGTTCTATTAGTCTTTAATCCGTCCCTGGTGGTGTTTTCCTTGGTCCCACTTGAACGTGCAGGCAGACTGGGCAAGATGTGCTCCGTCCCTACAGGTACAGACCAAAGCTCCAGCTTTTCAAGTGGGAGAGAGGAGGAGAAAGCAACAAAGAACAGAAGTGTAGTAAAAGAGAGAACCAGTAGAGATCTTTTGTGTAATAGATAGCCAACTGGTAGTGGATCGGTGGATCAAAATTTATAAGTAAACTACCTGTGCTTTTTATATACATTTATATCCAATATTTTATTACAGTTTGTATGTACAAGTCCAGGCTCAGTGCCACCTGCATCTCTATGGCAACAAGTTGCTCTTGAACTTTGGAGGTGGTACTTGTAGAATCATTTTACAGGAAGAGTTTTGAGAAAGTTGGAAGCCTATCCAAGGTCAGACAATAATGATAGACTTTCCAAGAATCTAGACTGTTCCCAGGCAAAAAGAGAATTCCTACAAGGAGAGAAAACCTGTATTCCTGCCCAGTGTTCCATAAGCCATTAGCTTTTGGCTTCCTTAACTTTAACTGCTAAAAACATCTGGTGGTGGTACATGCCTTTAATTTAGCACTCAAGAGGCAGAGGCGGTACGTGTTTCTGTGTGTTCTAGGCTAGGAAAGGCTACATAGTGAGACTTTGTCTCAAAAACAATCAATAAATAAATAAAATAAGTAAGTCTATTGCTTAAAATGAGGGGAGGGAAGGGGAGAGAAAGAAGGAAAAAGAAAATAGAAAGGGAGAAAGAAAGAGAGAGAGATGAGGAAGGGAAGGGGAGAGGGAGAGAGGGGGAGGGAGGGGAGAGAGGGAAGGAGGGAGGGTAGGAGAGAGGGGTAGAGAGAGAAACAAGCAGGCAACAGCTGTGTTTTTAAAAGGCATCTGCAACAGTATCACACACACACCACACACACACACACACACACACACACACACACACACCACTTCTCAGAACCATGAGTCGGCTCCCTGCTCTCAAAGACCCCACACTAATCCTTACTTTTCAGGCCTTTGAGGAAGGGAAGGGGGTTGATTATACCATCTCTGTATTGTTTCTTGTTCTCTAGCAAACAAGCATTTGTAAGAGATTTTCCCCAAGCTCTGGATGCTATATCAAAACAAAAGCATGGCTGTCAGGTTGAGAAAAGTCTGACATACTAAATAAAAGACCAGCCTATGCTCTTTCCCAGTGGTGAAGGACTGTGTTCACCTTCACCAAGCTCACCCTAGAAAACGCTGTATTTGCATACAAATATAACAATGGCCCACTGACTTCTCTCTCACTTGTGGCTTTGCCTTCTGGCCAAGCACACTGCTAAGAGGTGCCCCGGTGGGTGTGGTGACTCCGAACCCCAGCTCTGAGGCCAGTGTGTTGGGCTATGAAACCCAGTTACCTAATTCTAGCTGAGGGCCACCGGGCACCTTATCTTCCCTCTCTCTGCCGCTTCTTCATTTGCACAATTGGATAATAGCCACCATCTCAGATTCCAGGGAGGGTTAAAAGAGAAGGATGCAGACAGTGTCTAGAAGAGCGCTGACCTCAGCCAACGTCAGCCCACCCCCTCCACCTGCTCACCTTCTCCCTCTGGATCGCCTTCATTTGTTGGAGCTCAGCTTCCTCAGCTTCCTTCCTGATTCGTAGAGATTCATCTCTCTTTAGCTAAATTGTGTTGAGATTACAGAGGACAAAAAAACAGTTACCATTTTTTCAGTCTGAACTTGTGGAACACAAAATTATGATGAAAGGCAAATTACAGTATTGTTTGTGATCTACCTCACCATGATTATAGGCTGTTACTGTAAGCCACTTAGATCTCAGAGAATGGCCAGACTGCTTTTCCTGCCTGAGAATTTCAGTGTTTCTTCATGGGTCTGTCTGTTGGTCTGTCTATATCTCAAGTACACGCTCTCTCTCTCTTGCTCTATCTAGCTCTCATTCTCACTCTCTCTTTCTCTGTGCATGCGTGTGTGTGTGTGTGTGTGTGTGTGTGTGTGTGTGTGTGTGTCCATCCATACACACAAGAGGAGAAAGCAAGTAATTTTCAATTATAAAAATCATATTTGTTGCAAAAATCACTCGTTATCTTAAATCATTTTTGTACTACTTTTATCACTAGCTTGAAATAAGCAAAACCATTCTCTGGAATGAAAACAGTAATCTTAAACTATAATTAATACATAATTTAAAGGACTATCTTTAATCAAAAGACAGGCTTAGTATGCATGGCTTGGGTAAGACTTCTAGATACTTTTCCTTTTTCTTCTCACTTCCTGGCACTTTTTATTTGGAGAATTATATTTTGCAGTTGATTTGAAGGTTTTATATTTTGGGTCACTGTGTTATTTCATGGTTATGTGGAAATGTTGGTACTGAAATTTGTTGCTGAAATTCAACTAGAAGAAATGGATTCTGACCTTTTGCTGGTATTTAGATCGCATCTGTTGGAGCTGTTGTTTCTGCCTGGCTTCAGATTCAGACTGGCTTCCACCTAAGGAAGATAAATAATAAATAAATAGCCGTAAAAGTAAAACAGGAGTATTAAGTGGAAATGCCAGCTGTTGAGTACTAATTAATGCATGGTAAGTCTGCATGGTAAGTGTGAGTTCAACATTTTCATATCCCTCGACATCAGAACACAGCCAAAGTTCTGAGTGGTGGCTACTTAAAAGACAATGGATGGAAAGATGAGACCTTGTTTTTTGCTTTTTGTTTTTTCCCTGAGACAGGGTTTCTCCATGTAGTTTTGGTGCCTGTCCTGGATCTCACTCTGTAGACCAGGCTGGCCTCCAACTCACAGAGATCTGCCTGGCTCTGCCTCCTGAGTGCTGGGATTAAAGGCATGCGCATCACTGCCCAGCTGAGACCTTGTTCTTTAAAGGATGATAACACTAGGGTTTTCAATCATTCACGTTAAAGTACTCACCTAGATTGAAATCATATCTGAAGGGCCACACTAGACATTAGGTAATATGGAACATTCCTCTTGCTTCAGGTTGGCCATTCCTTACCCCAGTAAAGACAATGACCAATAAGGCTTCAGTTGCTCTTCTTCCCCTACCTCTGCTGCCCTATGTTCAAGCAGGGAACCCCCCAAACCCTCAGGATTCTTGACACCACAGATGTATGTGCTCTTTATAAACCACTCTTTTCTTCTCAATATTTTATTAGTTCCTTGAGGGTTTCATACAAATTTGTTTTGATCATATTCATTTCCCCTCCCCCAACTCTTCACAGATACCCCCCTCTTCCCTACCCACTCAACTGTGCATCCTGTCTAAATTCTTCAAGACTAATTTGTGCTGCCCATAGATTCTTGGGTGTGTGGTCTCCCACTAGAGAACAGTCAGCTTACTGAGGACTACATGCTTAGAGAACACCCTGCATACACACCTCCCAGCAGCAGCTAACAATTGCTAGTGGCTCCATGGTGAGGGGTAGAATTGTATGTCCAGCTCCCCTCTCCATGCTGATGCTTGGTCTGGTGTTGTGGAATACTATTTTAACTATGTAAAGACGTGTTCCATTTGTTTATGCTATGGAATATTACTCTAACCTGTGAAGGTGTGATATAGTTGCTTCTGCTGCTTTGTTAATGGATGTAAAGATGTGCTGCATTTGTTTATGCTGCATTTATTTAATTATGTAAAGATGTGTTGCTGGTTCACCTTGCTTGGCTTAGGCACCTGATCGGTCTAATAAAAAGCTGAATGGCCAATAGCTAGGCAGGAGAGGGCTAGGTGGGGCTGGCGGGCAGAGAGAACAAATAGAGAACAGAGAACAAGGATGAAAGAGAGGGACACGCCAGGGGCCAGAAGCCAGGCAGCCACCAGACAGACACCAGAGCAGGGAAGTGGGATACAAAGAAAGAAAGAAAGAAAGAAAGAAAGAAAGAAAGAAAGAAAGAAAGAAAGAAAGAAAGAAAGGAAGGAAGGAAGGAAGGAAGGAAGGAAGGAAGGAAGGAAGGAAGAAAGAAAGAAAGAAAGAAAGAAAGAAAGAAAGAAAGAAAGAAAGAAAGAAAGAAAGAAAGAAAAGTTAAAAGGTCCAGGGCAAAATGTAGATAGAGAGAAACAGATAAAATAAGAGTTAAGGTAAGGCCGGGCGTTCATAACTAATAATAAGTCTCTGGGTCATGATTTGGGAGCTGGTTGGGGGCCCAAAAGGAAAAGCCTGGTACAGTCTGGCTTGAGCTTACACAGCTGTTGTACATACTGTCCTGACCACTTTGAGTTTATATGTGCAGCTTCCCTGCTGTGTCCAGAAAGATGTTTCCTCATAGTTATGCACAGACTTGAGTTCTTACACTCTTTCTGCCTCTTCCTCTGCAATGATCCCTGAGCCTTGGGAGGAGTGCAGCATTTATTCCATTTAGACTGAGTACTCTGAAATCACTTATTCCAGTCTTTTAAATAGTCTACCTAGTAATTGTTAGTCCATCATGCCATTTACAGCTCCCCCCCCCTTTTTGGTATTCAAGACAAAAACAAGGACTTACAATGATTTACGATGATTTATTTGCTCCTACTCTTAAACCAGAATTATCTGGGGCCAGAAAGCCTCACAGCTTGACAATCAGCCTAAGAGCTGTCGCTTGGTGATTTCCCTGTGTTTATACAAGCTTGGTATTTATGTTAAAAGGACTCCTTTCATGGGCTGGAGAAATGGCTCAGCAGTTAAGAGCACTGGCTCTTCCTACAGAGGATGTGGGCTCTGTTCCAAGCACCCACATCACAGCTAACAACCGTCTGTAACTCCAATGCCCGGAGATCTGACCCCGGCTTCTGGCATCCACGGGTGCCGCTTGCACGTGGTGGTGCACAATCATACGTGCAAGCAAGACACCCACATACACAAAACAACAATAAATACATTTTCTCATTAAAAAGAGAGAGCTCTTTGCAATAATTCTCTGGCACTTTGGTTACTAAAAGTGTCAGCTTTCTTTAGGAGTCACTGTCTCAGAAGTTATGTGAAAACAGTTTGCATTTACAGAGGTTTTTATAATTGATCTGATAAAGACACTGAAGGTAGTTTTCTTCTGAGCTACATGAAGCCAGTTTGGTTGGCCCCTTCTGTTGGGAAAGATGGGAAAGAATTGGGAATAATAAAGCTTTATTGCTATTGTCACACTATTCTCTGTAGTTCTTACAATCATCACAAAATTTTAAGTGATAGAGACACAGGCGATAAATTAAGAGTCAAAAAAATGGAGGAAGCCAAATGTCTAAGTATTTTTTAAAACATTTTTTCAAAACTCATTTTAAGGGTTAACACATTTTATAATTTGCTTTTCAAAAGCCACCTATCTCCCAACAGAGACACATACCTGATTATTTCTAGATACTTCTATACTAGTTGGTTTTGTATGTCAACTTGACACAAGCTAGAGTCATCAGAGAGAAGAAGCCTTAGTTGAGGAAATGCCTCCATGAGATCCAGCCGTAAGGCATTTTCTCAACTAGTGATCAATGTGGAGGGCCCCTCCATTGTGGGTGGTGCCATCCCTGGGCTGGTGGTCCTGGATCCCACAAGAAAGCAGGCTGAAGCCAGGCGGTGGTGGCTCACACCTTAATCCCAGCACTTGGGAGGCAGAGGCAAGCAGATTTCTGTGTATTTGAGGCCAGCCTCGTCTACAAGGCAAATTCCAGGACAGCCATGACTGTTGCACAGAAAAACCCTGTCACAAAAAAAACAAAAACAAAACAAAAAACAAACAAAAAGAAAGCTGGTTGAGCAAGCCAGGGGAAACAAGCCAGTAAGCAGCACCCTCCATGGCTTCTGTATCAGCTCCTGCCTCCAGGATCCTGCCCTTGAGTTCCTGTCTTGCCTGCGTTTGGTGATGAACAGCAACATGGAAATGTAAACTGAATAAACCCTTTCCTCCCCAACTTGCTTTTTGGTCAGGCTGTTTCATTGCAGCAACAGAAACCCTAACGAAGACAACTTCATAGAGCAGACAGGCAGACACTGAGATCTTGCTCACTTTCTGTGGAGGCTGTAAAACAACAGGGGCCAGGCTCTCCAAATTCCAGAGTGAGGTGGTCCCCAGGCCCCGGAGAAAGATCCAGGAGGAAGAACTAAAAATCAGTTTAAAGAATCTGCTCAAGAAAATCCCTTCAGCCTATAAAAAAGAGTTTGCATGAGGAAGGCTGGGGGCTGAGGAAGGATGTCTCCCTAAGTTCCACCTCCTTCTGTGTTTGTGTTTGGGAAAGAAAGGTTTCACACCAAGATGACGGAGGGGTTTAATGAAAACCACCCTCAACATGAGCTTCTGGGAGGAAAGGGGATGCTGAGAATCCAAGCCTAAAAGCACAAGTCCACAGTCGGATAGGTCCTCAAGACGATCTGGCTGACACTGGGCAGAGTTGTAAATCTGTAATCCCAATACTAGGGATGTGAAAGCCAGTCTCAGGAAAGACTAGCCTGGCTGTGCACCGTCTCAGATGGCACCTCCGATGGCCTCTCTTCCTGAGTTGGAGGAGAAGGGACACAACAGTGTTATCTTCACTATCAATAGTGTGGATCTCATGAAAGAGTACACATCCCAAGTCACCCTGGAGGTGACCAAGTCTGGCCCGTGCCTAGCACTGAGCACTACTTGCTGGAACAAGACTGTCTCAAAGGACAAAGGAAAACAAACAGTAATTTCTTACTTCACCTCAAAATCATGTCAAGAAGGACACGTTTGAACTGGGCTCCTCAAGTCTGGCTTGTTCTGCTACAGGCAAATATGCAGAGTGACATCTATAGCTCTATTACTTCCACTCATTCAGAGGTTTCCAACTTAGCTTTACATTGTTCTTATTTCTCTCGGACTATGGTGGCAGTATCTTTGTATGAACTGGAACTGTGCTAAACCTTTATGTGCCAAGCTTTGGCCATGAAGAGACATCAAGACAGGAAGCAAATGGCTCCCACTGGGGGACATCCCTTCTGAAGATCCCAAACCCCACACAGGGGGTCTAGACAGTCCATCACGCCAGCAACACCGGCTCTGCCAACTCAGATGTCCCCAGCCCTAGCATGTAAACCCGAGTGACATCTCTCTTTGCACCCACAGCTGGGTCCCCAGCTCCCTCTCATTTTGCTTTCCGAATTGACTCTCCCTTCGCGTTCGCCACATTAGCATCTAACTACCGTGATGAATATGCTGTGATGGCTTCTCCTCACAGCCTGACGATGCTGTGACAGGGCATCTGCAGCGCCCCAGGTAAGCTTTCTTCAGAGCTGATCATCTAAGAGGCTCTAAATTATTTGCCAATTAAGCCATCACTTTATTCCCACACAACTGTGGCAGGTGCATTGGCTCCTTGCAGAATACCAGAAACAACCATCTACCCGCGCACTTCAGTGTTTCTTGTCGGAGGGGTCCCATCTCCAGCAGTACACACACCCACAGAACAAGCCTTGCGAACGAAGGACGGCAGACACGGCAGGTCTCAGTCGAGGCGAGTGACCCTGCCTACCGGCTCTGGCTTTCCGTTTGACACTCACCCAGCCGCTGTGGCACCAAGTGGACCGGTTTGGCCCGGTTCTGCTGCTTCCACCTCTCCAGGTCTGCCAGTTCTTGCTCAGCAACTAACCAGGTGAGAAAGAGCAAGTCATCAATTGTCAGAATTTGGAAAGAAACCCGGCCATCCCAAACATCAAAACTACTAGCAGAGAGCAGTTCCCGAGTCTCCAGAACCAGAGGACAAGATGTCCAGGCAAAAGATGCTTCCTCCCAGCCCCACCCCTGGAGGAAGGCTGGACCCACCCCATGGCATTTCCCAAGTGTCTGCACAGAAGGTGCAAATTTGAACAACAGCTAAACTCCTACTAATACAGAGAAGTATAGTTTTCCCTCTAATACCGACATTCTGAAAACCTCATGAATTATTTCTAAAGGTTTTCTATAGCAAATGTGTACAAAAACTAGAATATTCATATGTCAATAAGATCCAGGTAAATATACATCCTCAAAGAATTCTGGTGCCTGTATTTGCTTTATTTTGAATGTTTCCCAAGCGGGCTGCAACTCTGGAGAGGGAGACAGCACTGCGCTTTGGCACCCCTGTATTCTTCATTGACCAAATATTCAGGGCTCGAGACAGCAGGGGGCGCCCGCGAGATTTTAGTGCTGTTGCTCCAGCGTAGAACCTGATCTCTGTTAGACTGGCTTGTCCCAAAAGACCATTAATAAAAACTTCCAAATTAGTAAAAGAAAAATTCTGAAACACTTCAGAACCCCAGATGATTTTTGACTCTTAAATCCCTGTTAGAAATTTGAACTCGCAGCCTGAAAGATGTCGGCACCTCGGGGTTCTGTTGGGTAAATGCCTGCCGATCCCATAGTCAACTGCAGATCGATGTCATTTGCTATAGTGACTCATTGTGCCACCCATGTTGATACTTGACGAGTGTGGTCCCTTTAGATAATGACTTTCTTGGCTGTGCCATTATGTCCTCATTAGTCACTGCATTCCCTAACAATAACCTAATAAGGGAGAGCACAGAATTCCAGAGCCAGCTGCACAGCCTGCCATGGACAGGCACACATTGTCCTTGTGAGCTCAATGAATGTTATCTCTCCCAGCAACTAAAAATAATGCTATAGCATTAGAAGCTTTGTATTTACGGTGCCTTGATTAAACCTGATGCTTGTGCCTGAAGTACAAGGCACACAGCAAGAGATTCAGATGTGGTCCCTGCCTTCTAGGTTATTATCTAGAAAAAAAAAGTGATTATACAAGATAAAACTGTGGAGGCTAGATTAACTGTTACAGAAGTGTGGGAATACAGAGGCTAAAGAAAAAAGTCCGTTAAGGGAAGATGGAACATATCAGAAAAGGTACAAATTACTTATGATCTTTTTAATATATAGCTTGTCTGTTTCAAAGGTATTCATGGCACCATTAAAATATCACCAAGTTGCCTGATATATCCGGGACCAGATCCAAACAATAACAACAGGTGTGAGGTTCTTTTAAACCCAAGAAAAATCCAAAACTTACACTCACTCATGCCATGAGTTCTGTTACTAATGTAGAGAAACAAACTTAGAAGGGCTAACAATAGAATAATTTTACAAGTATAATTAAAACTGCTAGGGTTTTTTTTTTTTTTAAGGCCTTGGTGAGATCCAATGAATCTCTATAAATCATAAAATAAAAATACTAAAAAAACCAAAACAATTATAAGGCCAATGAGAAGCACTGTGAGTCTTGGATGAATGCGTGTGCATACTTCTCTGTATCTTCTGCCTTCGACTTGCATTCGGTGCTATCAAGGTGTACGTGCCTGCACTGGAATAAAAAGAAGAAAGTGGTTATCACGACCAATTCCTAAGGCATCTGACAGTATGAATAACCTTCTTTTTTTTTTTTTTTTTTTTTTTTTTTTTTTCAGACAGTTTCTCTGCGTAGTTTTGCCCTTTTGACTCATTGTAGCCCAGCTGCCTCAACTCACAGGATCACCTGCTCTGCTCGAGTGCTGGATTAAAGCGTGCGCACACCGCGATAACCTTCCTTAAGAGCTCTGTTCTCCGCTTCCTTCCAAACTAGCTGCAGAACACGTGGACAGGGTCAAATAAACAAACACAGGGCAGTGGGTGTGACTAGTTCCTGCTGAATTCCCTCACCACTGGTTCATGGTAGGCGGGGCGTGTGGGACATCTCTCCTCTAGGTGGCGCTTGGGAGTCACCCACTTTAAGATTGATTTTCGTCCTCTTGTAACCCACTTTTGGAGGAAAAGGAACACCAGGAAGGACATCTGGTGCATTCTTTGTTCAGACAAACCAGAGTCCAAGTCTTTTGCCATGCAGCCACATCCTCTTTGTGACCCACGTGACTAGCCCACTAGTCTGTTTCTTGTTTTTAGGTTTTGATGCTTATGAGCCTTGATCTCCTGGGCTCCTCATTCTCCTGGGGACACAGGTTGAACATAATCAGGAGCCCAGAGAAGCAAGGACACTGTGAACATGGGACTCAAGGAAATGTTGTAGAATATTATCTTAAGGTGTGTTACTTTTGTTTGTGTTGCGTTTATTTAACTCTGTGAAGCTGTGTTACTGTGCCTGTCTATAACACCTGATGGTCTAGTGGCCAATAGCAAGGCAGGAGAAAGGACAGGCAGGGCTGGCAGGCAGAGAGAATATATAGAAGGAGAAACCTGGGAGGAGAAGGGCTCGGGGCCAGTCACCCAGCTACACAGCAAGCCATGGGGTAAGAGTAAGATTTCCAGAAGTCAGAGAACAGAAAAAGCCCAGCGGAAAAAGATAGATGGGTTAATTTAAGTTAAGGAAAGCTGGCTAGAAACAATCCAAGCTAAGGCCAGGCATTTATAATTAGGAATAAGCCTCTGTGTGTGATTTATTTGGGAGCTCGGTGGTGCCCCCCCCCAAAAGAGTAAAAAAGGCCAACAACAAAGAAAAATTCTTTTTTTTTCAGTTTTATCTTTGTTCTTTAACAGGTGAGGTACAAGTGTGTGTGTGTGCCCTTGCATGCGCTGATACACTTCCCTGTGCATGCATGTGTGAGGGTCTGAGGTTGGCATTGGTGTCTTCTGTTTCTTGTCACCTTATTTTTTGAGATGGGATATCTCACTGAACCTGGAGTCCTATTTTGACTGGACTGGCTGGCCAGAGCCTGCCCCCCCCCCCATCTCTGATCCTTCCATATCCCTCCCTTGTGTCTCTGGGGTCAGAGACACACCCCTCCATGCTGGACTTTCCCCCTGGGTACTGGGAATCCAAAGTCAGGCTCTCCTGCCTACACAGTAAGCACTGAGCCATCTCCCCAGCTTCTTTCTTTCTTTTTTTTCTTTCTTTTTTTTTTTTTTTTTTTTGTAAGTAAAAATATTCCACACGAGATACAGGAAATACTGAACTCTATAAAACACAGTGGACCTTTAAGGGCAGAGGTAGGCTTCATTGGTATGTTTTTCAGATCCGCGCCACAGTGCCTGGCTCACAGCGGCTGTGTAATGAAGTGTGGGCTAGCTGAAGTACAGTGTCACAGATCCCAGCTGTGAGTCTGGGCCGGGGTGGCTCTTTTTGAGCCGGGGCATGTGGTCCCACCAGAGCACGAATACTTCATAAAGTAAAACTAAAAAGTACAGTAACAGACTGGGGCATACATATGGGTGCAGTTTGGGAGAAAATGCTGTGGATAAATGCAACCATCTTATAAGTATGGGTTTAAAACAAAACCCCTAGATGCTCTTAGAAGTCTCTTTTCTACCTGAGATGTCCCATTTCTAAGGGCAAATTAGCAAAGACAGAACAGGAGAGGCCAAAAGTGCTGATTAACAGAAGCCATTTTTCCTTATCTCATTATTTTCCTAGCTGCGAGCCTTCAGCCTGCTCCTTCCTGGACTTTAATTTCAGACTTGTAATGTGAGGTGTGCAACCACCTTTGCATGCAAATGGGGCTGCTGGGTGCCCAATTACCTAATGTATATCAGCAGATGGTGCATGGGTAGCCTAGCATGCATACAACGTTATGAATACAGAATTAGGAGACTGCCACTGGAAATTAATCCCTTATCTGTTACATAGTCTTTGTTCACCCCGAGAAAGACTTTTCACTCCTCAATTGCCAGTGCTTTATAGGAACTTGGGAGCTGCAATTCTGTGAGTAGTATCTGGAAGCTTCAACATGATGCAATGGTGAGCCATTCTACAGAGCCTTAAAGCTGAAATGCAAGGCACTGGATTTAAAGGCCAACTGTGAAATTGCTGCACCGTCCTCGGTGCCGAGACTGTGATGTAGAGTCCAGGCTGGGGATTTGCCTATGCTGCACATCAGCAGCTCTTAACCTTTACCATACATCAGAATCACCTGGAGGGCTTGTTGGCAGGCTTGTTAAAGGGCAGAATTTCTGATTCAGCAGCTCGGGGGTGAGGCTCGATAACACGCATTTTTTAAAAATAAGTTCCCAGTCGATGTTTGCACGGGTTGATCTTCATCGTCATCTTTACAGGATTGAAACTCTCCTAGGAGTAACACCTCCTGGACCCATCCGTAAGGGCATTTCCAGGAGGATTAACTAAGGAGGGATGACCCACCCTGAATGTGGACGGAATAAAAAATGGGGAAGGAGAAAGCATACGGAGAGCCGGCATGCACCACTCTGCTTCCCGGCTGCAGACTCCACGTGACCATCTGCCTCAGTTCCCACCAAGCCTTCTGCTTTTACTTCTACCTTGACAGCAACAGGAAATGCTGCCCGAGGTACCACACTTGAAGAACCACTGCTGTAGATTGTTATACCTACTATGCTGCCGGTATGGTTCATCCCCAGTGAGACCCATGTTGAAGCTTTTAATCTCCAGTGTATGAGTGTTGTGGGGGGAGGTCTTTAAGAGATGTTGGTTGGACATGCTCTTACAAGGGACTAAGGGATTAATGCCATTCTCACAAAAGTGGGCTGGGCATTGCAGGACCAGATTAGGTAAGAAGGAGTAGTGTTTTGAGAACTCAGAGCTAGTCACCTCTTGATCTTCTTCACGTGTCTGCCCCCACTTCCACTTCACTGTTTCCCACAGCCCAAAGGTGTGTAGGTGTTGGTACCATGCTCTTGGGACTTTCTAGCCACCAAATTTGTGAACCAAATGAATTTCTCTTTAAAAAAAAAAAAATGCATTACCCTTCTCAGGTATTTTGTTATAGAAACACAAAAGCACTAAGAAACTGTTTTAGGATGTTTTGATATGTTGAAAAGATAACAAGGGTCATGCACAGTGGTGCCCATCTTTAATGCCAGCACTTGGGAGGCAGAGGCAAGTGGTCTCTGTGAGTTTGAGGACAGCCTGGTCTACACACCGAGTTCTAGACA